>NC_090269.1:331455461-331780461 GCF_040414725.1 Anabrus simplex
TGGCCTACAACTCCAACGAAACTACGCACAGAAACGATGTTAACAGCGCGCGAACAACACAATAACAAACTCATTCTTTCGTCCCGATTAACTGAGTCGTTAGCGCGCGCTAGCATCTTGCTTGCAGGACGATCGCCGCCCCGAATCCCCAGCTGTATCAAGCGCACACGCTGCTGTGGTGAGCGGGAAACACGATACACGAAGGCGCCGGACGAAACACTCACGAAATAAAGTATCAAATAAATAGCTTGAAAATGAGGTTTCGTAAATTACATAAGCGCATAAGAATTTATCCTTTATCCTAGGGGAAGAGTATTGGCCGTACTAGAGGTTATTTTAGTCAAAAATCGGAAGAAGTAAAAATAAATCGGAAAATCGGAAGACAAGTTAAAAACCGGAAAGTTTCCGGGTAAATCGGAAGGGTTGGCAGGTATGTGCTAGTATCCAGACTGACGTGTCACTTGCAGTAATTATACAATGCATGAATGTGGACAGAAATATATACTATTTGAGTTACTGGTACAAGCCAAAACAGGCATTGGAACATGAAGCATTTATAGAATTTTATAGGAAGATCTTCAACTGTGTAAAACTGCATCAGGGTGGGTGCCATGTGCACTCACCAATGTACAAAAATGGATACACTATGCCATATGCTTTGACCACTTATATACTATCAGCAGGAAATGCTAGAGAGAACAGTGACTGTGGATGAATTTTGGGCCAGGGCATCTGAATCAGAGCTCAAATGTTAGACTTTACAATGACTACATGCATAATCACCACAAAGACAGAAGTTATGGCGAAACCCTTCCTCCGTGAAGCCAATGGTGATTGTAGCTCAAGATGTCACTTCGTTCCACATGGCACAATGGTGACAGAAACACCCGAGTACTACAAAATCTTCCTGCATTATTCATACATTCCGCAGCACCTTACGTTCCCCACTCCCACCTGCATATTTCTATTTGTATTGTATGGTAGAACCCACATTTGTGCGAAAAAATAAGCTGCCATGACTTATGTCCCAATTCTTGTATATTTGTACCCTTTGTCAGAGCAATTCACTTAACTCCAAGGTGCTCCGAATAGACTTTGTTAGTGACTCCATGATTCTAGATGATGCTAAACTATTGCTAGTAGTATTCAAAACATGGAGAAAATTACATCGATTTTCATACGAGTTAATCTTCATACACAGCTTAAGACTTCATTTAAACCACTTGCAAATTTTTCTGTTTGCTGTGATCCTAATGTTTATTTCATCAGCAAAATTAAATTTTGCATTCATTCTTTGGGATGAAGGATCTAAACAAGTTTTCATTAGACTGGGACAGACTCTGATGATTCACAAGTATCAATTTCATAAAGCATCCTATAAAAGATAAAATTTATATTTTCATCTTCGTGCTGAAATTCAAACTTAGAGATTTAATTCCTTATACAATTTAAAAACATGCAGAATATCTGAAAATGCCCACATTTCCCTTCTGTCACCTGCTGGATTTAGTGCTAAGTGAACAACAGTGACATAAGGTGATACAATTGAATGACATAATGTATCAAACTTTTGGAAATAATGGTTCTTTCCAGAACCACTCAACAATAGAAATTAAGACCACCAGTCCGTATTTTCCAACTAAATATTGAAGGCTTAAGTCATCCCAAATGTGAATATCTTAGAAAACAGCTGAACAACCTGGTGACCTCAGTATCTTTACCCAGGTGGAATTTTAATCGTGCAAACTGGGATAAATTCTCTAAAGATCTTGATCAGAATCTGTCTGATATAATTCTAGAACCATCTGCTACTAACTATGATGACTTAGTCAGCTTAGTCATTTCAGCTGCCAAATCAAATATTCCGAGAGGTTTCAGAAAATATTATGTGCCCGGTTGGAATCCAGAAAGTGAGGCTCTGTATGAAGAATATCAAACAACAGGTAGCCATGAAGTATGTTCACAGCTTCTACGGGCATTAGACAAGAATAGGAGAGAAAAGTGCGAAGCAACAGTGAAAGACATGGACTTTGCAAAATCAAGCAGAAAAGCCTGGAGAGTCTTAAAATGACTTACTGGAAAACATTATTCTAAACAGCAGTGCACTCACTAACTTGAGCCCAGATGCCACTGCAAATAGAATGGTTGAAGTCACCTGAAACACCATACGAAAAATGTGAAATGTAAGCTCACCGAGCTCAAACATGGAACGCAGAAGAATGAGGAACTGTCTAGGCCAGGGGGGTCAGCGTTTTTTTTGAACAGGGTTGCTTTTATCTTCCTTCCATCTAACATGGATTTTTTCTATTTGACGACGGTTTTATTCACCTTGCTCTTTTCCAATGCTTCGATCATAGAGTCATAGGTTGTCCGAAGGCTCCTACACCTAGAAATGCCGCCAGTGCAATTTTTTTATATTATAGGCTTTCCTCTAGTTTACAAACCAACTGCTGGAGTGCTACTTCAGTGGATCAGCCAGGTCTATATGCAAACTGATTTTCATGTAATGTTGAGTTCAGTTGCACCATTCCTCTGATATGTTTATCCAGAATTTTCTCCATTGCTTTCAGCATGAAGGAGGTTAAACACGATGGTCTATATGCTTTGGCATAATTTGCCCTTCCAGGCTTAAGTATGAATACTGCTTTAGTTTCAGACCATTATTTCGGTACGTACCCTAAAGCTAGATTAGCTCTAAAAAGGTCCGTCAGGGCACTGACAAGTATCTCCCATCCTTCCTGTAGGAGTATCAGAAGTATCTCATCTGACCCGGAGCCTTTACAGGATGAAACCCGTTGATTGCCCATTTTACATGATTATGATTTATTATTTTCTTGGCACAGTTCCAGTCTGCTCTTCGAGCTGCGGTCTCTGTTCCACCTGTTTCTTCTTCTGTCATATCCTCAGCCTCAGGAAAGTAACACACCATTAGCATTTCCAGCGTGTCCCTTCGCGCCTGAGTAAATGACCCATCCGGTTCTCCAGTGTCCCCACTTGATTTTGTATGGGCTGCTTTCAGAACATTCTGGCGCCTTGCGGTTTCAGTGTGTGATTCCACTTTCTCACAGAACAGTCTCCAAGATACTGTATAGGCTTTTGGGCTTATGCCGTGTCAAGAAAATAAGGTGAAATTCTTTACGTTTCGCAGAGAACTGTGCTCTGTGTCATCAAAAGAATATCTCGACAGTCCACGAGAAAGGCTTCTTAACAATGACATTTTTGAAATTTAGACGTTATAATAGAAGTAGAAAGGATACGTTCATTCATCACCAGATAGCTCTCCGGACATGGTACAGAGCTAGCGTTCGAAGTGGAAGCTGACTGAACCATCACAATCAGTCTAAGAGGGTCACATAACATGTGTACGTAACATATGACACTGACAGGTGTATGACATTGACACAAGCCTGGAATGAAACATCTGGTGATGAGGAGCGTACAAATTTGGAAAACACCAAGATGAAATAACAATAGTGAAGGAACAGGGAAGGGAACTACCTACGTAAATCCTTAATGGCTGGCAACCAGGTTACTTAATTGATAGCCAGTGTCCCTGTTGAAATTGTTAGGATTTCTATGTATATCCACAGCTTCCCGTATAATCCTGGACTTTTAGTGTCTAGTGTGGGTAGGAGCTCGAGCATATTGGAACATGACACCATGACCCGACGATAGAGCGTGCTCAGCTATTGCCGATTTGTCAGGCTGGTAGACACGAATATTACGTTCATTATCCTTGAAACGGGTACCAATGGACTGGCATATTTGGCCGTTGTATACCTTACTACAAGTACAGTGAATTTCGTATACCCCAGGATGTAAAAGTGGGGACAATTTGTCCTTGGTTTTACTCAGACTGTGAGCAATTTTAGTGGCAGTGCCGAACATGGTTTTTATATTGTACTTGCGGAGGACCATGGCAATGCGATCTGTGGTGTTGTGAATGTAAGGCATTTCTTCCTTCTGTGAGTTTTGCTTGGTCGTTTCTCTAGGATGCAGGGCTTAGTGAATCTGCAAATTGCTGCAACCATTACCCTTGAACGTGACTGAGCGTGTCCATCTCCACCTGGATATTTGATGGCTCACAAATTTGTCTCGCCCTCTTGGCGAGTGTCGTGAGAATGCCTTGTTTTCGTGCTGGATGGTGGTGAGAATCTGCACGAAGATCACGATTTGTGTGGGTAGGCTTACGATAGACAGTATGTCCTTAAGGAGCCATCCGGTTTCCATCTTACTAGAACATACAAGAAAGGAAGGCATCTGCCCAACTCCATCTCCATAGTGAATTTAATTGAAGGATGTTGCTGATTCAGGTGGTTTAGAAACAGATGAAGTTTCTCAGGACCTTTTGTCCAGACCACAAATGCATCATCAACATACCTCCACCATATCACAGGTTTGACGGGCACCGAAGCAACAGCCTCCTCAAAAAGTAGACTTCCCATAGCCACTCCATGCTATTTATTACCTCAGAACTTCTGAAAAAAGTTGAGCAAACAGATACGCCTGGCTGAAAAACTCAAAGCAGACCCTGAAGATAAGCTCTGTATGGCATTCATGGACAGATGTAATTGAACCAGAAATGTGGGCTTTTCTAGAAGTTATTAATATGGGACATACAGAAATGCCAGACATAAAAGATTAATGGTTGCAAGACTTTACTTGTAAAATTCCACTATTTCAAGATGTTTTCAAACGGTCTAGGTTTTTCCAAATATTTTGGATACTGCACTTGCAGAAACCACCCTCAGACTCTTAGAACAAGAACGCAAAGAGTCTGCTCCTATCTAAGTTTTCTAGACACAAAATTTAGAGAATATTATGTTCTTGAACAGAAACATTTCTACTGATGAATCTGTGAAGTTCTTCAAAGGAAGAATACGTTTTATTACTTACAACCTCAAGAAGCCTAGTAAGTGGGGAATCCGATTGTATGTCCTTGCTGGTTCTAAGACTAACTATGTCTATACATTTTTTCGATAATTTGGCCACCTATCTACTCAATTTTTAGTGAAGCCAGGTTTGTCCTTCACTGCAAGAATAGTCCTTCATATGTATGAAAAACTGCACCAGTCAGTCCAAGGTGCTGAACGGTATCACATTTATAGCGATCAATTTTACACAAGTCCAGTCCTTGCAAAAGAACTTCTTCATGTGAAATGCCATCTAACAGGCACAATAATGTCTAACAGACAGAATTTGCCACCCTGCATAAAGAGGCCAAAACTCGAGCAGGGAGAGCATATTGCATTCCACAACAATGAGATGTTAGTGCTCGCCTGGCGAGACAGGCGTGTTATCACAATGCTTGCCACCAATAATTCGGCAGGCTTAGTACCAATTAACAGGAAAGTGAGGGGTGGGGGTGACGAAACAATTGAAAACCTTGAGTCGCTGACAACTATACCTAACTTATGGGAGGAGTGGACAAAGTAGACCCTTATCTGCATCCTACTGTTTTCTTAGAAAAACTCTGAAATGGATGCAGAAACTTTTCTTCAGGGGCATGGAGGTCAGCATTATAAATAGCTACCACTTTACAATGAGACTGCATCCAGAAAGAGCGAGAAAGTGATGAAACAATCAGTTTCGCCGGAGCCTTGTGATAGACTTGGTTGGAAATCATCGGAATAGGAAGGAGTCCAAGAGAGGCAGACCATCATCTGCAGACAAGGAAAAACGCTTGGACAGCAAACTTCACATCTTCATTCCACATCCTGAGGGAAAGCATAAGGACTGTGAAGTGTGCTCTAACAGAAATATACAGGGCGGGAGGCATGAAAGTAGGTATACTTGTGAAACGTGACCGAAGCCAGCATTTCATGCGGGTGAATGCTTCAAGAAATACCATACCCTACTCAACTATAAGTCATAAAAGACAAAAACATGCACTCATCGACTAAATTTTACACTCTTTTCAGCATATTACATTCACTTTTATTTGGAATAAATCCATTATGCTGTAATAGAGAAAATTATCTGACGAAAGCGTTGAAATAAATCTGAGTAGGCTAGAAGCAATACTGAAAATAAATCAGAGTGCAAAAGGTTACATATGAGTGTAGCAATTTTTTTTGAACTAACAGGTGTAGTTTCTGGTTTGGTTTCAATTTTATTAACAAAACTCTTATTATATCCATTATCATAGGATATGGTGTATATAGCGTTCCGTTCTCCTTTATAATTTCTTTTTGACAGCAGAATATTAATTGATCTATAGGCTTTCTCATATGATAGGAAGGTTCAATAAATTTCAAAGTTCTTTGAAATCATTTAAGAATGGACCAGGTAAACAACTGATAGAAATCTATTACAAGATATTACTATTATTACTCCATCTAATGATGGAGATGTGTGTGTACTGAATAGCAGGACATATTAAATTTCTTTTGTAAAGTGATAGAAATCTGCCACCTGGACGACAGCCCTAAATTCAGATCAATGATGACTGAGTCAAACTGCATATGCGACAGCTCTGTGTATTCACTACACCTTTCAGAGTAAAACGTGCCTAGTCATTCCACAGAATATTCCCCGACCATGTTTTCCACTTCCAGGCTTTCTAAAAACTGAAGGGTTAACTTACAGCGTAGGGATACCTGTGTAAAATGCTCCCCAGAATCTTGTGAATTGTTAAACAGCGGAGAAACAATTCATGCGACACAGCTTGAGCACTACTTGCAGAATATGAGGCATGTGCTGCACGATCGGCTACAGCCACAGCAGTACCATGAATGTATTCTATGACTCGACACACAGGGGAGACTATTTACAGGTCACCAATGGATTGGGTAGTCCAAGCTGACCATAAAGAGGGTAACCACTCAAAATTTACCCATGATGCTCACTTCTATTCCATAGTCACTGGTTTTTAGACTTTCAGGACCATTTACCAGGTTACTCAACTGATGTCTACAGTTGGCAAACTCCGGCATACCTGCAAGAATCCACAAATCATTTAATATAATAGTGTATTCAAGTGGAAGAAAAATTACCAATTGCAGATCTTTTCATGGAATTGCAGGGTCCTTCATAGTAAACATGTGAAATACCTTATTAAAAAGTAATTAAAAAAAAAAAACACCACCGCTATGACTGTACGAGTTAAGAGGGAACTGAAATTCTTAAAAAGTTATGATCAAACTAAAAATACAAAACAACTGTTGGATACACTGCAATGACAGATCAGTACTTTCTGCCAGATGACTTCACAAATGAAATCCAGGTGGAGGGGTATGTTTTTAGCACAGTGACTTAGCTGCTGGCTTTCCACCCGGACAGCCAAAGTCAGAATCCCAGGTTGGAATTTTCACTTGGAAAATCAAGTGGTGTCAGGAAACGCAGCCTTAAAACCCTGGTCAAAACCAAAATTGAGCCAAGATGGCACCAGCGACTCCACGAACTTGCGACAAGCTGAAGAAAGTAGTTGATTTCACAGTGTTTTTTAACCCATTAACCACCAAATTTTTTAAATCAATATTTTAGTATATTCTGGGTACTATGATCAATTCTAGGATTGAAAAATGATTTAAAAAAAGTAAAACCTTTAGAGTAATCAATATATTTATATTTATGTTGATCCCCAATTGGGGATCATGGTTGATAACACTTAAGTTTACACTTCATGATACTTTGTTTCATACAGTCCTTCAATTACACACGCAACATTGATTATATAAATTTATCTTGCCGACTACATGCTTTTTGTCTCTTCATGTTCGTATGTTCAATCGTATAGCCATTCCCGGAGATCTATGTTTTGATTGGCAGATGTCACTGCGTGTTTCACATCTTCAGTTCTTGTGCCAAGTAGCAAAGCATACAACGTGCAGTCCCACATTGCACACACAACAGTGCTTCCTTACATTCTTCTTGCACACACCACATTTTCTTTGCTTGCCCATGTGCATACGTTCGATCATGTGCCCCCTCCCGGAGCTTCTGATGTCTATTGGAACACGTGACGTAGATGGCTTAGAGCAGGGATGGTGAACCTATGACACGAGTGCTACTAGGTGACACGCGAACACGACTTCAGTGGCACATAAGGTAACATACTAACATATTTTAATGTTTCTAACGTGTATAAAATAGGTCGAAAATCGAGCAACATAGCATATTTTAATATTACGCTCTAATGAAAAAGTACGTCCCAGTTCTATGGCCACACTTTTTAAATTTTTTATTAGGTTAAAGCAACATTCAGTCGAATGGATTTATATGTAACTAGCTGATGTACCCGTGCTTCGCTACGGGATCCTCAGAAAGACCGACTTTGTGGTTTTCCTAACTGAAGTCAATATAGGTAATTACAAAAACGTCAGTAGGAATGTAGCGATTAAAAGCAATGTTATCGTATAAAATACTTGATCAAATGAAATGCACATTTTCTCACTTTTAACGAACAGTACTACGGTGTCGATCTATCAGTTCGAAGTGCCAGAGCTGGAATGATCAGGCCGCAGACAGCCGTGAACACTTCTCTGCCATTATTCCATTAAATATGCACACTTCTCATTCCAATCAGTGCCTCAGAGTAGGGATTGAATAGCTCGAATGCTATGATGAACCAGTGCGTAACGTACCAGTAGTATCGGAAAATTTATGGAACAGAGGAATGGCGTGGTAAAGAAGAAAGTTGCCTAACTCCCCAGCTACTTCCCGTCAATATTTAGGCAGACTGTTTACACTCGTACAACTGGGAGAGTTGGCCGTGTGGTTAGGGGCGCGCAGCTGTGAGCTTGAATCCGGGAGATAGTGGATTCGAAGCCCACTGTTGGCAGCCTTGAAGATGTTATTCCACGGATTCCCATTTTCACACCAGACAAATGCTGGGGCTATACTTAAGGTCAAGGCCACTTCCTTCACACTCATAGCCCTTTCCTATCCCATCGTCGCCATAAGACCTAACTGTGTCAGTGCGACGTAAGGCAAATTTAAAAATAATACTCGGTACGCAACAGTAATCCTATCTATCGGAGATGAGTGGCAACAGAAGACAAAGCAGATCACAACAAACAATGGTCAATGTAATGTTATTGTTGATCATTTTTATGAGCTTTTTATATTGTAGGCCTTCACATTTTTTTCTTTCGACTCTGTGATCTTAGGGCGTCTTTTAAAATTATTTATAGTGTAGACTGTAGTTCCTAATTCTCTGACTTCACATACCAATTTGCATTAAATCCTGTCTACCCATTTTCTCGTGAGTCGACACTGATAAGGACTTAGTAACAAAAATCCAAATTCATGAATATCTCTGATCATAGCCGGTATGGTAACAATGTATAAGATATACATGATCGGAAATATAATACTATGTATCTTTAGATATGTAGTATTTATCGATACGAGCACTAATTACAATTATTTGGGAATTAAATTTTAGGACTACCCCTAAACTACCATATCATTCAGCGTGAATAAAATTAGTTATGTCCTAGATTATAGCGACTTATTCCCCGACTTTGCATACCAATTTTCATTAAGATAGGACCACTAATAACATAAATATTTGAGAATTCCATTGTAGGCCTTCCCCTGAACTACCATTTTACTCAACGTTAGTAAAATTAATTATGGCCTAGATTATAGCGACTTATTCCCCGACTTTGTATACCTATTTTAATTAAGATATGACCGCTAACATTATAAATATTTGAGAATTAAATTTTAGGCCTTCCCCTAAACTACCATTTTACTCAACGTGAGTAAAATTATTTATAGCCTAAATAATAGCGACTTATTCCCCGACTTTGTATACCTATTTTCAGTAAGATTTGACCGCTAACAACATAAATATTTGAGAATTAAATTTTAGGCCTTCCCTGAAACTACCATTTCAGTCAGCATGAATAATATTATTTATGGCCTAGATTGTAGAGACTTTTTACCCGACTTTGTATACCGATATTCATTAAATTCTCCTCAGCTGTTTTCTCGTGATGCGTGTACATGCATACAGACAGGCAGACAGACAGAAATTACGGCAAAGTAAAAATGGCATTTCCTTGTTACTGTGGGC
Organism: Anabrus simplex; assembly: GCF_040414725.1. Classification (NCBI taxonomy): domain Eukaryota; kingdom Metazoa; phylum Arthropoda; class Insecta; order Orthoptera; family Tettigoniidae; genus Anabrus; species Anabrus simplex. The sequence continues at coordinate 331,465,486 of NC_090269.1, forward strand.
ATGACTGATACAGAAATACCATCCTTTTTAAATTCTGAGCAATGTACAGACAAAACTCTAATTTTATATATATAGATGAAGTCAAATGAGGTCTGCCTCTGTGGTGTAGTGGTTAGTGTGATTAGCTGCCACCCCCGGAGGCCCAGGTTCGATTCCTGGCTCTGCCACGAAATTTGAAAAGTAGTATGAGGGCTGGAACGTGGTTCACTCAGCCTCGAGAGGTCAAATGAGTAGAAGTGGGTTCGATTCCCACCTCAGCCATTCTGGAAGTGGTTTTCTGTGGTTTCCCCACTTCTCCTCCAGGCAAATGCTGGGATGGTACCTAACATAAGGCCACGGATGCTTTCTTTCCTCTTCCTTGCCTATCCCTTCCAATATTCCCATCCCCCCACACGGCCCCTCTTCAGCATAGCAGGTGAGGCCGCCTCGGTGAGGTACAGGTCATTCTCCCCAGTTGTATCCCCCGACCCAGAGTCTGAAGCTCCAGGACACTGCCCTTGAGGCAGTAGAGGTTGGATCCCTCGCTGAGTCCGAGAGAAAAACCGACCCTGGAGGGTAAACAAATAAAGAAGAGGAAGAAGTCAAATGAGAGGTTTCACGACGATTTTAAAGAAAATTAACCGGTGCACACTAGACAACGTGCAGTCCCACATTGCACACACACAACAGTGCTTCCTTACATTCTTCTTGCAGACACATTTTCTTTGCTTGCCCATGTCCGTACGTTCGATCATGTGTCCCCTCCCAGAGCTTCTGATGTCTATTGGAACACGTGACCCAGATGGCTTAGGGCAGGGATGGCGAACCTATGACACGAGTGCCACTAGGTGACACGCGAAGTAATAAATAAGACCTTAATTGACACACTTGTCGGTAAAGGTTTGCCATCCCTGGCTTAGGGTATGACGGACGACCAGCCCACTTCGAATCTGAAATGGCCGATGACTAAGCTAGATATGATCTTGCCACCATCCTTCTGAACTGAAGCAATGAGATATGCCCATTTGTAAGACAGTAAATTACGTGGGCATTGACTAATGCCACATCAAGTGCATTAGTTAGTAATGGAAAATACCATTTCTTCCCACGTATTTCTGTACATTCCAATCCAGTTTAACGACGCCCCCCATTGTTTGTTGTACTTTCCACCCAGGTTGGGTTGAGCGACTTATTTTTTTCTTCTGGCCCTTGCTCCATCTTTTGACAAAGTTTATTATTTGTATTTTCTCATGGTTTTAAATAAGTTATCAAAATAGACTTTGTGAACCTTTAGAGATTGTAGTATGGAAATCATTTTCAGTATCACTGAAGCATTAAGTCCTAGAAGTGATACATCATTTGTATCATTAGTTTCTCCTTCGTACACAGACATCTGATAACAGTATCCTATTTGGGAACAGCACATGGCCCATTGATTGAAACCGAATCGCACTGGCTTCCCACGGATAAATTACCCATAGTATCGTATCATTTGCTTATCGATACTCAGGCTTTCAGAGAAAACGCCAAATTTCATGAAATTCTTATTTTGCAAATACAATAAGGGACGAATTTTGAAAAGTTTGTCTCTCTCAGATCCCGGGATGCTATCCAGAAGTGAATATTGTCGTTGAAGTGAAGGTGGCGTTTGATTTCAAGATATCGGTTGCGACTCATACATTTCTGCACAATTAATACGTCAAAAGCCTCATCTTCATTCCAATACAGCTGCTCGAGGGAGGGCGTGATATCCAGTGAATAGCAGAATTCCTATGAACGTTTTGATACATTCTGGCGATAGCTGGAAGCTGTGATTACTGTTCTGGGAGGCACAACAAATGCTTTCACTAACAATCAATCTCTGTACTGTTTCATCAAAGAATTCTTCGAAACATCCAACAGGGGCCTTTTCTTTTAGAGCTGGTGTCAGAATGACCTTCCGCTGCTCAATTTCTCGAGTCAGGATATGATTTATTGTATGTTGCATCTTCCCTTATCCACTTAGAAGTGATATTAGACCTAAATTTTTTTCTTGTGGAGTTTGCATCTTCCACTTCAGGTTGCACAGTTCCTTCAGTCCTGTTCTTGGCAAGTATGCACTTCCAATCTTCCCGTAACATCAGTTGGGACCGTATCTTCTAGTTCAGTTTCGTCAATGTCCTCACAGTCAGAAATATTGTCTACGTGATCCACTGGCTAAACAATATCAATAGTATCATTCACATCACAGTCATTTTCATGGACATCACGAACCATTAAGTTTGGATCATTGACTATTTCCTTGATTTCTCTACGACAAACTGCAGTATAGCGACTCATTACGATCTGAAGAAAATATAAAAACTTACATGGTATCTGCCAATGAGCCCCAAATGAGGATCAAACATTCAGAAGCCTCTAATGCTATATGAAAATAACCATGAAGGTGAAAGGGTGTTCTATATCTTCTGAAAGCATTAGACATTAAATTCAGTTGATTGGAATTTGGAAATAACATTATAACATGACTTACTGTTATTTGAAAATTCGCAAGGGTTGAAACTTCTGAATACCATGCCTCTTAACAGAAATCACGCACTACAACTTACAGCCTTGGCAACAATGAACAAACACTTCAACCACAAGCTTGACCTGGTAAATGCAGCACGGATGAAGTTTAAGGAAGCGGAGATTGTTATCAGTGGAATACTCTGTAGGAGGGATACAGACTGCAAGGTGATTGGGAATTTAAATGAGGCTATGGACTGGGTATGTGGGAAACTGGGAGTGAGATTTCTAGATCCTAATGGTTGGGTAGGAGACAGGGATCTGCGCCGAGATGGCCTTCACTTAAACCGCAGTGGTACATATAAGTTAGGAAACTTGTTTAGAAGGCTTATAGGCAGGTACATTTAGGGAAACGGGGTGGCCTAGGGAGCAGTGTTAAGCGAACAGGGAACTGGAAATCAAGTAGGGATGACATAAAAATGTTAGTGGTCAACAGTAGAAGCATTGTAAACAAAGGAATCAAATTAATTTAATAGATATATACTTAGGCCTACCAGATATTGTAATAGGAGTTGAATCATGGCTGAGAAATGATATAATGGATGCAGAGATATTCTCACGGAACTGGTGTATTGTAGATATTAGGATAGGAATGGTAGGAGGGGGAGTATTCATTCTAGTGAAAGAAGAATTTGTAAGCTATGAAAAAGTTCAGGATTAAAAACATGAAATTCTGGGTGTAAGCCTCTTCTCTAAAGATAATAGGCAACTTGATGTCTTTGGAGTGTACAGACCAGGAAAGGTAGCACTGACGCTGATTCAGAATTATTTGATAAGATAATCAGCTATGTTGGAAATGATATGGAAAGGAATGTGATAGTAGCAGGTAATCATTTACCAAATGTCAATTGGGAAGGTAATGCGGACGACAGGAAGCATGACCAACAAATGGCAAATAAGTTAGTATGGGAAGGGCACCTGATTCAGAAAGTGATGGAGCCAACTAGAGGGAAGACTATTTTGGATGTGGTGCTGATAAAACCAGATGAGCTCTATAGAGAAACCGAAGTAATAGATGGTATTAGTGATCATGAAGCTGTTTTTGTCATAGTTAAAAATAAATGTGAAAGAAAGGAAGGTATTAAAATTAGGACTATTATGCAGTACCATATGGCTGATAAAACAGGCATGACGGAGTTCAAAAAGAATAATTATGATCGCTGGAAAATGGTAAATAAAAATGTAAACAGACACTGGGATGGGTTTAAAGCAATTGTTGAGGAATGTGAAAATAGGTTTGTTCCTTTAAAGGTGGTAAGAATTCACTATATTATAACAGAGAAGTAAAGAGACTAAGAAGGAGGTGCAGACTGGAAAGAAATAGAGTTAGAAATGGTTATGGAACTAAGAAGAAATTGAAGGAACTTACTAGGAAATTGAATCTAGCAAAGAAGTCAGCTAAGGATAACATGATGGCAAGCATAATTGGTGGTCATACAAATTTTAGTGAAAAATTGAAGAGTATGTACAGGTATTTTAAGACAGAAACAGGTTCAAAGAAGGACATTCCAGGAATCATTAATGAAAAAGGGGAGAGTGTATGCGAGGATCTTCAAAAGGCAGAAGTATTCAGTCAGCAGTATGTAGAGATTGCTGGTAACAAGGATAATGTCCAGATAGGGGATGTGAGTAATACTAAAGAAGTATTAAAATTTACATATGATAACAATGACATTTACAGTAAGATACAAAAGTTGAAAACTAGAAAAGCAGCTGGAATTGATAAGATTTCTGGGGATACACTAAAGGCAATGGGATGGGATATAGTATCATATCTGAAATACTTATTTGATTAGTGTTTGGTTGAAGGAGCTATACCAAATGAATGGAGAGTTGCTATAGTAGCTCCTGTGTATAAAGGAAAGGGTGATAGACATAAAGCAGAAAATTACAGGCCAGTCGGTTTGACATGCATTGTTTGTAAGCTTTGGGAAAGCATTCTTTCTGATTATATTAGACATTTTGCAAAATTAATAACTGGTTTGATAGAAGGCAGTTTGGGTTTAGGAAAGTTTATTCGACTGAAGCTCAGCTTGTAGGATGCTAAAAGGTTTGTTTTGTCACCTATAAATTTTACAATTTAGGAATTTATTATTGATTCCACTTGAGACATGTTTCGCCCTTCATTGAGGGCATCATCAGTCAAATTACCTCCTCAAGGCAAAAATCAGGTACCATATTAGTAATTAAATTGTAAACATTAAAGTACATTACAATAGGAAAAAATTAAGCAATCTAGAAAAACCTATTCACTGGTGATACAGTTATACAATATAAGTTTATAGACATAGTAGTCGGCACCAATGCATAAAATCACTGGGTATTTTAGCAGAGTCCAGCAGTGGTGTTCCGAAGAAGAATTGACGCACTCATTAGAAAATCATAGGAAATTACAAAGTTTATACAAATATTTACATTGAAACAGTCAGGGGAGAAAGGGTATAAAGTATCTGGCGTCAATGTTCGTAACATTAATTACTGCTGTTGGTTGAACGATTACAGGATGACAGGGTAACTATACAGTAAATTTACAATATCCAATTGAACAGTTGAGAAATTACAGTTTATATACATATGTACAAGAGAGCAGCTTGGTGAGAAAGGATATAAAGATGTCTAGCATCAAGCGCGTCCCGTTGTTTTATTCGTTGGATGACGATTGCAGCATTAACACATCAGTAATATGGAGAGCGGTCCAACCTTAGTTTATAATCACAGGGGGCAGGGAAAAATATTCCATAGTTTTATTTTTTTATTTTTAGAATGTCAAATGAGGTTCTATAAGCGTAGTCAAACTGAAAGATGTCTGGTTGAAGTCCCAGGTTCAGTACGGTGAATTTGGTCGGCGTGGACAGAGACTCATTGGGTGTCACTGAGCACACGGTGCATTTGAATGGCAACAATGATGGCAGTTATTTGTTGATAATTGTATTTATTGGGAATATGTTGCGGGTTGGAATCCTTCGCTTTTTAGTTTAGTTAACTTCATATAGCTTTGAATATTATGTGAAAAACATCAGTGTGAGATCCTAGCGAGACTTTAAATTGATATTATTCCGTAAATGAAAACATGAAGGACCTCGGGACGAAGTTATTGTTTTGTGTTGCTGGCCTGGTGAAACGGAATGGAGTTGCTTAAGGTATAAACCGCAGTGGAGAGATTAGAATGTATTACTACAGAGTCAGAGCATCGTAGCTGGGACGAGGCATCTTCATTTTCTGTTTGTGGAGAGGAGCCGTAGTGGCGCGCCATGTTCGTGCTGCATTGTTGTTAACCCTTGAGGACTGGCGCGAAAAAATGTAACGCGAAGACTGGCGTATGAGTGTATTTGACTCGGAATTTTAAGTTTTATTTTTAGCCACTGTTCACTATGTATGAAATGAATTGTGCCTAGACTGTTCTAATAAACTATTCTAAATCGTTTAATGTGATTAAAAAAAAAAATTATTCTATATAACATGCAAAATAAATACAATTATTTCATGAAGAGTAAACCTTAATAACGGCAGGGAAGTATTTATCTAAATTTCAGTCACTTAGGATGAACAATTTAAGAAATATTCACATTAATATATAGCACAAGTCTCAATAAGCGTTCCCAGTTACTCACAAATCGTTACCAGTATATCTCAAGAATTCATGGCTGTCCAAAATGTGTCCTTTTATTCACGCTGGCTGGTAACGATACTCGCACACTGGAGACACATGGGAGCGGTGTGTTGACCACAGATCATTATTTTACAATTGCTGCACTCAGTTTTCGTCTTCCTGTCAGCACTGGAAGGGCAATACCCACATCTTGTTCGGCCTTTTTTTAGCTGGAGGTCCTGTCATCGGAGTTTCAATGCTTACATATCCAGCTATCTTCGACCTCAGGGAACGAGGAAGGTTCTCCATTACGGCTCTGCTTTTCATGTGTTCGTGGACCATTTCCTGAGACAGTTGCTTGAGGAAAGCTCGTCTATCTTATCAGGTTTCTTTTATTGGTAGATAGAGTATTTATGCCGGCTACATTCAGCATGGCATAAAATACAGCTAGTGGCCAGCGGTTATTCACACGTCCAACGTTGTATGTTGCACAAAGCTCGTCAACAACATCAACGCCAGACTTTGTGCAGTTGTAAAGTGTGTTCATCTCCGGCTTCTGTTTGTCACAGGTTTCTCCATTAATGGCTGCGTCATGGTGCACTGTTGCTAGGAGCAGCACGGTCTTTCCTTTCCTCGGAACGTGTGATACCAGAGTCACTTGATTATCAAATGCAAATTTACTTGAATACTGTGGTCTGTTTTTGTGTTGTACAAAACTAGGAGGAATTTCTTTTTTATTCTTACATATCGTTCCGACTAAAGTAAGCCGATGATTGTTCAGCAGATCTTTTGCTAAAGGCACGCTCGTGAACCAACTGTCGCACGTTATATTGCGACCGGTGCCACTAATTGGAACAATTAACCTTTTCACTACAGCCATGGCGCAGTTATCGACTTGTTAACCCTCAAATGGTTAAACGACGATGCATCGCCCTTTTTGTACACGTTGTTGTGGTCGACGATACATCGACTGTTTTGCAGCCGTTCATTAGACACGCTCTCGTTATGCGTAGTAACACACAAGTGTGTTCTATGTAGTATCATTTTAAACAGAAGATTACAGTATCTCTTTTTACTCTAGTTGCTAGGTTGTAGACTGCCGTTTAAATGTACTGCACAGTCTTAAAATTCAGTCATCAGGCTCGTTACCTTAACTGTGCAGTACAATATGGCGCCTTGCAGCATCACGGTGTCGTTCTGTTGTACGCGCTGTTTTTATCAGTGTTTTGCGGAAATGGCGAGTAATTTAGTTTCACATCCCAAGAAATTTAGGTTCAAGTCCCATTCGGAAGATGTTGGATGAAATAATGACAGACGCGAGTGATATGAGTGATAATGACAGTGACATTTACAGACTTCCTGGAAAGCTGGAACGTTTATGCGTAATCTTTGGACCAACAAAAATAGGGGAAGGACCCAGTATTTGTGCCCTAGTTGTAACTGTGCAGTTCACAGGGGGTGTTACCACAATTTACAGCACTTTTGGAGGCCTGAAAGGAGAGGAAGAAAAAGGAGAGAGCAGTCTAGTTCTGGTAGCTCCTCTGAGTAACTTTGCGGGGGCCTTGTAGTGCTTGTGTATATTTGTATATACATCTTTATTTGTGTATATAACATCTAAAGTGTTTATATTTTTTTGAAGTGCATAAAATTGTGCACAACATTGTGATTTGACTTTCTCGGGTAAGTCGAGTATTTTAGTGTCTGGTATGGGCGCAAACATTTTGATAATATAATTATGAAACACTTTTTTGGAAACTCAGGATGGCTGTAAAGATATAATGAAAGGTACAAAACAAAAATATATTTATTTCAATGGCCTATGTTATTACAATTTAATAAAATGTATTACACTGCATGATTTCCTTTTAAAACCTATTTTTAGGAATTTTTAGTGAAAGTATACAAAAATCTTGAAAATTGTGTGACCGTAACAGTCGTATACATAGACCATTTGAGGGATAAGGGCCTTCTGGTTGCTTTCCGGCATAAATTTCAAGATTTGACGTGTAAAAAGTTTTTGCATCAACAAGTGCGAAAATCTTGATTCCGTATTTGGCAGGTTTTGATGGCAAGAATTGCTTAAATTTGCACTTTCCACAGAGAGGTTCAAGTTTCTCATCCATCGTTACATATTCACCAACACAATAATTCGTCCTACAGTTCACAACAAATTCTTCAAATAAATCTCGAATTGGTGCAAGGTTATCTATACGTTTCCTTTCGCTCCTAGTTTCAGTGTCATCAAACTGGAGACATCTCAAGAAGAACTGGAATCTGTACATGGACATTGTTGCGGGGAATCTATCCATTCCTGTACTGTCAGTATTCCACAGATCCCTGCAGTTCAAGTGAGACGATCGCAACACTCCGGCAAGAAACAATAATCCGAGCAAAGCGTTCATTTCGATAGGGTTTGTGAGAGAAGCATTCCTTTGTCTTTCAAAATTAGGCTGTATTTTAGTTATATATAAATTTGTATATTTCGTTATAGATCTAATCATGTCCTCAGTGAAGAAACAGTAAAATATATCAGAGAATTGACATGTTTTCCCTTACCTTTCACTCCAGGCAAGTGAATCACAATATTCACCACCCTTGTACGTACATTTGGTGGTTGACATGGTGTATCTTTCCATTTTGTAGTTTTATCCTTGCCTAAAATTACGTTACCACTCAATTCATCAGTAATTTCACTTTCACTATCACACGACTCAGCACTTGCCTCACTATCAGTGTTATGCCCACTTTCTGACACACAGTCTTCTTCACTTTCACTTGCCTGTCCTCCGATTTCTTCCTCCTCTTCCTCTTCTTGAAATACTTCATCAATTAGTAGTTTTAAACGTTCTTGTTCCTTATTCCACTCCATCGCCACAGCTATCAAGATAAGCACTGACTTGACCGAGCACGAGGCGGAGGGAACGAAGAATGCTTGCTCAACAAAGAACAGTCACGTGAGGACTGGTGCCTTGGGTAAATCCAAAGCCTACTAGATACTAGAAGGCCTGGACAGAAAGCCAATTTCTTGCATTAAAAGCGGGGTAATAGTTTTTCTCTTTTCCACCGCTAGGTTCGGGTTTATGTTCTGTTGTTTGGCGTGAATTCTATGATGATGTGTGTTACTGCAGCATGATTTATGAGAAGAAATAATATATTCAACTTTATTTTATACGGTAATGCCTTATTTAATGTGAAATATGAAGAGTTTTGTCGTTTTTTTAATTTATTTGGTCTCATGATTTGCAATATATGGATGGTTGCTGAGATGCATTTACAGTAACATTTGTTTAGTTATGTGCTTCCAAATTATCGTCAAGGTGGTGGTGGTGATTATTGTTTTAAGAGGAAGTACAACTAGGCAACCATTCTCTATATAACACTAATCAGAGAGAAAAATGGAAGAAGTCCGACACTTTGAAAAATGAAAGTATCGGCCAAAGGAAGACAAGGGCCACGAAGGGCGTGAAAATAAAAGACTCCCTAGCCCTCAGAAACCTAACAGCGTAGGGGTCGGCAAAGAACTAGAGTTGACCAAGGAAGGTCGGATAGGGTAGATGAAAGTAAGGAGCGTGGCACAAGTAAATGGAAGAAATGCCAGGACTCAGTTAAGGGCCCCGTGGTTGCCAATACACGATCAAAATTTCAGAGCCCCTGGGGCCAATTACCGTCAAGTTTCTCTTTCCATTCTGTAGGTTAAGATGGTTTATTGCCGGACTGAGTGAGTCAGATGGTTGACGCGCTGGCCTTCCGACCCCAACTTGGCAGGTTCGATCCTGGCTCAATCCGGTGGTATTTGAAGGTGCTCAAATACGTCAGCCTCCTGCTGGTAGATTCACTGGCACGTAAAAGAACTCCTGCGGGACAAAATTCCGGCACCTCGGCGTCTCCGAAAACCGAAAAAGTAGTTAGTGGGACGTAAAGCCAATAACATCATTATTACGGTTAATTTTGCGTGCCTAACTGCACATCTGACACAGCGAAGAAATATACACAAATATAAATTTTCATCTTTTTCCTAAAGATCCGAGTTTACGGGAGAAATGGAGGTCTGCTATTTCTGGACAGGGCAGCAGAAAAGTATCTCTTCCGGCTCCTAATGATAACTGCAGAATATGTAGCTTGCACTTTGTTGAATCAGATTACGGTGTAAGTACTGTGAGGGGAATTCTGCCTCCCCGACAAAGTGCCGATGCAAATTCTTCTTATTAAAAATGTATTAATATTTACAATGCAGGCGTTAGGATATCTCGGAAAATGTAAACTTGTCCGAAAGCTGAAATTCCTTACCGCTCCAAAGTTTAAAGAGACGTTTCAGTGCCGCGACTGTGATCAAGCACACATCACATACGTTATACTTACAACATTTTTCAGGCCTGTTCTTGATAATAATGCAAAGAAAGTGACTAATGACTGTGATTTATTAAACAAATTCAACAGCAAGCCTCTGAGCAGAAAAGTGTTGAAATTATAGAATTAGGGAAAAATCGGGTCAGTACTTCTATTTAGGCCCATTTCCCTATTCTTTACTCCTTTGTGATAAACAAGTGCAAAATGAAAGAACTCTATGAAGTGTAGTGTGTTCTAAGTTGTTTTGTATATTTATATCTCATTCACACCGGACATAATGATAATTAAAATGTATTATTTTGCATTATAATATGAATCTTAAATATAAGGATATAGACAGAACATAAGAACAACAGAACATAAACGCGATCCAAGCGGCCATTGCCTGAACTACTTTGTTCGCTCAGAAATGTGTCGGCTTGTCCAGGCCTTCTATTATAGCGTAGGCAACGGTAAATCTGACCCGCCGGAGAGTAACACACTAATAACTCGGGTGATGACAAAGCTATAACATGTCAACTTTCTCAGGATTTACTTCAAGGTCAGGAAGGAAGGTACTGAAGGCGGCAGGAAACGAGGGCTGACCAAATCAGAATTATAGGCTAATATTTAAGCCTCGGGTCAAAAACACCCACGCGCCAGTCCTCGCGGGTTAAAAGTTGTGTTGTATGAAGTGGAAGTTATCTGTAATCGAGATGTTAATATTATTAATTGGTGTGTAAAGAAAAGGTCATGGTAAGCAATGAAGAGTAAATGTTGTGTTACATACCTGATTTGTCCTGAGAAGCTATTTGTTGGTGAGTGTTGGTTGACTATAAAGGAGGCTCAGTCGGTAATACGCACCAACAAATAGCTTCTCAGGAAACATCAGGTACGTAACACAAAATTTACTCTTCATTACTTATCATGATCTTTTCTTTGCACACCAATTAATAATATTAACATCTCGATTACAGATAAATTCCACTTCATACAACACAACTTTTAACAACACGCTAGAATGCAGCGCACACCGGCACGAATATGGTGCGCCACTACAGCTTCTCTCCACAAACAGAAAATGAAGATGCCTCGTCCCAGCTACGATGCTCTGACTCTGTAGTAATACATTCTAATCTCTCCACTGCGGTTTATACCTTAAGCAACTCCATTCTGTTTCACCAGGCCAGCAGCACAAAACAATAACTTCATCCCGAGGTCCTTTGCCCCCTGTGATTATAAACTACGGTGGGACCGCTCTCCATATTACTGATGTGTTAATGCTGCAATCGTCATCCAACGACTAAAACAACGGGACGCACTTGATGCTAGACATCTTTATATCCTTTCTCACCAAACTGCTCTCTTGTAAATATGTATATAAACTGTAATTTCTCAACTGTTCAATTGGATATTGTAAATTTACTGTATAGTTACCCTGTTAACTTGTAATTGTTCAACCAACAGCAGTAATTAATGTTACGAACAATGACACCAGATACTTTATACCCTTTCTCCCCTGACTGTTTCAATGTAAATATTTGTATAAACTTTATAATTTCCTATGATTTTCTAATGAGTGCGTCAAATATTCTTTGGAACACCAATGCTGGACTCTGCTAAAATACCCAGTGTTTTTACGCATTGGTGCCGACTACCATGTCTATACAGAGCTCGATAGCTGCAGTCGCTTAAGTGCGGCCAGTATCCAGTAATCGGGAGATAGTGGGTTCGAGCCCCACTGTCGGCAGCCCTGAAGATGGTTTTCCAGGGTTTCCCATTTTCACACCAGGCAAATGCCGGGGCTGTACCTTAATTAAGGCCACGGCCGCTTCCTTCCACTTCCTAGGCCGTTCCTATCCCATCGTCGCCATAAGACTTATCTGTGTCGGTGCGACGTAAAGCAAGTAGCAAAAAAAACTATGTCTATAAACTTATATTGTATAACTGTATCACCAGTGAACAAGTTTTTCTTGATTGCTTAATTTTTTCCCATTGTAATGTATTTTAATGTTTACAATTTAATTACTAATCTGGTACCTGATTTTTGGCTTCAGGAGGTAATTTGATGATGCCCTCAATGAAGGGTGAAACAAGTCTCAAATGGAATTAATAATAAATTCCTAAAGGTTTAAAAATTTATATGTATTGAATAGGTGACACAATAAACCCTTTAGCATCCAACATTCAGTATCTTCAATAGGATAACAATGATTTTTATCACTTTAAATGGTATGTTCCGAGCTGTCAGAGGAGAGATGGCGTGGGAGGACATCAGTAGACGAATGTTTGAGTGGTGTCTTTAAGAGGAGGAAAGATCACAATATGAAGATAAAGTTGGAATTCAAGAGGACAAATTGGGGCAAATATTTGTTTACAGGAAGGGGAGTTAGGGATTGGAATAACTTACCAAGGGAAATGTTCAATAATTTTCCAATTTTTTTGCGATCATTTAAGAAAAGGCTAGGAAAACAACAGATAGGGAATCTGACACCTGGGTGACTGCCATAAATGCAGATCAGTAGTGACTGATTGATATCCCCAATTGGGGATCATGGCAGTTAATGGCTTCTGAGATGAAGGCGAGCCAGTTATGTACATTGTATCATCCATTTTAGGAGTAAAAAGTTTTATTTATTAGGAGTAACTGGCAATGTAGACCAAACTCCAGTGATCTGCAATACGACTTTTAATTTTACAAGGCTTAAAGAACAATCCTGGTATGTTGCCATTGTTGATAACGAGCACATAAAAAGATACGACTTACTTGCTTTGTGAAGACTTTAATCCACCTCACGTTCCTACAAACTCTTCGGGAGATTCAGTGAATACAGAAGTACGTAAAAAGTCCACAGTACCTAAAAAACGATTATTTGATTTTGCACTTTCAGCTAATGTTATACCACTTGCATTGAAGGAGTCAAAACGTTACTGAGCCATCTTTAAACAAATGTGATTTGAAAATTATGTTGTACCAATATATTATTTTTTTGCTAGCTGTTTTACGTCGCACCGACACAGATAGGTCTTACGGCGACGATGGGACAGGAAAGGGCTAGGAGTGGGAAGGAAGCAGCCGTGGCCTTAATTAAGGTACAGCCCCAGCATTTGCCTGGTGTGAAAATGGGAAACCACGGAAAACCAATTTCAGGGCTGCCGACAGTGGGGTTCGAACCTACTATCTCCCGAATACTGGATACTGGCCGCACTTAAGCGACTGCAGCTATCGAGCTCGGTACCAATATATTAAATCATCATCATCTGCAGTTTCCAGCTGCTGGCCAGGTCTGCTTGGAACATAAGCCTCTCCATCTCCTCTTCCCACCACTTCTCCCTAGTCACTCTTGCCCAGTTCTCTCCTCTTCTCTGTACACACACTTCCACTCCGTTTATCCACCTGTCTCTTGGTCTTCCTCTAGATTGTTTACCTGTTATCTCCATTTCGTGAATTAAATTTCTTCATAAATTAAAATAATGAACCAAGGTGGTGTTCTGCTCATTTTACAAATTTTTTATTATATAAAAATAAACAAAATGAATACAGTGGATGGCTAAAACAGGAATTGAGCAGTAAACACACACAAATATGTTTTTAATGAATGTTGTCCTGTATTCTTTTCCTAAAACAGGGCTATAGAAAGAAAACATGTTCTATCATGCAACAGAAAACACTGATTTGCACTGAAAACGTTATTTCACTTCAAAGAATTTACCACAAATTAAAATATAGTTCTATTTATAATATGTTACAGCTCATAAAAAAATTTCAATACCAGGATTTAGCTTGTGTCATGCAGGGTCCTTCTGTGATTGAACTACACAGAAGTCCTATTGTCCTTCAGAGGCATTAATGTAAAAATGTTTAAAAAATGTTCAATATCTTTCAAATATATGAACAAGGCTTACTTATAAAAATGTCCTGATAACTAAAATCCTTTTACTACAGTTAGAGCATACAATTAATTTTACTAACCTATTTACAACTTTTGTTTCAATTCCACTCCTTTCAAGGGCATTTTCAATCTTTTTCTCAAAATCCTTGTGTAGGCGATGATGTTTGATGACTATATCAAAATCAGAACCTCGTTTCCTTAAGAGTGCCTCCAACTGGTCTTCACTTAGATTTGGATTACGATACTGTTCAAACTCATAGCGTGATAACTTTGAAACTACCAAGGCATGGTTCATATTAAGTGAAGGTTTTGCAGATGAAGAGTAGTGTTGACCAACACTACATCCTTTTGAAGAAGCTAACACAAAATTGCAAATAAATACACTTGCTGTGAAATGAAAATTAATTGCTGAACAAAGCTACTCAAGCAAAAATATTAAAGGGATGAAGTGGCAGTAAGATAGTAATATGGAAGACTTAAATGGTACGCCCAAGTGGCAATTAAGCACTGATTCACAAATTATGAGGCACTGACAAGACTGAAAAGAGGAAATAAAGTACAGCAGTTAGATGAATTTAAAGTGGCAATCAAATGATAGTGGTCTAATAGTCACAAAGAGACAACTTAGCATTGAATGTCCATATAAGTGACACTTAAAGAGGCAAGACAGTGAATGCATAAAGATAAAATTACTAGGCTACAACTTACAAAATGGCAATTTAGAGGTATTATAGTAACAGGCTTTAAGGATCAGAAAATGCAGAGCATATGGGCGAGTAGCTTACTGATAAGGAGTTGTTGCTCTTGTAAGAGGCTGGAAACATTTTAGCCACGAGACTTATCTTGTTAGAGTATAGTAACAATTATAATATTATTGGTTTTACATCCCACTAACTATGTTAAAGTTTAACTGATTTTGGTTATAATATGGTGCCTTAGTCCTTTTAAATAAAAGTAACAGAACTAAAAAAATATTCCTTGAGATGAAGGATTAGGAGCTTTATACGTCTGTCCTTAATTTTTCAAAACAGCCTGTAGAAGACATTGAATACAACATTAATAGAGGAATATGCAGAGGGACAGATAATCTTATTGTTTTACCCCTTAAAACAGCACTCACTATCACCACTACTCTAATGATCCCACCGAATCTTCTTCAGGTATTTCATTTAGTGTGCTATCTGCAGTGACCTCTTCCACTGGAAAATACTAAAGGACATAGTAACACCAATGCTAAGGCTGGAAAAGAGAGGAGGGGAAGAGTGAGACTCTACAACACGATGGCCAAAATCTCAATGACAAGGTAGCCTATGTGAGTTTAAAGACATTTCATCTGATGAAAGTATTGTTTTGAAAATACTGTAACATTCATAAACGCAGCTAAAAGGTATTAAGTTCAAAATAATATTCAAACGACGAAACACAATAAACAAAGTGGTAAACTTTAAACATAAATACCAGCCCATCTTGTAACCAGAGCTTTAGTTAAATCTGGACCAATATGAAGTAAATTCAGTGAAGGCTTATATAAAGTGTTTGTGTCAGCAAACAAACCATTGGCTAAGATTAACAATAAGAAGTTAATTCAATTTCTGGAGGAGTACACGAAACAACCAGTCCCAGATGAATCCACAATTAGGAAGAATTATGTCCCAGAGTTTTTTGTTACATTAGGTAAACTAAGAGAAAAGGCAGATGGAAAATATATTTGAGTCTTGCTAGATGAAATGGATCAAAAATCTGTAATTAACTTCATTTTTGGAATTATAGGAGAGGAAGAAGAGAGAGAGAGAGACAAATCATATCTACCGACTATACAGATGTGTTAGCTAGCAATGAAGTGAATTACTCAACAATTGCTGCATTTATCAAGGATGCACCTACTTCTTGGTGGCCAACATGCATTCTTTACGATCATGTTCTTGTGGTCTGCACTTGCATGTGTGAAGTCACAGAAGGACTTGCAATATTACATCCAAAAAAGATGCACGTCACATATAGCACATGGACTTAATAGAGTAGCAGGTGTAGTCTGGACTTCTTTTCATTAAGTAAATATTTGATCTCAACAATGAAAAGAGTATTCCTGAAGGCTTCACATCGCAAGAATTTCTTTAAAATATACATATGGTAATGTGCTGTGCCTGCCTTCACCACTTTGTACAAGATGCTACTTATTATGCCAACTACTTCGAAGTAGTAAAAAAGAAAAAAAAAAGAAAAAAAAAAAAGGGTAGCTGAAAACCTTGATTTGAAGAAGCTGCTCCTACTGAAGGAGCACAAGTCTTGAGCAAACATGGTGTTTGTGATCAACTTATAATTGTTAATTTGTTCAGCCATCAAGAAATTGCAAGAAAAGAGACTTTCCCTTCAAATCAGTACAGGTAATTGTTGAAGCTGAATAGGCCTAATTCCTGATAAACGTAACAAATAAAGTTTTCTCAGAAAAAATGAAGAGTGTAGTGTTAAAAAACCTCTGGTCTCTACAAATTTAAAAACATTTCTGGTGTTCTCCAAGACAAGGAAAAAAATTGACAGTGTATTGAAACAAGAAGTATTTGATTTCGTTAAGTTGGAGTATGCTCTAATTGTGGCATGTGATGTAGAATGTGTGTTCTTTGAGCACAAAACCATTTTAGGTGAAAATGGGTGCAAGTTTGTGTTTGAGCATGACACTTTTCGGTGCATTTTTGCATCCATATTTCAGCATTTTAAGTGCATAATTATCTGAATCCTGTTTATGACTATACCTGAGATCTTCACTAACTTATCCCTCCTAGAGCCTAGAAGGTGTTTTACATTGGATAGTGTACAATAAAGTTTATTATGGATTTTCTCCACCCAGTTCTGCTCTTCACGAACTCAGGGGTACTTTCCATAAAATTAATTTCAACGCATGCCTGTAAGTTTTAAAATAAATTCTCAAAAGAATACATAGCGTTAAGTCCTGAGGATGCTGCACGAGTTGTAGTGCACTGCACGCAGCCTACTTCTCCAAGACTGTTGCACTAATGCTGATAAAATCCAAAATAGACCCAACAAGTCTAAAGGGTGAACATCAGTGACAGAAGGAGATTAGAAGTCAGTCTCCATTTCTGATACACCTGCTACAATATTGCATTACTCAACTGAGTTATGTGACAGAACATTATGACTGGACAATACAATGTGGGAGCAGGTGTGGTTCACCAATGAATTGCAGAGAAAAAGTATAGAGGAAGATTGGGAAAAGATATTCCTCCTGCACATTTTCATCCAATCATCATAGTCCAATTTGTGGAGGTTCTGTGATGATGTGGGCAGGAATAACTTTGATGGCAAGGACAAACCTTTTGTGGATGAAATCCACGAGGACTATGATAGGTCTTCTGTTCCATTCATGGGTGATAGTTTCAAGCAAGGCTAATACATGACAATACTCACCCACACGTTGCTCATGTGTGCAACAATACCAGAACAAGGAGTCATGTACCGGTTATGATGTGGCCTACTCATGGTCCAGATATGAATCCCACTGAGCAGCATCTTTGGGAAGAAGGGCCGACCTGCATTATCACAGTATTAGATAATAAAATTTGAGTCCCTTGAAATTGATGGGAATTTAAAAATAAATTGTCACTTAAGGAAAAACGTTTGTGTTTTCTGTTGTGACAGTCAGCATAGTTTTGAAATATGTTGATGACTTCATTAACTGAAATTACTGATCCGTTCATGGTGCATGTGCTGAGCAAGGCACATAGAATTACGCTTTATTTAGGCGTAGGAATGAAATTTTTAAGAACATCGGTTAAAAAGAAAAGAAGAGATAGAATTCAAAATATTAAAATCAGAGAAGTGCGAAATATAGGAACCGTTAGTACAGAACATATAGAAAGCAAGACTGAGATGGTTCGGACAAGTAAAAAGAATGGGAAAGGAATGGGTAGCAAGAAGGGAATTGGAAAGAGAAGTAAAGGGAAAGAGACCAGTTGAAAGACCGAGAAGAAGGTGGCTGGGTCAGATTTGGAAGGACATTAGAGAAGCTGGACTGGATGTGGCGGAAGTAATGGAGCAGGAAAAGTGGAAGGACAGAAAGTAGTGGAGGCTTGTTAACCACACCCGGGCGACTGGAGTGAGACACTGTTGATGATGATGATTAGGTGTGTGTTAATTTACTGTTAATTGGTCTCCTTTGGTTAGGATCTGTTGATGGACAGATTTGGTTTACTGGTACCTACTTACCGTATGTGTATTTCTCACGAAAGATCATCTATAATTGGAAGCCATGACAACTTCAGACTGGAAAGCGCCCGACTATGATCTTCGACGTATAACTCATTTCTCAGTACATAGATTCCACTTTCAAGTGTGTAAAACCAAAGCATTCCATGAGCCAGCTTTAGAATGCATCTGTGTGAAGTATGTGGACAAATGTGAACGATATCACACTGAGTGGTGTAATAAGACAGCGGTCTCTTAAGGACTTATGTAGTGAATAACCTTTCATTTTCACTGTAACTGATTTTGATTAATGGCTATTAGCCTAATTATTATTATAATGGGAAGCTTGTTTAGCAGATGAGATGTTCAGCTTGGAAGAAACAGCCCATAATCTCTGCCACAGGAGCGAAGGAAGAAAGGAAGGGAAATATATTTTAACCATTGTTTTCTTTTTTAAACATTTTGAAGTATGGTATGTGATAATTTCATACCTGTATGTTTACAAGCCTGTTAACAAATCTGGTACTTACATCACTCTATTGCCACTAGGTCAACACTAATACAACCCATAATATCACTTGGATGTCCAACTCTTAACCACTGTAAGTGTTATGTTATGTTACTGTACCTTAGAAGATATTTCATACTTTGTCACTTAACAATATAGGCCTACACCAATATAGCCTACCTTCCAATTGCCACTTGAGTTCTCCTCTAGAGTCATGTATGTGCCACATAAATACAATCTTTCACTGAGCCGAATTCCTCTCTTTGGTGTTTTCAAATTACTGAGGAATTATACTTTCCTTCCTCCTTGCACCTACTTGCCTTCTAATATTTTTGCCAGAGAAGTAATTCAACATAGAAATGTATAAGAAACAAGTGACCGTGAAAAATAAAAAGTCAGAGACGAACATACCTTGCATACTTCTGCATTAATGGAAATTTTATATACATAAATTTACATAATCGAGATATACAAGAAATGCATTTTCAAAGTACGCACCATTTTTTTCACTTATAATGCTATCTTTATACAACCGAGCATAAATAAAGACAAAAGAATAAGAAAAATATGACATGCAAAAGGACGAAACGAAAACTTAACCTTAAAATAATTTTAACAGGATTTACATTAGGCTGCATCTCGTTCGATAAGACAGAATATGCTCTGACAAACCCACGGAACTTACCTTTAAAAATGCCTCTCACGAATATACGGAGAGTATGCATCTTGAATTAAATAGCCATGTTTTACTGATCATTGGTGTATAATTGCCACCATGATGAAAATAAGCACAGTAGACACGAGCATATGAACGCAATGTCAGCATGCAGTGGCACTCAGCACCTCAGCAGCCCATCAGACTACTTTCCAAAAACCTTTGCACAGCGAAAACAGTACAGCCAACTCATCTGCTTGCAAATAATAATGAAAATAATGTATAATCCTCATGACCTTCCGAGTGTAAAGGCAAATTATGTTGTCAACACTTAGCGAATTGGATCTTCGAAATTTGGTGTAGTGTATTTTGAACAGAGTTTTCTTCTATGTCTATGGTATTTTGGAGTGTCGGTCGGTGGTAAGTTGTAATCTTTGAAGTAATTTTCCCCAGTCATATGGTATACTTCTTCGAGCATAGAATTGTATACTCGAAGGTATACTTTTTTCAAATTGTCTGTGGTTAAAGTAGGCCCTATCCTTTAAGTCCTTTCCCTATACATTCATTGTAGGTCAATGTTTTGTACAAATTATCTATGGTTCAAGTACCTAGTTACCTAGTGCCGCATGCAGTGAACTTATAATGCAGATTGGAACACGCATTACGACGCAAGTCTACCGGTATCTCGGTGGGTCACTTGTATTAATAAGTAGGCCTGCTTTCCAAACGCTGATTCTTGTTGTACACTTCCTCCTCGTTCTAGCTGGCCGGCTTATATTCCGTCAAGCTTCGGGAATAATGGTTAATTTAAGTTTGCGGGGATCGGCAACCTCATATCCGCAAATATCAGGTTTATCATTTTAACCTGTGTGTCACCCATCTTCAGACCTTCACAAATGCACAATACCTTGGAGGTACTGGGATCACTTTTCGGTTGTGCCTTTGCTTCATTGCAACCGGCAATCACTTTTCCTAGTGCCGGTCTGAGATGGTAGAGCGCTGGCCTTCTGAGCCCAACTTGGTAGGTTCTATCCTGGCTCAGCCCGGTGCCTCGTGTCGATAGATTTACTGGCAAGTAAAAGAACTCCTGCGGAACAAAATTCTGGCACCTCGGAGTCTCCGAAAATCGTAAAATCAGTTAGTGAGACGTAAATACCAATAACAGTATCATTAGGCCCTATTACTTTTCCTAGTTCCTGCTTACCCGTTCACACCAGGCAAATGCTGGGGCTGTACCTAAATTAAGGCCACGGCCGCTTTCTTCCAGTTCCTAGCCCTTTCCTGTCCCCTAGTCGCCATAAGACCTATCTGTGTCGGTGCGACATAAAGCAACTAGCAAGAAGAAGCTTACCCATACTGAGCGAGTTGGCGATTAGGGGTGCGTAGCTGTGAGCTTGCATTCGAGAGATAGTGGGTTAGTTAGAACACCACTGTCGGCAGCTCTGAAGATGATTTTCCGGGTTTCCCCATTCTCACACCAGGCAAATGGCCATGGCCCCTTCCTGATTTTCAGTGACACTAACATGGATGTGAGGTCAGAGAGACCGCTTTGAATGAAATGATAGCGAGAGGAGTAATACCTAATTTTTATTTCATTGACTTTACCTTAAACTACCTAATAAAGCTTTTTTTCATCAGTTTGATAATAGACACTTCCACAGTTCAGTTACTAAAATTCAACATATGCAAAATTTCATATAAATTGGCATATTCTTCACATGAACAAGTAAATTGTGCCCTAACTCGTTAAGATAGTTCACTAAACACTTTTAAAAAAAAAATTAAACTAGCTTAAAAGTGATGTTTTCCTATGATCAGAAATGCCGGCTTTGAACTTGCTTCTACCGAGCTCGATAGCTGCAGTCGCTTAAGTGCGGCCAGTATCCAGTATTCGGGAGATAGTAGGTTCGAACCCCACTGTCGGCAACCCTGAAGATGGTTTTCCATGGTTTCCCATTTTCACACCAGGCAAATGCTGGGGCTGTACCTTAATTAAGGCCATGGCCGCTTCCTTCCCACTCCTAGACCTTTCCTCTCCCATAGTCGCCATAAGACCTATCTGTGTCGGTGCGACGTAAAGCAAAAAAAAAAACAAAAAAAAAAAAAAAAGAACTTGCTTCTTTCCTAGATGCAAAGGACACTTCGCTACTACTCTGCCTGAACACATTCATAGCAGGTTTCCTTAAGTCCACTCTAAATACACTGGTCTCTCATATCTGTTATACAAGTGTTATATTTTCCTCTCAGCTGCTGGATACAGATGACAAGTTTTATGTTTATGTTTGTCCAGCTTCTGTTCTTCATTTTGTATGCATTTGGCAGGGATGTTCAGAATTCTTGAGAGGGTTCCATGTACATCTCTTCTGGTGTTTGACACTCTTCTTACTGAGTAAGTTGAGATGCAAGTTCTTTCAAACAATTGTTATGGTAATATGTCAGGTTCTTTGTAGACTGTCTCGATAGGACTGATTTTAATTAACTGCTGCGATATCAACAGTACCTACAGTAGAAGGCAGCCACTGGCCATTTTCGTGCTCTCCTTCCATTACAGCAGTTGGCATCAGTAGGTAGCGGCGATTGGGAATTAGAAGTAGGGGGACACAAAAATGTACAGACAATAAAAAGTATCCAGATTTGAGGGATGTAGCAGGCGGGGGTACACCAAAATTGAACAAAATAGCTACAAAGTTGTAAGATTTGTAATGCTCTATCAGCAAATTGTCATTCACAGTCTAATAACTTAACTGTAGTAATAATATTTTTTTGAGATTTTGATCCAATCCCATACAATAAATTTTTCACCAAAGAAACAAAAATTACACATGTATTGCAATTAAATAGAAGTACGGTGTGATTATAAAAAAAGAATCATTTAGCATTTGCAGTAGCGGCAGTAAAAGTGGGGGTGGGGAAAAAAAAATAGAGAACAGAAAGTAGCCGGGTTGAGGGATGTAATGGGCGGGGGGGGGGGGGGGGAGGGGGGCTTATGCACATCAAAACTGAGCAAAAAAGCTACAAAATGGTACATTTTTGATGCTCTTTGAGTGAATTTTGACACAGAGGTAAAGTTTGAAATTTTGCTAACTTAAGTGAGGCAATAATAGTTTTTTGAGATTTTGATTCAATACTATATGTTACGGGGTTACCCGTGGAATGCAGAGGTGAAAGAAGGTGCGGGCTGGAATGGGTCCATCCACAATATGAAACCAAAACTTAACCAAAGATTATATTTTCAATAGACAACAAGATTTTACAAATAATCACTAGGTGAAATAACAAAAATCAGGTACATTTTTACAAACTAAAGCACAAGTTCAGGGATCTTAACCAGTTCTGGGCTTCGAGCCCCAATTTACAATCCTTGAGCTACTAGCCCAATTTTACCCAGGCATACATTTGTTCAAAGGGCAGAAAACCCCTTCATTCAAGGAGCACTTGCTCCCAACTTTTAACCTCAAGCCTCCCAGAGGCACTTTTCAAACACAAGAAAGAGCTGACCCGCTCTCAAATTTCTGAGCCTATCAAAGGCAACAACAAACATTACTATCAACTGCCCTCAAGGCACACTTACAAGGAAACAGGGGTATCTTGTACCCAACCTACTGGGCCTTCGTTGAAAAAGAATAGGTTAAGTAAATGGCCCAAAATGCAAAACAGAATGGAGGTGAGTACTTGCACTCCTAAATGAAACCTTTTTAAAACCTAAGAGGCACTAGGCCAAAGAAACAGGGGCTGCTAATCCCAAACTATGGAGGTGACTCATATGAGAAAACTTTAAGACATTACAGAAGGGAAGAAACAGATACAAAACGTAGTCACCTTAAACCAAAAATGAAGGGGAGCTCAAGAGGGTAAAGCACTCTCTATCCCCATTTTACAGTTAAAGATATGTGAAGTTTTACAAAAGCGACGGCAAATTACATGTTTCAAGATAGGTTTCATAGTGAAGATTTCGGACCTTCCCCGCGGTTTAGATTGCTGAGCTAGCGAGAAATAAAGATGTTAAGTGGCCATTACCTTGTTGAAGAGCTGCTGCCGGATGAAAGAGGCGCTTCCCGCCTCCTGCTACACTTCCATACACTAGGCTAGATGTTGTTCGAGTGGCCGAGAGACAAGAAAATCAGCAGTTCTTATACTCTCAGGGAAGTAAGTTATTTTATTTTTAATTTCATTTTTTCCGCAAAGAATGGCTAAGGAGCGCGAGTGTACGAACTTTGGGTGTGGCGAGGTATTGAGGGAGGAGTTGGAAAGTTTGAGGGAGATAATTAGGATTCTCACAGAAGACAGGAAGGAAGATAGGACTCCCTCAAACAACGTACAGGTTACAGTAGGTGTACAAGAGGGAGGGGAAGGAAAGGGGGAGTTGTAGAAGACAGGTGGTCTCTTGTTCTAAGGGGAAGGAGATCGCAGGCTAAGGGCTCTATTCAGGACAGGTGTCTGTGCGAAATCGGTACGAGTCACTCCAGGTAGAACAACAGAGGGAAGATGAGGGACTGGGAACTGTTGGTGAGATGTGTGGAAGTAGGAGGAAGGGAAAAGGTAGGAAAGGGAAATGTAGAGTAGAGGATAGGAAAAGACAGGTGGAACAGGGTCATGGGAAGGAGAAAAGGGAGGAGGAAGTAGCTTCTGCAGCTATCAGGAAAGACAGGGCTGACCAGGAGGGGAGGGGATCAAATGAGGTGGGTAGGGTTGAGGCTCTGGTCATGGGGAATTCCATCGTTAGACACGTGGGGAAAGTGTGTGGAGGAAAGGGAACCAGGGTAGAATGTTATCCAGGAATTAGGTTGAGGCAGATGTTGAGGAAAGTAGAAGAGAGGGAGGAGGGGAAGGAGAAGGTGGTAGTGTTTCACGTTGGTACCAACAACGTAAGGCAAGCTGATATAAGTACCAACATAGTTGGAGATGTGTGGGATCTGGTAAATGCAGCACGGGTGAAGTTTAAGAAAGTGGAGATTGTTATTAGTGGAATACTGTGTAGGAGGGATACTGACTGGAGGGTGATTGGGGATTTAAATGAGACTATGGAGTGGGTATGTGGGAAACTGGGAGTGAAATTTCTAGATCCTAATGGGTGGGTAGGAGATAGGGATCTGCGCTCAGATGGCTTTCATTTAAACTGCAGTGGTACGTATAAGTTAGGAAATTTGTTTGGAAGGGTAATAGGGAGGTACATTCAGGGAAAACGGGATGGCCTAGGGAGCGGTGATAAGGGAACAGGGAACTGGGAATCAAGTAGGGATGACATAAAATTGTTAGTGTTGAACTGTAGAAGTATTGTAAAGAAAGGAATAGAATTAAGTAATTTAATAGATATATATTTACCAGATATTGTAATAGGAGTTGAATCATGGCTGAGAAATGATATAATGGATGCAGAAATTTTCTCACTGCACTGGAGTGTGTATCGTAGAGATAGGATAGGAATGGTGGGGGGGGAGTGTTCATTCTGGTGAAAGAAGAATTTGTAAGCTACGAAAAAGTTAAAGATGAGACACATGAAATTCTAGGTGTAAGGCTCATTTCTAAAGATAATAGGCAACTTGATATATTTGGAGTGTACAGATCGGGAGAGGGTAGCACTGACGCGGATTCGCAATCATTTGATAGGATAGTCAACTATGTGGGAAACGACATGGAAAGAAATGTGATTGTAGCGGGAGATCTGAATTTGCCGATGTCAGTTGGGAAGGAAATGCGAACGACAGGAAGCATGACCAAAAAATGGCAAATAAGTTAATATGGGAAGGACAGCTGATTCAGAAAGTGATGGAACCAACCAGAGGGAAAAATTTCCTGGATGTGGTGCTGATAAAACCAGATGAGCTCTATAGGGAAACTGAAGTAATAGATGGTATTAGTGATCATGAAGCAGTTTTTGTGGTAGTTAAAAAAAAAATGCGATAGAAAGGAAGGTCTTAAAAGTAGGACTATTAGGCAGTACCATATGGCTGATAAAGCAGGCATGAGCCAGTTTCTAAAAAGTAACTATGATCGGTGGAAAACGGTAAATAAAAATGCAAACAGACTCTGGGATGGGTTTAAAGAAATTCCTGAGGAATGCGAAAGCAGGTTTGTACCTTTAAGGGTGGTAAGGCATGGTAAAGACCCACCTTATTATAATAGAGAAATAAAGAGACTAAGAAGGAGGTGCAGACTGGAAAGAAATAGAGTTACAAATAGCTGTGGAAGTAAGGAGAAATTGAAGGAACTTACTAGAAAATTGAATCTAGCAAAGAAGGCAGCTAAGGATAACATGATGGCAAGCATAATTGGCACTCATACAAATTTTAGTGAAAAGTGGAAGAGTATGTATAGGTATTTTAAGGCAGAAACAGGTTCCAAGAAGGACATTCCAGGAATAATTAATGAACAGGGGGAGTGTGTATGTGAGGATCTTCAAAAGGCAAAAGTATTCAGTCAGCAGTATGTAAAGATTGTTGGTTACAAGGATAATGTCGAGATAGAGGAGGAGACTAAGGCCAAAGAAGTAATAAAATTTACATATGATAACAATGACATTTTAGTAAGATACAAAAGTTGAAAACTAGAAAAGCGGCTGGAATTGATCAGATTTCTGGGGATATACTAAAGACAATGGGTTGGGATATAGTACCATATCTGAAGTACTTATTTGATTATTGTTTGGTTGGAGGAGCTATACCAGATGAATGGAGAGTTGCTATTGTAGCCCCTGTGTATAAAGGAAAGGGTGATGGACATAAAGCTGAAAATTACAGGCCAGTAAGTTTGACATGCGTTGTATGTAAGCTTTGGGAAGGCATTCTTTCTGATTATATTAGACATGTTTGTGAAATAACTGGTTCAATAGAAGGCAGTTTTGTTTTAGGGAAGGTTATTCCACTGAAGCTCAACTTGTAGGATTCCAGCAAGATATAGCAGATATCTTGGATTCTGGAGGTCAAATGGACTGTATCGCGATTGACCTGTCTAAAGCATTTGATAGAGTGGATCAAGGGAGACTACTGGCAAAAATGAGTTCAATTGGACTAGACAAAAGAGTGACCAAATGGGTTGCTATATTTCTAGAAAATTGATCTCAGAGAATTAGAGTCGGTGAAGCTTTATCTGACCCTGTAATAATTAAGAGGGGAATTCCTCAAGGCAGTATTATCGGACCTTTATGTTTTCTTATATATATAAATGATATATGTAAAGGAGTGGAATCGGAGGTAAGGCTTTTTGCGGATGATGTTATTCTCTATAGCAGAGCCTATCAAACGCTGAAAATCTCACGCATGCATATCGAGGCCCAGAGACTCCGTGCACTGTGCATCGTTCCGACTCGGCTCAACTCGGCTTGACTCGGATAGCGTAGTGCGCTGAGAGCGATGAAGCGGTCGGTGATATACGGCTTGTTTATCAGTGAAATAGATTAGCGCAAGACAACAACATAATAATGGAGCAACCTGTTTCAAAGAAAGCAAAGACTTCCGAAAGTCCATTTCAATCGAACTGGGAACTTTCGTATTTCTTTGTCAGTCGTGACGATAAAGCCAAATGCTTAATCCGTGGGACAATAATTATGTGATAAGTTAATCAAAAAGATCTATTTTCCAATACAAAGGCTTTGCTCAAATTCTACGAGAATTTTTTCGAAGGGAGATTTTCCTAAGCTGCATCGAGAAGCAGCGAAGATTATTTCTATGTTTGGTTCCACATGCATATATGAAAGGTATTTTTTCCTCCTTTTACTTGTACGAAAACGAAATTGAGTTCGAGTAGGCCTATTTCTGATTGTAATTTAAAGAAGGCTCTCAAATTGCTGTCAGCCGGTCGCTTGTTGCAGGATAACTGGTATCATTGCAAAGATAAAGGAAAAGAAGAGCTAGAGAAGATAAATTTTCTGCTCAAACCAAATTGAAAGAAGAGTGTTTGAACACCGGTAACGTTGTCCCATACAACATTGTCACCGCTCACCCCACATAAACTTTTCGCAGTGAGGCGAGGATCAGCGGGGAAGGTGGAGAAGCCGAAGACAGGCAGAACGGGTGAGACAGGTGTAGGGGAAGTGGAGTGGGAGTTGCACTCTGGTCAACCTAGTGAAGTCGTCTCCTGCACCTTGCGCCCGTGCACTGCACGGCGCATGCACCCTGAGAGGCCCTGCTCTATAGAGTGATAAATAAGTTACAAGATTGTGAGCAACTGCAACGTGACCTTGAAAATGTTGTGAGATGGACAGCAGGAAATGGTATGTTGATAAACAGGATTAAAAGTCAGGTTGTGAGTTTCACAAATAGGAAAAGTCCTCTCAGTTTTAATTACTGCGTTGGTGGGTTGAAAGTTCCTTTTGGGGATCATTGTAGGTATCTGGGTGTTAATA
The DNA here is from genome assembly GCF_040414725.1 of Anabrus simplex. Taxonomy (NCBI): domain Eukaryota; kingdom Metazoa; phylum Arthropoda; class Insecta; order Orthoptera; family Tettigoniidae; genus Anabrus; species Anabrus simplex. The sequence continues at coordinate 331,493,524 of NC_090269.1, forward strand.
TACGGAAAGATCTTCATTGGGGTAATCACATAAATGGGATTGTAAATAAAGAGTACAGATCTCTGCACATGGTTATGAGGGTATTTAGGGGTTGTAGTAAGGATGTAAAGGAGAGGGCATATAAGTCTCTGGTAAGACCCCAACTAGAGTATGGTTCCAGTGTATGGGACCCTCACCAGGATTACCTGATTCAAGAACTGGAAAAAATCCAAAGAAAAGCAGCTCGATTTGTTCTGGGTGATTTCTGAGAAAAGAGTAGCGTTTGGGTTGGGAAGAATTGAGAGAAAGAAGAAGAGCTGCTCGACTAAGTGGTATGTTCCGAGCTGTCAGCGGAGGGATGGCGTGGAATGACATTAGTAGACGAATAAGTTTGAATGGCGTTTATAAAAGTAGGAAAGATCACAATATGAAGATAAAGTTGGAATTCAAGAGGACAAACTGGGGCAAATATTCATTTATAGGAAAGGGAGTTAGGGATTGGAATAACTTACCAAGGGAGACGTTCAATAAATTTCCAGTTTCTTTGAAATCATTTAGGAAAAGTTTAGGAAAGCAATAGATAGGGAATCTGCCACCTGGGCGATTGCCCTAAATGCAGATCAGTATTCATTCATTCATTCATGTGATTCGAGACCTTTCATGAATAAACCAGTCACACCCACAGGCTTTTATTGGCTAGGTAAAAGTTACACATCAAAATTGAAGAAGAAAGACACGATTGGTTAAAAATTAATTACAGAAAAATTTGATTGGCTAACTTCAAAACTGGCGGAAAGACAATCTTAATATTGCCAACCCACAAATGAAAGAATGAAATTTAGTTATAGGAAAACTGATGAGTACAAAATATCTTCAAGAAAAGTTCCTTCACTTCGCACCTGGGTGCATGATCATAGTTTTTTAGTAGAGACATCTATAAGAGAATGTCCACACTTCTTGATCAATGGAAAACAAAACAAGTTGAAATCCACACAGTATTGACAACTTCGTAATCACAAAATTTATGGTAGTGACATCTTCTGAGAAAACTTATGAGTTGATACAATTGTTAAAGTTCAGAATTTCTCCTGTAGAGGAGTACTTAAAGGCGGAAAATTCAAATGTGCGGCGTATAGGTGTACCAGCTGGTACACTATACAATACAACTTTCACCAAAGAAACAATATTACACACGTATTACAATTAAATAGAAGTACGGCATGATTATAAAATTAAAAAATCATTTAGTACTTGACTACACTCTAAGAAACTAACAGACAATATTAAAGAGACTGCCAGACTGACGAATGCACGCGGCAAGCATGTGAATCGTACCTCAGTGTCCATGACCTTAGCAAAAAAATAAAAACCCTGTTTCCCTTCCTCATAGCATTCGTGAAGTCTCCGCCACTTGATGTGGCGCTGTACAAATCTGTTAGCTGTTACGAACGACATGTGCATGTTTTCGATAATAATTTTGTTAATAATTAAAAATTTGCACAAATTTTTTTGTAATACTTCCCAGTTTCAGCTGACTAAAATGGAATAAAAATGTAATGTTTTCTCTACAAAGTGGTGAGGGGGGCGACTGCCCCCCTTAGTCGCTTTTCTAGATTTTCTGTTGTGAAACTACACCGCTTGTCTGACAACGCTAGCTTGTAGGCTGAGAAAGTACACTCAATATCAACAGAGGTTACAGGGCTGTATTTGAATTTTGGCACAAGACGTGGGGAGATGTTACATTCAACATTAGTTTTGCCAATCAAAACATCAGCCACCGCACGAAGCTTTGACAGTCCTGGGTTCTTCTGTAGTACTTTATTAAGCTTGTCCCAAATTCTATCCCCAGCGGGGCGTGGAGCTAAGCTGATTTTTTCTTTCACCTCTTCTAACAAATCCAATTATTCGTAAACGGATTTCCCGGAAGACTCAAGTGCAGAAATAACAGGGACCAAAAAAGTATAAAGGAACCTGATGTAGGCAATTTCTTGAGAAATGGTTACATCCTTTAGAACATTTTTGGCTGAAGTGATTCATATGGCATCTTCATTTAGGGCGAGAACAAAACTGATTGCATCAAAATGTTCGCTGTAGTACACAATGGCCTGAAGCCAAGTCCCCCAGCGCATTAGGATGGGTTCTAGTGGCAGTGGAAGATCAGGTAATTCATTGCGGAACAACTGGATTCGTGTGGGAGCCTTAACAAAAATGTTCTTAGTGGAGGAGATCATCTTGTTGACTCGAGAAAATCTGCTCAGCCACACGATTCATAGTATGAGCAAGACAAGTGACGTGAATCACAGCAGGGTAAAATACTTTCACCATCTTAACAACAGCAATCATGTAGGTGGCTGCATCAGTAAATATAAGAAACACCTTATTTTCGTCCATGTTATTGGGGAAAAGCACCTTAAGCACCTTGAGACCTTTATTTACAAACTGAGCAACTGTCTCCTGATTGGTTTTAGTTAACTGTCTGCTGTAGATCAAATATGGTGAACACGGCATGTCAGGATCTAATTTTCCGACTATCAAGTGGGCAATATAACGACCTAGAGTGTCAGTAGTCTCATCGACAGAGATCCAGATGTATGAGTCTCCTATATCTTCCCTTATCCACCTGACTGTGTCTTCGTAAAGAGTGTCCAGGTAGTTTTTTCTTAAAGTTGATTCTGATGGAATGTTCCGATGACAATATTTTTGTAAAAAGCTTTTGAAAGAAGTATTTTCAAGCGAGTTGAAGGGAATATTTGCCGACACAAGAGCTCTGCATAAGTCCGCATGGAATTAGTCTTTGCTTCCTTTAGTTAGCGATTCCGTTGTTAATCTTTGTTTAAGATTTGATTTTCTTTGCAGATTTTCCTGATGTTTAATCCCCTGGACATGTTGACTAAGATGCGATCACCTTTCACTGGACACCTAGAAACAACAACTATAAATAGTCGCAAATATTGTGTAAACCGTACAAATATATAGGCCAGATGAAAATATGCACAGAAGACTATTCAAATTCATAGGGCCTTCTAGTGCTTCCCGATCCCTCCAACGGACATGCACCCTAGACCTTTAAGTGATGCAGTAGAGGTAATAATTCCATGTGACTATTCCTATCCTGGTCCAGCCTTTGTAAGACAGACCCTCCAACGAGGGTGGGTGACATCGGCCGTGTACAGGAAACTGCGTGCTTTTGTAGTGGACGATAGTATTGTGTGCGAGTTTCAGGAATGTTTCGGACAGTACAAATGCACAGTCCCCGAGCCAGGGGAAATAACCATTTAAGGATTAAATCTCCAATCCGGCTGGGAATCGAACCCGGGGCCCTCTGAACCAAAGGCGACTATGCTGACCATTCACCCAAGGAGCTGATCACAGTAGAGGTGAATTTAATTCATTTCTTTTCCTGTTTTGTTATGTTCAGTTAGATTATGTTGGCCAAAATTTTTGTTACTACCGGTAGTAGTAGCTGAATTCTGTTTTTTCCTCCCTACATTTACTGTATGCTTATAAATAAAAATCATTGCTATATATATTTACATTGTGTATAATCTGTCATACACTTCCTACAATTGATAAGAGTGCATATCTAATTTTCTTACAATTACCACCTCGTATTTTTAGGTTTCCCACGGCAGCATGATAGTTTCATTTTTCAGTATGTTTGTACTGTTATTCCTCTTCTAAAACCTGCTTGAAAATTTGCCTTTCTCCGAAATGAGTAGACCTTACAGTACCACACAAACATGCCAGTTTTTAACGATTCTATAAACAAAAAATCGAGGGGTCGGGATGCACTACAATCCCCAATTCATATTTACTGTTATACTTCATTTAGTGTACGTACGCTGAATTGATGTATAAAGTGTATAAAATGTAATACAATAGAAAGATAGAACGCCTTCGTATTAAGTACGACTCACACCAAAGTACATAGTTCTGAGTGAAGTATAAAACAAATTTCACTTACCTCTTTGCTGCAAACGTCGCAGAATATAATTTTTCCATCCGACGTGAAATGGAGAAACTCCTGCAACCACTGTTTAATTAAGGATGTCTTGGAATCTGCCACTTTTGGCATAATGCACACACTGAGCAAACGGACGCACTGAAAGTTTCTCACAGAATGGAATGAAGAGTTTCGTTTCCAGCAGGTCAGTGGACACTGTCCCCCACGTTGTGACACACAAACTAAGAAACAAAGAGAGTATTCTCAGCAGGAGGTTCTTAAGGACTTCTGGGGTGGTAATTGGTTGACAGCTTCACATTTTGTCTGAAATAGAATTTCAAGAAAATACTGTTCAAGATAATGAAAACAAGTCGGCAAATATTTAAGTTTCTGCGACTAAATTAAAAGTGTTTTTAATTGATTTAGGGGTAAAATATAGCAATTATAGGAATATAGGCAAAAATAGGTTCTAAAATCAACTTAGGCATTTTTAGGCACTATAGGACCACCGTTTCAATCCTTATAAATACATGAAACATGTAAATATAACTTCACTTTAAGTTATCTCTTAAGGAACAAAATAGGTTTTTCCCTAAAATCCGAGGTCGAGTTATAAGTAACCAAGCTATAAATGATTCAAATTGGGTACAGTTGTTGAATATTCGTGGAGGTTATAACCTTTTGATGACTACCCATAAATAAAATCATGAATAATATATAAATGAAAATTTGGATTATATAATTCCACCTTTACAATACTGCAAGTGTCTTTATTAAAAAGACTACATTAAATTACATTCATGATACATGTTTCGTCCTCTTATGGGACATCTTCAGTCACAAATACAAAACATTAAAAATAAGGCGAGGACACGTTGAATTGAGTAGATAAAAAGTCTTAGTATCATGTGACGCGGCGTGGTGGCGTCTTGTCAATCATCAATATTAAAATAGTGAGGGGTGAACATGATGTGAAACATGAAGTCCAATAAAATCATAAGTTAAAAATGTTATTCAAAACATCGAATTGTCAAATGTAAAACACAGTAAGTGGCTGTGCGAATAAAATTATGTGTCTATTGTACAAAAATATTGTTGAGGTGATGCCACATTACAACAGCTTTCTTGATCAGGAGGTGGAGTTATACTGGTGATACAAGTTGAAACTGATAGTGTGTTGACAATAGGGGCCTAAAAAGAAAAAGATATATGAATGAAACTAAAGAAATAAAATTCAATTGAAATGTGAACTAAGTGCCCATCCAATCACTCACCTCCTTGCCCGTCCTACATCGACCACTCCACCTCAAGTGCTAAAGCTAACTGAGTGACGTCCTTGAAGGTCGTTGAGGACTGACCGTGAGGAGAGGTTGAGGGGAGTTTGATGTAAGGGGAGAGGCGTGAGGTAAAGCATTACTCACGCGCCTTCGTGAAAAGAATTTCTTGATTAACTCCTCGACAAGTATATTAATGTCCTCCGATATCTCATTAAGATTATAAATCGGGTTGCATTTTTGATCAATATTTATAAAAATGTTCTCTAAAATATTCAATAGATTACCTTTCTTACATAAATGGAGAATTTGAAGGTCTTGTTGTATGCCCGTGAATGAATGATTAGTATCGTCCATATGAGAACCGAATGCTGAGAATCTGCCGTACTTTGACGCATTAACATGTTCACCGTACCTTATATTAAAATTGCGGCCTGTTTGCCCGATATAACTGGCGGAACACTGCTGGCACTTTAATTTGTAAACACCTGATTTCTGAAATTTGCTACTGCCGCTGTTGATAGTGTGTTGATTGAAGAAAAGATGAGCGTTGTTATTGGTTGTTTTAAAAGAAACTTTCATATTAAGTTTCTTGAAAACATTCGTGATATCGTATATTTTATTGTGACTATAGGTAAAAAGGGCGTAACTATCTTCTTTCTTTTTGGTATCCTTAGTTAATGTGGAAAATGATTTTTTCTCAATTTTGCTAATAATTTTATCCACAAATTGCCTGTTGAACCCGTTTCTTTTTGCTATAAAATAAATAGTATCCAACTCATTTTTACGATCTGCTTCTGACATGGGTATATTATAAGCTCTATAAATCATACTGTAAAAGGAAGCCCTCTTACGTGCTGCAGGGTGTACGGAATTTTGTCTAATTACGTTTGCTGTTTGAGTGGGTTTCCTGAATATTTTAAACCTAAGATTATTAGAGTCGTTAATAATTGTTATGTCAAGAAAATTTAATGCTTTATTATTTTCACTTTCAAAAGTAAATTTAATCTGCGAGTCCATATTGTTTAATTGTTCTAATACCTCCTGTCCATTAGTAATGCTATGGTCTATTATAGCAAACGTATCATCCACGTATCTCAACCAGCTTATTATACCTTTAATGTTGTTAATTTTGCTCTTTTCAAGAAAATCCATATAAATTTCCGCCATAATTCCCGAAGCTGGGGCTCCCATAGGAAGACCTTCCTGTTTATATATTTGGCCGTTGAAAGTAAAGTAATTATTAGCGACGACGAACTCCAAAATATTAATGAAATCGGCTATCTCTTGCCTACTCAAATTACTATATTTAAGTAGATTATTCTTTACAAGAGTTATTGTTTTTGATACTGGAATATTCGAGAACATATTTTTGACGTCAAATGAATACATCTTATAGTTTGATTGCATGTTTAAATCTTTAATACGATCGCAAAATTCTTTGGAATTCTTAATAGACCTATTACCCTCAAATTTATAATGTTTTTTTAGAAAATTGTGTATAAATCTAGACGTCTTATATATAGGGCTATTTCTGAAATTAATGATGGGTCTTATAGGTATATTATCTTTATGCACCTTCGGTAGTGCCCTAGCCGTCGGAATACTCGGGTTCATATTAATAAGCTTTTGAGACTCCCTTTCATTAAGGATGAAAGAGGATTGTTTAAGAAGTTTCTTTAAGTTTCTCTGGATGATATTCGTCGGATCTTTTTTCATAATTTTGAATGAATTCTCTACGAAAAAGGTTTCGGTTTTCTGTATATATGATTCTTTATTCATAATGACCGTCGCATTCCCCTTGTCTGCCTTAGTCACAATCAAACCATTCTCCTTAATTTTCTGTTTCAGTGAAACTATTGTTTGGTTATGATGTTTAGAAAATCTATCTTTATTATTATTTATTAAATTAGAAAGTTTTTTCTTTATATTAAATCTCGTCTCTGTTTGGTTCTCTATCGGTAACTTTTGTATTGCACTTTCGGCTTCCGCCGTGATCGTGATCGCGTCTTTAAGTTTAAACTGAACGGGCCAATTGAATTTGGGACCTTTCTCCATAACACTTATTTCGGTCTTATCAAAACAAGTCTCTGAGAGATTAATAACAGGCTCCTGAAATACAGGAATGGTTGAATGAGTCTGATTGTTATCATCCTTAAACGAAGGAGAATCAGTCTCAGTTCTCTTACTATTGCGCCTAAGCGTGTCAGTTTTGTTGATTAACTTGTTCTGTTTATCTACAAGTACATGTGCGATTTTATCATTTACATAATTTTGAAACGAACTCCATTCTAATGGGGCAATGGAGGCAGACGCGATGAGATGGGCCTCGTATAACTGAGTGTTATGTAATGCTTTTTTCCTATAAAGAAATTTAATCTCGTTCCTAATCCATAGAATGTTGGATTTATGTTGTGTCTTTCTATGCCAATAGGACAATACATTCTTGTTTTGAACAGATTTCAAAAAATTGGGGACGAGTCCCTCCTTGAGACAGTTTTTCAGGAATATAATGTCCTTGCCTATTTTCGCAATTTTGGTCTTAAGATTTAAATATTTGTTAGCTCTACCTGCCTGGTTGGCATCAACATTACACGTAATAAACTTCATATTGGAGCCCGTATTGTCAAAGTATCAACTTGTGAAAATTTGGATTATATAATTCCACCTTTACAATACTGCAAGTGTCTTTATTAAAAAGACTACATTAAATTACATTCATGATACATGTTTCGTCCTCTTATGGGACATCTTCAGTCACAAATACAAAACATTAAAAATAAGGCGAGGACACGTTGAATTGAGTAGATAAAAAGTCTTAGTATCATGTGACGCGGCGTGGTGGCGTCTTGTCAATCATCAATATTAAAATAGTGAGGGGTGAACATGATGTGAAACATGAAGTCCAATAAAATCATAAGTTAAAAATGTTATTCAAAACATCGAATTGTCAAATGTAAAACACAGTAAGTGGCTGTGCGAATAAAATTATGTGTCTATTGTACAAAAATATTGTTGAGGTGATGCCACATTACAACAGCTTTCTTGATCAGGAGGTGGAGTTATACTGGTGATACAAGTTGAAACTGATAGTGTGTTGACAATAGGGGCCTAAAAAGAAAAAGATATATGAATGAAACTAAAGAAATAAAATTCAATTGAAATGTGAACTAAGTGCCCATCCAATCACTCACCTCCTTGCCCGTCCTACATCGACCACTCCACCTCAAGTGCTAAAGCTAACTGAGTGACGTCCTTGAAGGTCGTTGAGGACTGACCGTGAGGAGAGGTTGAGGGGAGTTTGATGTAAGGGGAGAGGCGTGAGGTAAAGCATTACTCACGCGCCTTCGTGAAAAGAATTTCTTGATTAACTCCTCGACAAGTATATTAATGTCCTCCGATATCTCATTAAGATTATAAATCGGGTTGCATTTTTGATCAATATTTATAAAAATGTTCTCTAAAATATTCAATAGATTACCTTTCTTACATAAATGGAGAATTTGAAGGTCTTGTTGTATGCCCGTGAATGAATGATTAGTATCGTCCATATGAGAACCGAATGCTGAGAATCTGCCGTACTTTGACGCATTAACATGTTCACCGTACCTTATATTAAAATTGCGGCCTGTTTGCCCGATATAACTGGCGGAACACTGCTGGCACTTTAATTTGTAAACACCTGATTTCTGAAATTTGCTACTGCCGCTGTTGATAGTGTGTTGATTGAAGAAAAGATGAGCGTTGTTATTGGTTGTTTTAAAAGAAACTTTCATATTAAGTTTCTTGAAAACATTCGTGATATCGTATATTTTATTGTGACTATAGGTAAAAAGGGCGTAACTATCTTCTTTCTTTTTGGTATCCTTAGTTAATGTGGAAAATGATTTTTTCTCAATTTTGCTAATAATTTTATCCACAAATTGCCTGTTGAACCCGTTTCTTTTTGCTATAAAATAAATAGTATCCAACTCATTTTTACGATCTGCTTCTGACATGGGTATATTATAAGCTCTATAAATCATACTGTAAAAGGAAGCCCTCTTATGTGCTGCAGGGTGTACGGAATTTTGTCTAATTACGTTTGCTGTTTGAGTGGGTTTCCTGAATATTTTAAACCTAAGATTATTAGAGTCGTTAATAATTGTTATGTCAAGAAAATTTAATGCTTTATTATTTTCACTTTCAAAAGTAAATTTAATCTGCGAGTCCATATTGTTTAATTGTTCTAATACCTCCTGTCCATTAGTAATGCTATGGTCTATTATAGCAAACGTATCATCCACGTATCTCAACCAGCTTATTATACCTTTAATGTTGTTAATTTTGCTCTTTTCAAGAAAATCCATATAAATTTCCGCCATAATTCCCGAAGCTGGGGCTCCCATAGGAAGACCTTCCTGTTTATATATTTGGCCGTTGAAAGTAAAGTAATTATTAGCGACGACGAACTCCAAAATATTAATGAAATCGGCTATCTCTTGCCTACTCAAATTACTATATTTAAGTAGATTATTCTTTACAAGAGTTATTGTTTTTGATACTGGAATATTCGAGAACATATTTTTGACGTCAAATGAATACATCTTATAGTTTGATTGCATGTTTAAATCTTTAATACGATCGCAAAATTCTTTGGAATTCTTAATAGACCTATTACCCTCAAATTTATAATGTTTTTTTAGAAAATTGTGTATAAATCTAGACGTCTTATATATAGGGCTATTTCTGAAATTAATGATGGGTCTTATAGGTATATTATCTTTATGCACCTTCGGTAGTGCCCTAGCCGTCGGAATACTCGGGTTCATATTAATAAGCTTTTGAGACTCCCTTTCATTAAGGATGAAAGAGGATTGTTTAAGAAGTTTCTTTAAGTTTCATATATATAAATGAAAATATGTAAATAAATAACATTACTCAAAAGCTTCATAAAATACTTGAAATAAATTAATAAAATATTTAATCGAAATATCCGTAGTATGGGCGCCAGAGTTCACCAGAATGGATCCCTTGAATTTTGATAGAGCATGATAAACTTTATATCCCAGGACGTGTACATAATGCTGCGTACTGGTACATCTGCTGCAGGCCTTACCTAACCTCCTGAAAACGATTAAATAGGTAGGAACTGCACTTAGGTTCATCAATAACTCCACTGATTCTAAAATAGCCTACTATATTCTTAACAAAATCCGTGCATGAGCACCTCATCAACACACAAAATTATACATATAATACACACACAAAACATTGCTGGAAGACTCCATATTTACAACAACAACAAGAATGAAAACAGTGGGAAAAAGAAAGTGAGAACTAAGCTACCATTTGTAGATAGTCCGATGAACAATGTACATATATGTAGATAAATACCCTTCACTGTCTCTGTATCAATACCACTTGCCAATTCTCATAATCAGCACTTCTAACATCACACAGATACTGTATCTCGTAATACTGTGTTCACAGATTTTAACACTTATTGTAAAGATATATACATTTAAGTAACGCACGCTTATCGATCCTGAACATAAATTATGGAAAGTCTGAGATAGCTTTCACCAACATATAATGCCAGGCCGCCACAAGTGCTACAATACCTAATGCGCAAGCACTCCACAATCCGTTGATCAGCCATTTTCCACACACATAACAAGACTACGCTCCACGAACGTTTGAAGTCCTGTCCATTGCAGCCGTGTCACTCCAGTACCGTGTATCAGCACCACTTCCTTCCCGTACAGTGTGTCAGTTGTGGTTCTCTTCCGTAGTGATTCTCTGGTTCCCGCCGTTTGATCAACCTTTATAGACATCAGCATTCCCCTTCCTCTCAGATAATATGTCTGGATTGGTCCTTGCCAGCCAATCATGAGTGATGCTGTCGTCAAGGCCATGCCCTGAACTCATACTTGGTCCCAAGAAATAAACAAACGCTGGGGTATATTACATGAGTCATCAAACTTTCCTAGTACCACAACAAGCTCATCTCCTCAGACTGGGATATATATTATCTGCGCACTTTTTAGTGATAGATTTACACCCTAGTGCTGAAGTGGTCGACATCGGTTATCTTCGAGATTCGTATTGGCAACCTTTGAAACACAAACTAAGAATCGCTTATCATCGCTGTGCGACATCTGGCGTACACTTTACGTACTCGTACTGTTGTTGTTTACACAGCAAAGCCAAACTATTGAATTCATGTTAGGAACACGTTTCGCAACGGAAAATGTTATATAGTATTGTATATTGTGTGTGTGACACAGTTGTTTGCTTAAAATAATAAAGGTTTATAAAAGTCATATCGATCGATCATATTATCGATTCAATTCAGATTTCATTTCCATTCAGTTGGCAGTATTAACGGAACCCTTCTTACTTCTCCAACGAGTACAAAAATCTATCACTAAAAAGTGCGCAGATAATACATGACTCATAGAACTTCCCGTCAACAAGTACATCTCAACAAATGGGATGTCCGCATGAGTCATACAAATTACCAGAGTCCAAGATAGCAATGTTTTCCCACTCGTACAAAAACAAATTACAAATACTACATATATGGTTACCTTCCAGCTTACAAAGATTAATAACAAAATATACGAATGAAATACTGATAATAATAATAATAATAATAATAATAATAATAATAATAATAATAATAATAATAATAAATCGAATACTGAAAATATCTTTCACTTCTACATACAGTGCGAGGGTGTGATATATGTACTATCACAAGGTGATGGACATTGTAAATATCTCTAGATTCATGCTGTCTGTTCTTACCATATCACATAGTAATGCAGAGTGTGAACAAATTTTTAGCTTGATTAAGAAGAACAGGACAGTTCAGGTCATTGATGTCCAATGGAACTCTGGAACCCATTTCCATTTTGAAGACCAGAATTTCTAAAGCATGTTATACAAACATGTGTTCTATTGACTTTCTGAAGAAAGCAAAGCAAGCCACAACTTTAGCTGTTAAATCAGAATGAAGATGTGTGTGTGATGGTGTAAATAATTTGGGTGCATATAATTATGTGCAGCAACATACTCTTTTCTTAAAAGTTTTAATTAGTCGCTTGTGATGGCATAAATAATGTAAATAATTTGGGTGTATTATTATGTGCAGCAACATACTCTTTACTTCAAAGTTTTAATTAGTCGTGTGCATAAACAAATTACATTGTGTAAGTAGTTTTCACTGATACGTTTTAAAGATATTTGTGTTAGTTTAACTGAGGTGAAATATTTTGTTCCTTATAATGTCATTGGTTGCATGTAGTGTTTTACGTTAATGCTGTTGAACTCGTAATTATCTGAAGCGGAGAAAATACACGAATTTTGTCATGTTTTTCCGCATTTTGGTGCACTGGGTTCCTGCATTTTGGAAAATTGGCAGATATAATATAAGCTTACTCATCGGAATTTGAAGAAGCTTCAGAGTCCGATAAACTGGTATGAGTTGAAGATAGTGGAATTTCTGGTCATGAGGAACGGGTCTCATCGCCGACTTTAAATTCAGGTACACAATACTGTCCTTGATTTTCTTATTAAATCCAGATACTTTACAAAGACAAAAGTAATAGTGTCTGGTATGGTCCCAAGGCTCACACCAAACCATTCCTATCCCAAGTGGAAGGGCTTTACATTTACCGTGTACCGAGCTCGATAGCTGCAGTCGCTTAAGTGCGGCCAGTATCCAGTATTTGGAAGATTGTGGGTTCGAGCCCCACTGTCGGCAGCCCTGAAGATGGTTTTCCATGGTTTCCCATTGGCACACCAGGCAAATGCTGGGGCTGTATCTTAAATAAGGCCACAACCGCTTCCTTCCCACTCCTAGGCCTTTGCTATCCCATCATTGCCATAAGACTTATCTGTGTTGATGTGATGTAAAGCAACTTGCAAAAAAAAAAAAAAAAAAAAAAAAAAAAAAAAAAAAAAAAAAAAAAAAAAAAAAAAAAATACTGTGGCTCCTCTGTAGTGAGTTTTTCAGACATGTTTTACAAATTATGTGGAGAGACAACACCTTGTCCAAGTCTCCTAATTTTACTTTCAAATATGCATAATATAAAGGTTTGATCACTGCAGTTATTGGCCTACTCTGCTCCTTCATTATATAACACCCACACATGTAACAGAATGAGTTTGGCTTATTCACACATCTTTTTCTAATTCCTGACACACTCAACATTTTCATAACACAGCACAATAAAAACAACAAGCTAGATTTTCACTACTCTCACGATGCAGCTGACTGCCACAGGACTAGACCGCAACTCTGCATTTCAGGCAGTAACAATTCTAAAAATAAACTCTGATATCGGACGAGTTCAATGGAGGAGACAAATTTGATGGAAGGGTGTGGAGGGTGGATTGATAAAAATGCACAACAATAACAGAACAAACCATGGCCAGGCTAACAACAACAACAAGGGTTATAAATTTCATGTTGTTGGTCCGCATTGAACTATGATTACATATAAATTATAAACATAAAAAGTTTTCCGCCTATTCAATACATAGTTTTATTTACACTGCGTGTATTTACATTGCATGGGACTAGTTTCAACCCTACTTGGGGTCATCATCAGCCATATTTAAACAGTAACACAATATTTGACGAAATCCTAAAACAAGTTTCTAATGAGCAGTAAGAACAGTATGAAACAAATACTCTATATAATTAACACTACGATGTGTGGTTGAATTAGGCGAAGTGCTATGGTGCTAAAAATGTTGCATATGAAAGTGAATTATTACGTGTGATAATAGGTGAGCAGTATATAATACAAGTACACAAATACGTTAAAAAGTCTGGGTAATAGAAGTACAAATGTGATGCTCTATGTTGTGGATCAACTTGAATCGAAATTTTAGACACATGGTGACATGGTGTTTCAGATAGAATTCAGTAGGTCCTGGCAATACATTACGATTGTGGACCGAGGGTTATAGTACTAAGACTGAACACAATATAACGTGACACTTAAAATTAAAGTATACAAAAATGTACAAATGTTTGAGTAACAAATGTGTACATGATTCTCTCTAGAGCAATCTGTGAGGAGTTGATTATACACTGTATCAGCGTAAGCAGAAATTCTGATATTGGTGTATTAGGTAACTAAGTTATGTTGATAGGAATGCAGGATTGATTTTTGAAACTGAGCAGACTGAATATGAAATTTTTAATTCTTCTGGAGTTGTAGGTAGACACTGTGCATGGTGATATAAATGGGTGGAACTCTCAGATCATAGCAGAACAAGTGGGACCTATTAAAATAAGAAAAAGCCAGTGAAAACGCAAAGTACGCAGAAAGAAGAATAGATAACAACGATGCGAATGGACATTCACCTTGCGCGGCAGTATGTGCAGCTTAGCTGGTAGTGTGCAACTGGTGGCGGAAGGAGATATATGGGAGGAGAGGAAAATGAGGGGCAGGTGCATGCGGGTTAGGTAGAGTGGTAGTGGCTTGGATGGGGATTGGGAGGAGGAGGGGAATTTAAGGCGGAGCTGAAGGTTGTGGGAGATAGGGTAATTGTTTTAGAAAAGTACCTTTAATTAAACTTAGGGTCGAATTGTGGTTAGCTGAATTATTGTTTCTGAGAAAAGCGATAAATAAATCATAAAGGATGTTGGGTTTCTTAGAGATTTCATTAAGATTGTAATTGGCGTTAAAATATTGGTCTAAGTGTATGTAGTAATTTTCCATTATGTTGAGTAAAGGGCCCTTATTTGCTAATTCAAGAATGTCCATATCTTGTTCGATGTTGGTGAAATTATGGTTATAATCTTGCATGTGTTGGCCGATAGCTGAAAAATTATATTTTGTTATGTTAGTGTGCTCGGGGTATCTTGTATTGAAGTTTCTTCTGGTCTGCCCAACGTAGGAGTTGTTACAGGTATTGCATTAGATTCTGTAAACTCCTGATTTTAAAAAACTTTTGATCTTGTTGATATATGACATATTGTGTAAAATGTTCATGTTCTTATTGTTGGTTTTGAAAGCTATTTTAATGCCTTGTTTCTTAAAAGTATTAGTTATCTTGTAAATATCATTTTTGAATGTGAAGGTGGAAAATGTTAAGAGGTTTAGTTACTTCTTTTTTGAGAGTAGTTTTAGGGTGATGTTTGTGTTTATTGATTATCCTTTCTATAACATGATTGCTGAATCCGTTGGATTTTGCAATTCCACGGATTGTGTTTAGTTCATTCTTTAGATCCTTCTTGGACATAGATATGCTGAAAGCTCGATGAACTAGGTTATTGTATGTAGCTTGTTTGTGGGACTGGGGGTGCATTGAATCTTGGCGAATAGTGGAAGCTCTTTGAGTAGGTTTCCTGCATATTTTATAACCTAGAGAATCTGAGTGTCTAGTGATAAATAAATCTACAAAGTTTATTTTTTGATCTAATTCAGTTTCTAGTGTGAATTTCATATGAGGATCAGTATTGTTGAGTCTTAGGAGGGTGATGGAAGCGTTAATTGATTTTTCATCCATAATTACAAATACATCGTGAACATACCTGACCCAGAAGTGAGTGTTATCAAATTTATTGTCATTTTTGTTGTATTCGAGGAAATCCAGGTATTTCTCTGCCAAGATGCCTGAGGCTGATAATCCCATTGCCAAACCATCCTGCTGGTATATGACATTGTCGAAAGTGAAAAAGTTATTGTTTACAACTAGATTTTATACAGTAATGAAATCTTGTATCTCTGGTTTGCTCAAGTTTGCTCAACTTCTAACATTTTCCACCTTCATGTTCAACAATGATATTTTCAGGATAACTAATATTTTAAAGATATTTTCAGGATAACTAATATTTTTAAGAAACAAAGCATTAATATAGCTTTCAAAACCAACAGTAAGAACTTGAACATATTACACAATACGTCACATATCTACAAGATCATATGTTTTTTAAAATGAGGAGTTTATAGGATCTAACGCAATACCTGTAACAAGTCCTATGTTGGGGAGACCGGAAGAAACTTCAATATAAGATATCACGAGCACAATAATACAATAAAATATAATTTTTCAGCTATCGGCCAACACATGTAAGGTAATAACCATAATTTCACCAATATCGAACAAGATATAGACATTCTTGAATTAGCAAATAAGGGTCCTTTACTCACATAATGAAAAATTACTACATATACCTAGACCAATATTTTAACGCCAAGTACAATCTTAATGAAATCTCAGAGAAACCCAACATCTTTTTATGATTTATTTATAACTTTTCTCAGAAACAATAATTCAGCTAACCACAATTTGATCCTAAGTTTAATTAAAGGTACCTTTCTAAAACATTTACCCTTTCTCCCACACCCTTCAGCTCCACCTTAAATTCCCCCCCTCGCCCCCCCATCCACTCCCAAGCCACTACAACTCTGCCCAACCCGCATGCGCCTGCCCCTCATCTTCTTCCCCTCCCATATATCTCCTTCCGCCATCAGCTTCACACTACCAGCTAAGCTGCACATACTGCTGCGCAAGGTGAGTGTCCATTCACTTCTTTGTTATCTATTCTTCTTTCAGCATACTTTGCATTTTCACTGACTTTTTCTCATTTTAACAGGTCCCATTAGTTCCGCTATGATCTGAGAGTTCCACCCATTCATATCACCACGCGCATTGTCTACTTACAACTCCAGAAGAATTTTTTTTTTTGCTAGTTGTTTTACGTCTCACCGACACAGATAGGTCTTACGGCGACGATGGGACAGGAAAGGGCTACGAGTGGGAAGGAAGTGGCCGTGGCCTTAATTAAGGTACAGCCCCATCATTTGCCTGGTGTGAAAATGGGAAACCACGGAAAACCATTTTCAGGGCTGCCGACAGTGGGGTTCGAACCTACTATCTCCCGAATACTGGATACTGGCCGCACTTAAGCGACTGCAGCTATCGAGCTCGGTCCAGAAGAATTAAAAAACTTCATATTCAGTCTGCACAGTTCCAACAATCAATCCTGCATTCATATCAACATAGCTTTGTTATCTCATACACCAATATCAGAATTTCTGCTTAAGCTGATACACTGTATAATCAACTCCTCACAGATTCTTCTAGAGAGAATCATGTATACATTTGTTACTCTTGTACATACTTGTATACTTTAATTATAAGTGTCACGTTATATTGTGTTCAGTCTTAGTACCATAACACTCGGTCCACAATCGTAATGTATTGCCAGGACCTACTGAATTCTATCTGAAACACCATGTCACCATGTGTCTAAAAAATTCGATTCAAGTTGATCCACAACATAGAGCACCTCATTTGTACTTCTATACCCAGACTTTTTAACGTATTTGTGTACTTGTATTATATACTGCTCACCTATTATCACACGTAATATTTCACTTTCATGTGCAACATTTTTAGCACCATAGCACTTCGCCTAATTCAACCACACATCATAGTGTTAATTTTATACAGTATTTGTTTCATACTGTTCTTACTGCTCATTAGAAACATGTTTTAGGATTTCGTCAAATATTGTGTTACTGTTTAAATATGGCTGATGATGACCCCGAATAGGGTTGGAACTAGTCCCTTGTAATGTAAATACATGCAGTGTAAATAAAACTATGTATTGAATAGGTGAAAATTTATATGTAGGCTAAGAACAGCTGATTTGCTGTTTTTGCAAAGCAGCACCGAGCAACAGTGTCACATTTTCAGACAGTAAATGGCGATTAACACTAAAACTAGATGTGATGCAAACATGATGGTTCTTAAATCAGGAGACTTTATTTAGTTAAAATTATTTATCAGGTATTTTGCTACAAAAATCCTGCTGGGTAGTGTAATCCCATGGAGAAAGGTAGCACAATGTTTCATGAGACCTTAATACTGCTTAGGAATATGGAACCAAAATATCAATATCATCAGTGGATCAGTAGTTATTTTGATGTAACATCTTAGGTGAATAACTCTGTGTTTTAACTGAAGGTACGAACTGTAACTTGCCAAGGTTGAGCTTGATCTTTCAAGTAATTTTTAAGAAAGAAAGACAGAATGACAAACAGACCAACATTCATTTTTTATATATTACAGTAATAAACATGTACAGTATGTATGTATGTGTTATTGGTATACAACATTATGCATAGCGTCAATTTTTGATATAATTTGGTTACCATGGAACTTTTTTATTTATTTTCAGTTTTGATTGATTTTCATTCTGTGAAGAAAATGAGTACTGTGACATGGGATGATAGTGATGATGAAAATAATGAGGATGAAGAGAATAGTTCTGAGTGGGGAGGGCGAGATGGTGTTATATTTCTCATTGATGCCACCAGAGCAATGTTCACTGATGAAGATGGTGATATTCCTTTCAGAACTTGTATAGAGGTAAGTCTGTAAAAATCATCTTATTTGGTCTCGTGTTTGTGATAACTGGTTTGTAAATGTTCCATGTAAAAAACACAATGTTACATAGTTTACATATTTCTTTCATGTGTGTGGAAAAATAGATGCCGGTGAAGTGACGAGTCCGTTACACTGTGACGCTTACACTGAACTTCATTAGCTTGGATTTTATGATTTAAATGACTCGACTGTGTTCACAATACCCTAAAAGATTATGAATGTGAGTATCCTTTCTCCCTTTGTATTCCCCTAATTGTTCTTTTTTTTTGTTCTCATTTTCTATTTACTATGTTATGTCAATAAATCTTATTTTATCCTCCTAATCATTCTGTGTTGGGTACATGCCTTTTTTACTGCTATTCTTTAGTTTAAGAGGCCTGAATTCAGTTCCTGACAGTCTCTAGCCAGTTTCAACTGGTCCACGAGGGTTTGTTACTTAGTTTGGTGGGTTGAACACAAAAAATAATTCTGTAGGTACATTATTTTAAAGATACCTGTCACGTGGTTCGTATTCTATGTTGGAAATCAGGACCATGACCCTGACACAGCTCCTTCCAATTTATTGTGTTCTGGGTCTGAGGTTTTCTCATTCATGAGTTTGCAAATAGAAATTAACAAGGTATCAGACTACTGTTGAAAAAAGGATAGGGAGGAATATTACTGAAAAATAAAGTAAAGAGGAATAAAAGAAAGATAAAAAAGATGGAAAGGAGTAGAATAAAGGTGTGATGAGGAAAGGAAGTGTCTAAAATTATTGGGGAGGCAGAAAATATGGGAAGAAAATAAAGAAGGTTCAAGAGACAAAAGGAAAAAGAAGAAAATTAAAAAATGGGTGCACTTAGATAATGCAAATACTTCGCAGTGAAAGAGCCATTGAGTAATCAGAAGATTGAAAACTGAAATGGTTCATTTATTTATCTTCTTTCTTCTCTAATCTCTTTAACCTTCTTTATATCCTTTCTATCTTTATAGTGTCTCCTCTGACCCATTTTAGACTTTACTGTACTTCTCTCTTCAACCCAAACTCAACTCTCTTTTATTGCTTTTGATTTTCTTTTCCTTTAATATTCTCCCCTACCTTTTAATAATTCAATGGAATTGTTTCTATTTTCTAACTCACAGACGAGAAAACTTCAGTCTTGGAGCAAAAATGGTGACATGAATTTCTTCTCTGTGAGCCATTTGGTGATGAAAATTAATTAAATCTCAACCATAGACGCCCAAGAGAGATCCGGTTTACTCTGTCTGCCATCTAGTGGACCTAGAGTAAAACGGAACGTCGAAATTGACAAGCAGACAGCCAGATGGCATCAAATCGAAATGTCTGCACACGGTAGCTGAGGCCATACAATTATTATTATTATTATTATTATTATTATTATTATTATTATTATTATTATTATTATTATTATTATTATTATTATTATTATTTCATCAATAGAGTGATAGTCAATTGAATTCAAACCATCTAGTGTTATTAGAACAGTCAGAGGAGAGAGAAACTCAGCTGTAACGGGCCAGTTATTGCAAGCCAAATTTCTCACCAGAAATCTTCTACATATTGACATTGTATAACATGGGGAGTGGAGTGACCTTTTTCTCTGTCATCAAAAATCCTACTACCTCTGCTAAGTTTGAACCTGTGATCTTGGGATCTGGAGGCCAACACACTACCACTGACCCCCAGAGTGAGCTATGATTCTTAATAAGTAACATGCTGTTTAGATATGTTTTCTTTAGGGCTATTATATGTTGAAGATAGGGATCAAACCTAAATATATGATAATGTTCTGAAAGCGTGAAGAGGTCTTCATACATACCGAATTTCATGGAAGAAAACAAATTAAATTTACACTCTCATCACTCCAAAGCACGCGAGACCTGTGTTGACTGTCCCAGTCTTTATGTGTTGTGGCAAAGGCATTACATGCCTTCCAATTCTTCGGTGATATGAATGGTTTTTTGCTGTGGAAATTAGTGCAAATTATACTGTCTGAGGATCGATTTTATGCTACTTTTGGATATGTTGACATTGTGGTATTATGTCTACAGCAGTCCTTCTCAGATCAACTATTGACAATCTTCGAATGAAATTTTTGACTTAGGGCAGTAGTATAATAGGCGCGTTCTGCGGCCGCCTCCGCCTCAGGGCTCTCAGAGGCCCCCTCCGCCTCCGCCTCACGGGTGGCCCTCCCAGAGGCCTCCTCCGCCTCCCGAGAGGCCTTCCCAGAGGCCTCCTCCGCCTCCCGCGGGAAATTTGAATTGGTAAACAAAGCCACGTGCTTTTTGACAGCTGTCATTGACAACAATGCATCGCTAACCTCACTGCTGCCATCTTGACGGGCCTAAACCTCAGTGGTACCAACTTAACCTAACTAGCGGGAGATATGAATAGGTAAACAAATCCACGTGTTTTCTGACAGCCACGTGCTTTTTGACAGACAACAACGCATCGCCAACCTCAGTACTGCCATCTTGACGGGCCTAAACCTCAGTAGTACCAACTTAACCTCACAAGCGCGAGATAAACAAAGCCACGTGCTTTTTGTCAGCTGTCATCCGCCATCTTTAAACTACAGAGCACCGTGCTACCCTCTTTATCGCAGTAGCTAAATTCGTCACCTGTCATCGGCAGTGCTGCCATCTTGGCAGGCCTAAACCTTAGTGCTACCAACTTAACCTCACTAGCGCGAGATAAACAAATCCACGTGCTTTTTGACAGCTGACATCCACCATCTTTTATCAACAGAGCACAGTGCTGCCCTCTTTAGCTACTTACCTTTGAAATGTGGTGGCGGATAATTTGAAAAATGCTTTTTGACAGCAGCCATCTTGCATCGCAAACCTCAATGCTGCCCTCTTTAGCTAGATACCTTTGAAATGTGGTGGCAGACAATTCCACGTGACAGCAGCCATCTTTGAGCACAGTGCTGCCTTCTTCGTGGTGGCAGCAAATTCCACGTACTCTACAAACTCACGTGCTTTTTTCTGACAGCTGTCATCTGCCATCTTGCATCACAAACCTCAGTGCTGCACTCTTTAGCTAGATACCTTTGAAATGTGGTGGCGGCAATTTGAAAAATTCTACATTCCCTTGTTTGGAAACAAACCTATGCGCTGTCATCCACCATCTTTAAACCACAGAACACCGTGCTGCCCTCTTGCGTCAGCTGTCATCCGCCATCTTTAAACTACAGAGAACCGTGCCGCCCTCTTGCGTCAGCTGTCATCCACCATCATTAAACTACAGAGCACCGTACCGCACTCTTGCGGGCAATTCCGTCAGCTGTCATCCGCCATCTTTAATCAAGAGAGCGCAGTGCCGCACTCTATGTGGTGGTGACAAATTCCACATTCGCCATCTTTAATCTACAGAGCGCTGCGCTGCACTCTGTGGTGGCGGACAATTTGAAAAGCTGCCAAGAGAGCATCGTGTTGGCATCTTTATTCTTTGACATGTGGTGGCGGCAAATTCCACATCCGCCATCTGAGAGCACCGTGCTGCGCTCTTGATCATAGTAGGGGACAATTTAAAAAGAACATGTCAAGGAATACCTTTGTTCTAAAAGAAAACAAGACTACAGTTCTGAACGGCTTGCATAAGATGGCGATTGTTATAACCTCCTTTGCCCTGCTCTGTTAAGGCATAGCTTTATCGAATACTTGAAGATTATATTACAAAAGAAGTGATTAAGAATATAATCGATACAACATATGATCAGAACATTGAATGATGTGTTTGGAGTGCACCTTCGTTCTAAGAGAATCGAACCTGAGACTGCCGGGTGAGAGGCAAGCACACTAAACCAAACCGTAGGAGCCGGCAATTCTCTTTCTATATAATAATTTTGTGTGGCTATTTCTAGCCAAGTGCAGTCTAAAAATAAATCCTAGTCTTGTTGCATCAGGAAGGTTAACTGGCTAAATCCTGGTCTTTCAGCGTCAGGAAGGACAATCCCAACAGATTCTTGCGATTTAAACTCTTGCATCAGGAGGGGGCACTCGGTTGTAAAACATAGTTTTAATCCCAAGAGAATCGAACCCGAGACTGCCGGGTGAGAGGCAAGCACACTAAACCAAACCGTAGGAGCCGGCAATTCTCTTTCTATATAATAATTTTGTGTGGCTATTTCTAGCCAAGTGCAGACTAAAAATAAATCCTAGTCTTGTTACATCAGGAAGGGTAACTGGCTAAATCCTGGTCTTTCAGCGTCAGGAAGGGCAATCGGCTGTAAAACAGATTCTTGCGATTTAAACTCTTGCGTCAGGAGGGGGCACTCGGCTGTAAAACATATTTTTAATCCCAAGAGAATCGAACCCGAGACTGCCGGGTGAGAGGCAAGCACACTAAACCAAACTGTAAGAGCTGGCAATTCTCTTTCTATATAATAATTTCGTGTAGCTATTTCTAGCTAAGTGCAGTCTAAAAATAAATCCTAGTCTTGTTACATCAGGAAGGGTAACTGGCTAAATTCTGGTCTTTCAGCGTCAGGAAGGGCAACCGGCCGTAAAGCAGATTCTTGCAATTTAAAATCTCATGTTAGGAAGGGGCACTCGGCTGTAAAACATATTTTTAATCCCGGCCCTGTTACGTTAGGAACCATATCTAGCTATAAAAAAGGAGTTCCATACATTTACAGTGTTAAGCTTTAGTAGCAGGCTATGTGCTCACACCGGGTTACATTTTTTGTTCCACTGCTTTTTTGTTCCACAGTCTTTGAAGTTGTATCGGCGCAGTCAGTCAGAGCGATGTGAGGAATGCACGCGTTGACTGAAATTGCACACTCGGCTTCCAGCTGTAGTAACCTTGAACGAGGACACTGCGTGCTGATAAGCCACTTGTAACTCACAGAACGTTTTCTTAGCCGTGTAGCATTTAGCTGGTGTAAGTTCCTAACATAAAATATTATGATTGTATGGAGAGGTTAAAACACAGTGCCAGCACATAGCCTACCCCTATCGAAAGAGCCTGCACGGCGCCGGCATATAGGCTACTCCTGTTGAAGGAGTCTGTGCAAGGTTTAACACCCCCATCAACAGCCCTTACTTAATGCCGGCTTTTTGCGCACCCCCGAAACTGCCTAAGAATGTAATATACTACAGTAGGGAGAGGGTAAAACCCGGTGCCGGCACATAGCCTACTCCTACCGAAGAAGCCTGCACACAGTTTATCACCTCCATCCGACAGATGAATCACCATCAACATCTTATACTCACAATCATTTTTGAAGGAGTCTGCACAAGGTTTAACGCCCCCATCAACAGCCCTTACTTAATGCTGGCTTTTTGCACGCCCTCGAAACTACCTAAGAATGTAATATACTACAGTAGGGAGAGGGTAAAACCCAGTGTCGGCACATAGCCTACTCCTACCGATGAAGCCTGCATACAGCTTATCGCCTCCATCCGACAGATGAATCGCCATCAACATCTTGTACTCACAATCATTTTCGAAGGAGTCTGCACAAGGTTTAACGTCCCCATCAACAGCCCTTACTTAATGCTGGCTTTTTGCATGCCCTCGAAACTACCTAAGAATGTAATATACAACAGTAGGGAGAGGGTAAAACCCAGTGCCGGTACATAGCCTACTCCTACCGATGAAGCCTGCACACAGCCTTATCGCCTCCATCCGACAGATGAATCGCCATCAATACTCATAATCATTTACGAAGGAGCCTGTACAAGGTTTGACGTCCCCATCAACAGCCCTTACTTAATGCTGGCTTTTTGCACGCCCTCGAAACTACCTAAGAATGTAATATACTACAGTAGGGAGAGGGTAAAACCCGGTGCCGGCACATAGCCTCCATCCGACAAATGAATCACCCTCAACACTCGTGTGCCCGCAATCATTCTCGCTACTTCGGGAGATAGCGGGTTCGAACCCCTACAGTCGGAAGTTGTAAAAAAGCAAATGCTAGGCGAGGGACCTGCACGATCGTCATAACGTGTAATTACATGATCTAGCTAGATGCGGTTTTAGCTCAATACCTTTAAGTGCCTACAGGTAAGGAATATCGCGGATGTCGGCTTCTTGCTTAGCTTAGTATCCTCCCGTTTAAGTCCAGAGGTCGAGGATCGCGCGCTAACTTTCCAAGGCTCAATCTGCTGCAGAACTCTTAAATTCTGACACCTCGGCATCAACAGCAGGTTCGATCCCGGCTTAAATACGTCAGCCTGCAGAACTCAGCGTAAGACCCTCAGGAGAGCTCTTGTTGCATAATCATTTCATTCCAACTGTACTGCAAACATCTGCAATTCTTGATATCCGCTTGGTAACAAGGAGCATATTTACTCGCTGCAGGCTGCGTGAAGCGCTCACAGTTCTTTGTGTGTGTTTATTACATGCACATCTCCCATCTAAGTACTGTCTGCTGTGAATATTATTCTTCAGCCTTCAACTTAAGGTAAGCCTGAACTGTTAGTTACTGTTTGCAAAGCAACTTCTACGCTAGGTAATAAACATCTACATTCATATATTTTCTTTTCTTTTTTAGGTACAACTAGAATATTATCATTCGAGTTACAGGCTTGAAAGTACGCATTTAATTCATCCGATTAACAGTCTGCAGCGCGAACATTTTAAGGTATGTTTCGAACTTTGAGTTGTAAAGATAGCTAGGCTAGCTGATGTACCCTACACTACATTCATATATGTTTGTTCTTTTTAGGTACGACCAGAATATTATCATTCGAGTTACAGGCTTGAAAGTACGCATTTTATTCATCCGAGTAACAGTCTGCAGCACGTACAATTTTAAGGTATGTTTCGATCTTTGTGTTGTAAAGATAGCTAGGCTAGCTGACGTACCCTACACTACATTCATGTATGTTCGTTCTTTTTAGGTACGACCAGAATATTATCATTCAAGTTTCAGGCTTGAACGCACGCATTTTATTCATCCGAGTAACAGTTTGCAGCGCGAAGATTTTAAGGTATGTCTGACCTCTATACGTTGAAACTTGGTTTCTTCCGAACATCGTAACTTTAGTCTATTGATAAATAGCTGTTCTCTTTCAATCCTCATGCTATAGAAGAGGTTAATCTTATAATTTCAAACTCACAGCCATGTCTGACCTCTATAGGTTGAAACTTGTTTTCTTCCGAACATCGCAACTTTAGTCTATTGATAAATAGTTGTTCTCTTCAATCCACATGCTGTAGAATAGGTTAATCTTATAATTTTAAACTCACAGCCATGTCCGACCTCTATACGTTGAAACTTGGTTTCTTTTGAACATCGCAACTTTAGTCTATTGATAAATAGTTGTTCTCTTCAATCTACATGCTGTAGAAGAGGTTAATCTTATAATTTCAAACTCACAACCATGTCTGACCTCTATAGGTTGAAACTTGGTTTCTTCCGAACATCGCAACTTTAGTCTATTGATAAATAGTTGTTCTCTTTAATCCTCATGCTATTGAAGAGGTTAATCTTACAATTTCAAACTTACAGCCATGTCCGACCTCTATACGTTGAACATCGCAACTTTAGGCTAATCTCTATTGGTTGTTCTCTTTTCAGATGTTTCCCTGCTCGCAGTGCAACGAAACGTTCAGAAGACGTGACATCCTCACATGTCATGTAAAATCGAAACATCGTGATGCGTCTGATACGTTTCCCCGCGGGCAGTGCAACGTTACGTTCACAAGGCGAGATAACTTTATGCGCCATATAAAATCAAAACACCCTAGCATAACATCTGCTTTATGTGAAGTTTGTGGTGTGTATTTTGCTAACGTAGAGCGATACGAGGCTCACTTAGTAGAAGCACATCAGGTATCTACTTGCCCTCAGGTAACAGGAGAAAAGCGTAATAAAACGGATGTAGCTGTAGAAAGTACTAGTAGTAAAAAACCTAGAAAAAATCATGAACTTCAAACTATTCACTGCGAGCACTGTAACACTGATGTACCATCTTCACATTTTCAGGGACACTTACGGAGTAATGAGCATAAAAATAATGCGTGTAGAAGTGGTAGTAACGCAAACATCGAGGAAATTAATACAGCATTTAAAAGTAGGATTTCTAGTTACAGAATTCGCACCAGTCAAAAGTTTCAGAGCACTTCAAACTTTTTAAATTGTGTTCAACTGGATGTACAACAGCTTCTTGCTAAATCTTTGTCCAATCATAATTTATTTAAAGTTAATTTTGAACTTTTCGCCTTGTACATTAAAAGCACGGATGAATCCGAAATAACGGACATTAAATCATTTAATACGAAGAATTTTGTCATAAGTCAGTCAACTAATTTTGGTGATGTACTTAGGGATGTCTCTAACATTATTTCAACTAAGAGCGAGGAATTTCAGGAAAAGGAATCAGGGTGGGCTGTAGTTGAAATAATGTATCTAGAAGTTAACATCAATAAGTACAATCCTATGCGTGGATCTTCGCATATCGAGCTGCCGACATGGATTCAGCAAAGAAAAGCTGTTGTAAACATCCAAAACAATGACGAAGCATGTTTTGCATGGGCGGTGATGTCGGCTGTAAATCTTGCTAAATCAGACGTAGCTAAGAGAACATCATCGTATCCACACTATTCAGCGCAACTAAATTTCGATAGTATAGAATTTCCTATGCAGTTAAAAGATATTAAGTGCTTTGAGGAACTAAATAACATTAGCATTAATGTGTATGGTGTAGAGAAAAAGTCTGTAGTAGGTCCTCTGTATTATACATGTCATAAGAAGAATACTCATGTTAACTTACTCTATATCGAAAACAGTGAAAATAGCCACTTTTGCTGGATTAAAAATCTGAGTAGACTTGTTGGTAGTCAGTTGTCAAATGATAGGTGTAAAAAGTGGCTATGTGATGGATGTTTGCAGTATTTTAGAACTGAAGATCAGTTAACGAAGCATTCCAAGAATGACTGCAATCATGTACGTACAGAGATACCTACTATGGGCAGTAATGTTTTAAAATTTACAAATTTTCACAAGCAGATGTGGGTACCTTTCGTGATTTATGCAGACTTTGAAGCCATCCTCAAGCCATGCAGCACATGCTCACCTAATCCTGACAACTCTTTCACTAATACTACGCACATGCATGTCCCGTATAGCTTCGCGTATTACATCAAGTGTAGTTATGATAGTACGCTTAACAAGTTAGAGCTGTATCGAGGACCTGATGCTGCTAAAGTATTTTTAGAAAGACTTGAAAGTGATGCAGTACGTCTTGGTCGTATTCTAAATAGTAATATTCCTATGAAGCCACTCACCGAAATTCATTTAAATGATCATGAACGTACTACAAAGTGTAGCATTTGTGATGGGGAATTTTCCGAAAATGACCCTAAAGTTTTTGATCATGATCATTTAACTGGTTTCTACAGATGTGCCGCTCATTATAGCTGTAATCTTAAGTACAGAGTTCCTAAATTTATCCCTGTAATTTTTCATAACTTATCTGGTTACGACTCACATTTCATCATTTCACAATTTGGAGCTTCAGATGAAAAAGTAGATATAATCCCTTAGAATAAAGAGCGGTACATTGCGTTTGCAAAGTCTGTAAACGTAAATGCGGAGCATTCTGTAAAACTGAGATTCTTTGACTCGTTTCGCTTTATGGCGAGTAGCCTTGATAAACTTTCTAGTCATTTACAGCCAGAACAATTTATGGAAATTCGACGCATTTTTCCTGAAGAAGCGCAGTTTAATTTACTTCGGCGTAAGGGTGTTTTTTGTTATGAATATCTTGACTGCTTAGAACGCCTCGAAGAACGTGCCTTACCATCGAAACAATCCTTTTACAGCTCGCTGAATTCAGCGGATATTAGCGATGATGACTATTTACACGCACAACATATCTGAGAGCAGTTCCACATTCAAACGCTAGGTGAATACTCCGACTTATATTTAAAGACGGATGTACTTTTGTTAGCTGATGTTTTTGAAAATTTTCGCTGTGTTTGCAAGAAAACCTACAGCCTTGACCCATGTCAGTATTTTACAGCGCCTGGGTTAAGTTGGGATGCGATGTTAAAATACACGCAGGTGAATTTGGAACTGCTAACCGATATTGATATGGTGCACTTTATAAAATCGTCTATTCGAGGCGGTCTAAGTCAGTGCAGTGGGCGGTATTCTAAGGCAAATAATAAGTACATGCTGAGTTTCGATTCTAGTCAGGAATCTCAGTATATCGTTTATCTCGATGCTAATAATCAGTATGGGTGGGCGATGAGTCAGCATCTACCGGTGAGTGGTTTCCGCTGGCTAACGCAGTGCGAAATTGATGCTTTACAGCTGCACGCCCTAGGCGATGAAGCTGATAAAGGCTATTTCCTCGAAGTTGACTTACAGTATCCTAAAGAGTTACACACTTCTCATAATGACTTACCGTTCTGCCCTGAAAATGTGAAGCCCCCGTACATTGCATCAACGACGAAAATGCTAATTGCTAATGTGTGTGATAAATCTAAGTATATCATTCATTACCGAAATTTAAAACAGTGTTTGCAGCATGGTTTGAAGTTATCCAAAATTCATCGCGTACTAGAATTTAATCAGTCACCGTGGCTAAAGCCATATATCGATCTGAACAATAATTTAAGAACGAATGCGGTTAACGAGTTTGAAAAAGACTTCTACAAGCTCATGAATAACAGTGTGTTTGGTAAGACTATGGAAAATGTTGACAAACGCGTTGATGTAAAATTGATTATAAACTGGGAAAATATTAAGAAAAGGTATGGTGCTAACTATTTAATAAGTAAACCAAATTTCCACAGCTGCACCATCATACATGAGAATTTAGTTATTATACAGATGAATCGTGTTAAGGTTAAGTACGACAAACCTACCTACGTCGGCTTTGCAGTACTTGAATTGGCTAAAACACTCATGTATGAATTCCATTACGATTATATGATGAAGAAGTATGCGCATAATGCGCAATTGCTCTACACAGATACCGATTCGTTTATTTATCAAATGAAAACTGATGACTATTACAATGATATAAAGCCAGACTTGGGTAGGTTTGATACAAGTAACTATCCTGCAAATAATCAATATCATCTACCGCTAGTGAACAAAAAGGTTCTAGGTAAAATGAAAGATGAATGTGCTAGAAATATTATCGATTCATTTGTAGGTACTAAATCCAAGTCATATTGCATAAAACTCTTAAATGAACTACAAATAAAGAGATTGAAGGGGGTTAAAAAGAATGTCGTTATGAATCAGCTAAGTTTTGAAAACTATAACAATTGCATTAAAAGTAATCCACCTGTTTTGCATAAGCAAATGTCTGTCATTAGAAGCAAGAAGCACCAGTTGTACACTCATTTAATTAGTAAGGTAGTCCTTAATAATGATGATTGCAAACGGTTTGTCATTCCAAATTCTACCAACACTCTAGCCTGGGGGCATAGTAGTATTGATAGGTACTACTTTACATAAAGCGAATGTTTGGAAACATTATGCTAGAGGTTGTGTACTTTGTAAAATATATACGTTAAGCTGTCTTACATCACAATTCACTGTACATATTGTATAAAGATAGGGAGAGGTACGCTGAGAGCGTAGTACGGCAAGTTTAAACTTGTACATTCAAGAATTGTGTCGAGAATGGGAGAAGTACGTAAACATCACTACGGTAAAATGATTTGAGATAAAACTTGTACATACAAGATGTAAATAAATAATGTAGAATTGGCATATTCTTTTATTTTAGGTTAGGTATTACCTTCCTCCCGCTCCTTATTTGCAAGATAGTTTTGTTTATTACTCAAAGAAGAAAAGCAAGAGAAAAGGTGATGAGCAGATTCGTAAGTATGTTATTGTCTAGCTCATGTTGAGAAGAGAATTTTTTCTTTTTCTAAACAGTGTTTGATTGCAATGCAGTGTTCAACAACATCGAACTATAAACGGTAGTATGTGTTCAAGTCTAAACTTGCACACTCTTGCTTTTGCAATGCATGTTCGATAGAGATGTAGCTTGATAGAGGAGGAAGAGCAGCTTAGTAAGTATGTTGAGAAGATAATTATTATTTTTTCTTTCTAAACAGTGCTCGATTCTAGTCATGCAATGCAGTGTTCAACAACGTCGAACTATAAGCAGTATTATGTGTTCAAGTCTAAACTTGCAGGTACGCGATATGCATGCTGTCTTATGTGTAAGACCGCGTTGTATGTTTGATAAAGCTATACCTTAACAGAGCAGGGAAAAGGAGGTTAACACAATCGCTTAGGCA
The DNA here is from genome assembly GCF_040414725.1 of Anabrus simplex. Lineage (NCBI taxonomy): Eukaryota > Metazoa > Arthropoda > Insecta > Orthoptera > Tettigoniidae > Anabrus > Anabrus simplex. The sequence continues at coordinate 331,524,341 of NC_090269.1, forward strand.
AGCCGTTCAGAACTGTAGTCTTTTCTTCTCCTAGAACAAAGGTATTCCTTGACATGTTCTTTTTAAATTATCCGCTACTACGATCAAGAGCGCAGCACGGTGCTCTCAGATGGTGGATGTGGAATTTGCCGCCACCACACGTCAAAGAATAAAGATGCCAACACGATGCTTTCTTGGCAGCTTTTCAAATTGTCCGCCACCACAGAGTGCAGCGCAGCGCTCTGTAGATTAAAGATGGCGAATGTGGAATTTGTCACCACCACATAGAGTGCGGCACTGTGCTCTCTTGATTAAAGATAGCGGATGACAGCTGACGGAATTGCCTGCAAGAGTGCGGTACGGTGCTCTGTAGTTTAATGATGGTGGATGACAGCTGACGCAAGAGTGCGGCACGGTGCTCTGTAGTTTAAAGATGGCGGATGATCATTATCAATTTTTTTCAGTAAAACATGTGATGACTGCAGTTCAGGGTTGTCCATAACCACTTGCAGTATTTGCAAAACAGTATAATTTAAATAAGTTCCACATTTGGTACCTATCCATTATTTACAAAATAAGCAAGAAATATTTTTGTTGGAAATGTAGCAGGCTGAACATTTTCATGCATAATTTCCAGAGAAGGTTCAATTCTAAAGGCTTTTAGCCCCAATGTATGTATCTCATGTAGAATTTTCAACAAAATGTGACTATAGCAAGATGAGTTCAAACATGTCCCTTGCCATTGTTTGAGGGAGTGCAGAAGATTCTCAAAAGTCATCCCTGGTGAAATAGCTCCTCAGAACAGGTTTCCGCATTATCCCTATCAACATTATAAGCCCCAAGAACACACAAATTTCCTTCTCTGTCAGTGACTCCCACTTCCTGGTGCGCTACCTTGGTATCAAGGGGCCACCAAGTATACATTCTGCTGCATACCTATTTGTCTGTCAAACAATTAGGTCAATCACTTTGTCACCAAAAAACAGTAGTAAAGCATCTAAAACAGACTCGATATGCCTTCAGTACCCAACAAACCTGTCAAGGTAATCTTTTGTGTACTCGTGACAAAATCTATCTCTTGCCTCACATGACCCCACCACCAAAGCCAGTTTATGCATACAGTTTCATGCATCGAGTTCATTCCTAACTTAGCTTTAATCTCCTCATTATGATTACCCTCCTGCCATTGTTCCCACCTATTTGTACCAGCAATCATTCTCACTACTTTCATGTCTGTTACTTCTAACTACAGATATGATCTACTTCTAACAACAGATATGATTTTCTGTGCTAGACAACTCCAGGAAAAAGTGCAGAGAGCAACAGCAGTCTCTGTATTTAGTTTTCTATGATATGAAAAAAGCCTTTAATTCAGTACCAAGATCTGCTATGTGGGAAGTATTGAGACATTTTGAATGTCCTGAACATTATGTGGAATGATGGCATGACTGGACAAGTTCTTCATGGTAACTCAGTATCAGATTCGTTCCCAATCACTCATGGATTGAAACAAGGCTGTGTGCTTCCTCCTACACTCTTTGCACTGTACATGGCTACCATGCTACATGAATCATCTGCAGATAACTTTGGCCTGGAGATTAAATTTCATTTTGATAGAGGCCTTTTCAATCTGGCAAGACTTTGCTCACAAATACGTACTCTGGTTACCCAGGTGACAGAACTGCAGTATGCCGATGACACTGCATCTCCTGCTCTAACACCTGCAGAACTACAACTGTCAGTCAACTGCTTTAAAACTGCATGTGATTGCTTTGGTCTTGCCATTAATGCAAAAAATACTAAGGTACTCTTCCTGAGTTCAGTATCTCCATCTTAGACATAACACTGGAACAGGTTGATCACTTTTCATATCTTGGAAGCATCTTGTCTAAATGGTGTTCCTGTGAACAAGCTGTTGACAAAAGAATTGGGGCTGCTCATGCAGCATTTGGACAGTTAATGCACAGCCTTCATGAATAATGACCTAAAACTGCGTACCAAACTCATGGTGTACAAAGCCGTTGTCATTTCCACGCTGCTGTATGGCTGAAAAACTTGGACACACTATATCCGTGATATTAAAAAACTTGAGCACTTCCACCAACAGAAAATGAGATACATCTTGTATATTAAGCGGGAGGACTATGTGACCAACACGGCAGTTCTCGACAAAGCGCAGCTGGGAGGCAACAGTCATTGCTCATCAACTGAGATGGTTAGGCCATGTTTACCGCATGGGTGATACCAGGCGTCCCTGCCAAATTCTTTATGGTGAACTTTGCTCTGGTAGTAGACCTCATGGAGCCCCTCTTAAGCGTTTTAAGGACCAGCTGAAACACATCATGAAGACAGCTGGTATAGATATACAGGCATGTGAAGAATGTGCTGTGGACCATTCACTGTGGCAGAACATTACATCGACCTCTGTCAACTTGTTTGAAAGAGAATGCTGCAGACATCAAGAGGCCAAGTGACAAGCAAGAAAACTCTGTCAATTACAACCCTACCCTCCTCCATCCATTCAGTGTGATTTGTGTGGGTGCATGTTTTATGCGAGGATTGGTCTGTTTATTCATTGCAAACACATCCATAAACTGAGTTGAACTGGTCAATGTATGCAGGAAGAAGCTATATATACTCGGATTGAGTTACACCGCCGCCGCCGACTTCTAACTTATGAATAAAATGTCCTGAGGCCACTCAGCTTTCACTCCCGTAAAGCAGTGTTGGTCTGAAAGCAGACAGATGTAAAGACAGTTTTGTCCAGGAGCTGACTTCTTTCTTACAGAATACTGTTGATCGCAACTGCGAGCTCACTGTATTAGCTTTACTACACCTTGATTCAATCTCACTTACTGTATTACCATCCTGGGAGAACACACAACCTAAATACTTGAAATTATCTACCTGTTCCATCTTTGTATCGCCAATCTGACATTCAGTTCTGTTGAATTTCTTACCTACTGACATCAGTTTAGTCTTCGAAAAGCTAATTTTCATACCATGCTCATTGCACCTATTTTCATGTTCCAAGATATTAGACTGCAAGCTTTCGGCACAATCTGCCATTAAGACCAAGTCGTCAGCATAGGCCAGACTGCTTACTACATTTCCACCTACCTGAATCCCTGCCTGCCACTTTATACCTTTCAGAAGATGATCCATGTAACCTACGAACAGCAAAGGTGAAAGATGACAGCCTTGTCTAACCCCTTTAAATACCCTGAACCAAGAACTCATTCTACCAAAGGAAAAAATTACCTCGAAGTAATTCCCCTTTATAGCCTAAGTGGTAAGAATTTTCAAGTTAAATATAGTTCACAAAGTGTTCTTGAGATGGCTGGAAAGGATGTTCAGGCCCAGACCAGAATGGGTTAATAGTAATAATAACATTGTACATCCAGTGGACTATACTCATTCAGCCGATTTGACGTACCACAAACTGCCGGTGCAACTTCCTTGAAATGCAACCGAGCGCATTTCATGTTCTCCCCCTGATCGATATGAATCAATATATATTGATCAATTTCGTATTATAATTGATAATTTTAACTATAATGCTTAATAGTAAATTGATCCATTTTGACAACCAATATATGTATATATATGTTTTGTTTTGTTTATTCTTCTCTACTGTTATGTAAAATGGTATTACCGTTAATAAAGTATTATTATTATTATTATTATTATTATTATTATTATTATTATTATTATTATTATTATTATTATTATCACATTAAAAGGTCAATTAAAAATGAATGTCTATCTTGTTAACACTAATATGAAATTTATTACAATTTTAATATACTAAACATGTTTCAAGAACAAAAGTTCTCTTCTTCAGTGGCTTAAACTACCATTACAAATCTCAGAACCTATTATAATGTGATACTGTTTTGTATTAGTTCTAATCATGAAACAAAGATGGCAGGAAAGTGCACAACTTCTTGATTCATAAGGTGAAAAAAGATCCCGAAAAACAGCATTGATGCGTTTGTAATAGGTATTCTAACTTCCGCCTGCATGGGCAGTTTGTGGTACGTCAAATCGGCTGAATGAGTATAGTCCACTGGATGTACAATGTTATTATTGCTATTAACCCATTCCAGTCTGGGCCTGAACATCCCTAACAAACATTCTGGACTGGGCATTTCTATGGATTTGAAAAATATTATATCTCTGTACCAGTAGGAGATATTTGCATGATTCTTTTTCCTTTGTGCTTGTTTGAGCATCTAGTGTTTAAAAATGTTATTTGTTTCACATCAGCTGTCACTTGAGATTTTAAAATTGTTTATATATTATACCATATTTTGCAAATGAAAGAAAAGTCTGATGGATTTTTAAGCAAGTACATTTATTCTGAAATACTGTTATATTTTCCTTAAATTGATCATGTAAAATGTGCATTGCAATTGCAAAACAACAATAATAATGAAAATGATATAAAAATAATAACTGTTCAGTAATAAGAACAACAAAAATGGGAGCTCTTATGAAATTTTATATATTTTTATGTGACGATACTGGCTCGGAAGGTGATGTTAGCGAAGATGATATTGAAGGTACGTTATTGTAATTTTATTCACAAATGGAAATATTGACATCCAAATAGGAATTCGAAACAACATTGTGATAGTACATATATCACACCCTCGCACTGTATGTAGAAGTGAGAGATATTTTCAGTATTCAATTTATTATTATACTTATTATACATATTTTTATTGATTATATTTATTATTATCATCAAATAGTTACACTTGGCTTCCCAACTTGTAGCTGAATGATTGGTACATCTGTTAGGCTTATAAGCGTAGGTGCACTTGTCAGGTGTGGATGGAATTCTGAAAACTATGTCAGTGAAGTGTTTTATATGTACGTGATTTGTATGTTGGAGTATGAAGAAATGTTGTAGCGAGTTGAGTATTATAAAATTGAGAAGTAGAGAGGTTGTTAAAGTTGCTGGTACTATGAATCAGGATAAGAGAAGTCAAAATAATTCCACCACATTGAGTTTATCTAATTTAAGTGAGAATAGCGAAATGACTGATAGTAGGAAAGATCTATTGGCAACGATAGGTGAGGAACCGCGTAACCACTCTCAAACTCAGAATGTAGGGAATCAAGGCGAGTCTTCAATGCTTAGTATGCTTAAATCGCTACTTAGTGAGTTTAAGAGTGAATTGTCCAGTAAAATCGATAATATGTATGTTGGATTGTCCAGTAAGATCGACGAGCGGGGTAAAGTGTTAAGGGAGGCATTTGATAAAGTAGGGAGTGAAATCGTTTATCAGAGAGATTTTCAGAATAGGGGGCGGGATGAAAGTAAGGAAGATGTGTTTGTGCTAGTGGTGATGGTAATAGCGGTGTTGCGATCAATAATCTTGTGGAAGTTTCTGAATTTGAAAGTGAAGTTTTTTGTGAAGTTGATGAAGGTTGTTTTGTGAGTGAAGAGTGTTTACGGAGTATTTATCATGAGGATGTTTTTGTTGATTTAAGTGTACATGAGGAGAGTAAAGTTAGGTCCATTATGTGTGAAAATGGTGACTTTGAGATTAATGAAACTTCTGGTAAGAGAGTCGAGAGTAGCAGTGTTGTTGCCATGAAAGTGGTGCGAGTAGGAGCCGGTATGAAATGTGGTGAAGATGGTTTGATTGTTGGGGCATTAAGTGGTAATGATGGTGATCTCGTAGTGAATTATGGTGATGATTTCAGTAATAGAGTGAGCGTGAATGAAAGTACGTGTGCTAAGTGTGGTGTGAATGAGTTTGAGATAATTGAAGTACGTATGTTCGATAAGTGTGAGTTAACTATGACCGTTGTTCATGAAGGGTTGTTTGAAGCAGATTGTAAGTCAAGTTTTGTGCTTAAGGGGATTCATCGGAAGGGTGGAAAATTGTACGGTGATCCAGGGTTTGAAGATTTTGTGTTAAATTTTTGTGTCAGAGAACATGTGAGTGTGTTGGGAAGGTTTAAGGAAAGTGAGAACGTAAGTGTGCGTGAGATGAAAGAAAGTCTTTTCAAGGGAGTGTGTAATGTTTTATTTAATGCTGGGAGTTGTGTGAATGATTTGAATGACTTGCTGAATGATATTGATGTGGAATGTGTGAAAAAGTATGTGATCTGTTTGCTTGCATTAATTATGGGTTTGTGGAAGAGGCAACATAGTGAGATTCCCACGCATTTCAGAAATAGGGATTTCTTTGTTATGAATGTTCCAAATGAAAGTTTGTATAATTCTTGTGTGACTGCATGGAATGAATGTTTGTGTGTGAGATAAAGTGGATTCTTGATGTATTTGGATTTTATTACGGTACTCATTCTCATCAATCGATGCCAATGTTAAGTTTATATATAGTTTTTTCAATTATATTAGAAAGGAATGGGTAACTGAAGAAATGTTGGACAAAATGGAAGAAAGGAGAAAATGGAAAAATGTAAACACTCAAGAAGGAAGAAAGGTGTACAGAAAATTAAATAATGAATTAAGAAGGGAGACTGAACAAGCTAAAGAAAAGTGGATCAGAGAAACTTGCAGCAAAATAGAACGGTTGGAAAGTGAAGGTAAATATGACATGATGTACAAAGAAGCTATGGAATTAACATTCAAGGATAAAAGGAATGGGAGTGGAATGACTGAGATTAAAACATTGGATGGGCAGTTAGTAAGTGAGCCTGAAAAAGTCAAGGAACGATGGAAAGAGTACATAGAATGGTTATATGATTGGAACAGCAGGCCAGACGAGAGTAGTATAAATTTGGAGAAGGAAAATGAAATAAATGAAGATCAGATTGGGTTCAGTATATTAGAAGAGGAAATTGAGGCAACTATTAGGGAAATGAAGAATGGTAAAGCAGTTGGTGTAGATGAAATACCAGTTGAACTACTCAAAGTACTGCAGGGGAAAGGAAAAGATATATTTGTAAAACTTTGTCAAGAAATATACTTAAAAGGGAAATGGCCAAAAGATTTTCTGGAAAATATAATAATACCAATAGAAAAAAGGAAAAATAGTAAGAAATGTGAAGAACACAGGACACTAAGTTTAATTTCTCATGCAGCTAAAATATTGTTAAGTGCAATAAACAGAAGGATTTACAGACGAATGGAGAATTATATTAGTGAAGAACAATATGGGTTTAGGCATGGAGTAGGCACAAGGGATGCCATTGGTCTACTGAAAATCATAGGTGAAAGGTACATAGAGAAGAATAGAAAAGTATACACAGTCTTCGTAGACTTAGAGAAGGCATTTGACAAAGTGAGGTGGGATAAACTCTTGGAGATACTTACAAAACATGGGGTGGAATGGAGAGAGAGAGAAGATTGATCAAGGAATTATATTACAACCAAACAGCAAGAGTGAGAATACGAGGAGAATTAACAGAAGAAATCAGACTGGGAAAAGGTGTTAGACAGGGTTGCTGCTTATCACCAACTTTGTTTAATATTTACTTGGAGGAAATTATTTGTGAATGCTTGGATGGTAAAAGAGGTGTCAACGTTGGAGGTAAGAGAATTGAATGTATAAGATTTGCTGATGATATGGCAGTAATAGCTGAAAATGTGAAGGACCTCTGCAAAATGCTGAGAGAATTAAACAAAAAGTGTGAAGAGTATGGAATGAGCATAAACAAAAAGAAAACCAAATTCATGATACTTGGAGGTAAAGGTGAAAAAGCAACAATGAAGATAGGGGGAGAATTTATTGAACATGTGAATAAGTTTAAGTATCTTGGAAGTATTGTGAGTGAAGACCTTCACTCTATAACAGACATAAAAGTGCGAATTGCCTTAGCCAAGGAAAGCTTCAACAAGAAGGAAAAACTGCTTTGTGGCCCACTAGAGAAAGATCTGAGGAAGAGACTTGCAAGGTGTTACATATGGAGTATAGCTCTATATGGCACTGAAACATGGACATTAAGGAAGGAAGAACAGAGAAGAATAGAGGCATTTGAGATGTGGATTTGGCGAAGAATTTAAGGAGTAAAGTGGGAAGATAAAATATCAAATGAGGAAGTTCCGAAAAGAGTGGGAGAAGTGAGGAGCATGATATCCGTAATCCAAAATAGGAAGAAAAATTGGATAGGGCATAATCTAAGACACAACACTTTACTACGAGTAGCAATTGAAGGGATGATAAAAGGAAAACGAGGAAGGGGAAGGAGACGATACCAGTTATTAGACAGCATTAGAAAAAGAAAGGAAGATTATGCAGAAGTGAAGAAAAGGGCACAAGATCGAGAGATATGGAGGTCACAGCCATGACAGGACCTGCCGGATGGCAGAACAACCTATGATGATGATGTATACTGTGTATACTAGGCAAGTGTGCTTATAGGCTCCTAACCGCTGACAACAAGGTCCTTGGAACAATTAATATCTATAGCCTTCGCAGATATAAGAGATAGGATCTGCACCTTGGATGTATATATTATCAATTTTGAGTTAAGTGTTCAGCAGTAAGAAGGGATTGTGTTCAATGGTATGTGAAACAATCGGAGTTGTGTGTATATAGCCGTATTATTATTTGGACAAATTGTATTTTGTGTGTGCGAATACAATGCAGCAGACGCAACGTATATATCTTTATCTCTGTAAATTAAGTGTTCAGTTATGTCATTATAAGGTTATGTATGAAGTTCTGTTTTATGGTGAATCATAATATGTGATATCATCGATTCACCAAGGGGGCGTTATGTGATAGTACATATATCACACCCTCGCACTGTATGTAGAAGTGAGAGAGATTTTCAGTATTCGATTTATTATTATACTTATTATTATTATTATTATTATTATTATTATTATTATTATTATTATTATTATTATTATTATTATTATTATCAGTATTTCATTTGTATATTTTGTTATTAATCTTTGTAAGCTGGAAGGTAACCATATATGTAGTATGAGTAATTTGTTTTTGCACGAGTGGGAAAACATTGCTATCTTGGACTCTGGTAATTCGGCTGACTCATGCTGATACCCAAGTGTTTGTTGAGATATACTTGTTGTTGGGAAGTTCTACGAGTCATGTATATATCCCAGTCTGATGAGATGAGCTTGTTGTGGTACTAGGAAAGTTCGATGACTCATGTGATATACCCCAGCATTTGTTTATGTCCTGGCACCAAGGGGAAGTTTAGGACATGGTCTTGTTAAAAGGATCACTCATGATTGGCTGGCAAGGACCAATCCAGATGTATTATCTGAGAGGAAGGGGAATGCTGATGTCTATAAAGTTTGATCAAACGGTGGGAACCAGACAATCACTACGGAAGAGAACCACAACTGACACACTGTACGGGAAGGAAGTGGTGCTGATACATGGTACTGGAGTGACACGGCTGCAATGGACTGGACTTCAAACATTCTTGGAGCGTAGTCTTGTTATGTTCGTGGAAAGTGGCTGATTGTGGAGTGCTTGTGCATTAAGTATTGTAGCACTTGTGGCGGCCTGATATTATATGTTGGTGAAAGCTACCTCAGACTTTTCATAATTTATGTTCAAGATCGATAAGCGTGTGTTACTTAAATGTATATATCTTTACAATAAGTGTTAAAGTCTGTGAACACAGTATTACGAGGTACAGTATCTGTGTGATGTTAGAAGTGCTGATTGTGAGAACTGGCAAGTAGTATTGATACAGAGACAGTGAAGGGTATTTATCTACATATATGTACATTGTTCATCGGACTATCTACAAATGGTAGCTTAGTTCTCGCTTTCGTTTTCCCATGTTTTTCATTATTGTTGTTGTTGTAAATATGGAGTCTTCCAGCAATGTTTTGTGTGTGTATTATATGTATAATTTTGTGTGTTGATGAGGTGCTCATGCACGGATTTTGTTAAGAATATAGTTAGCTATTTTAGAATCAGTGGAGTTATTGATGAACCTAGGTGCAGTTCTACCTATTTAGTTGTTTTCAGGAGGTTAGGTAAGGCCTGCAGCAGATGTACCAGTACGCAGCCTTATGTACACGCCCTGGGATATAGTTTATCATGCTCTATCAAAATTCGAGGGATCCATTCTGGTGAACTCTGGCGCCCGTACTACGGACATTTCGATACATTATTTTGATTAATATTATTTTATTTCAAGTATTTTATGAAGCTTTTGAGTAATGTTGTTTATTTACATATTTTTATTTATGATATATTTTATGATATTCAAGAAATTATTTATTGGTAGTCATCAAAATGTTACAACATCTTGCATTTCATTATGATTGGAAATCATTTTACTGTTTACCGTATGTTCCTACGTGTTTCATAACTGTGCGAATATGTAAGAATATCTACATTAGTAAAGTTTTCTGTTTTTAGATGTGAGGGATTACAATTGCATAAAATATCAAAAATATAACTTCTATCAAACACTTGCGTGCTGCAAAACGCTATGTTTTAGAGCACATCGAGTGAGAACACCGGCGTCACCTACTAATGCACATTCGTCAATTATATGGTAAATTCTCTGACTTAGAGAGATAATACTGCCATCTGTTGAAATACTCTCGTAACTAACACATGAAGAAACATGATGTAATCGACAGAATGTGTGCATAGCTTGTTCTTGATTTTTTGTGAATTGTCTAACCTTAGTACGGGCTATGCTCGCAGAGCAGCGTGAACATAATTTTAGCTGGAAAGAGTTAACAATGTACGTTGAAGCGGATTGAGTGGTTAAGATATTTCATTTTGACAGAATGTCTTATATGAGGTTGACAATGTATTATTAGTATTAGTTAAGATTATGAAGCCTAAGTGTGCTTCATTTCATAACACTTATGAATGAATGCCTTTGCTGGCAGGACCTAGTGTTTACAGTGCACTATGTCTTCCGGTATAGGCTAGAGCAATTTTGTTACTTTCATAGATCTGTCTCTGTCGTATCCTTGGCTTTGACAATATGAAAGTGACTGAGGTATGAACGATGCTAGTAATGCCAATCCTTATGCAGCCAGTCCCTGCTATGAATGGTGTGAAAATGTTGCTCATAGGGTCGGTTGGTGTATGCATTTCAGTAGGCTTGGCAGACTGATATGTAATAGCAACTCTGGCTTGGTGAGGAAAGCAACGGGAAACTACTTCCCTCCTCATTTCCCTAGTACGCCTCTTCAGTGATGCCTAGGCCATCTATGACAGCTGATGGCAGAGCTGTTGAGGATCCCACCAGCAGAATCGCTGACGGACTGAACATACATATGAATGAAACGAATAATAAAAGTATGTTTTTCCTGAAAATCAAGATTATTTTCGGGGGGTTTTCTTACATCCGGGTAAATATGGTAATCATTACTCCATACAGTATAACAGCATCTGCAAAAAGCCATTTAAAAAAAAAATTAACAATTGGCTTTATGTCGCACTGACACAGATAGGTCTTATGGCGAGAATGGGATAAAAAAGGCCTAGGAGTGGGAAGGAAGTGACCGAGGCCTTAATTAAGGTACAGTCTTAGTATTTGCCTGGTGTGAAAATGGGAAACCACGGAAAACCATCTTCAGGGCTTCTGACATTGAGGTTCAAACCCACTATCTTCTGGATGTAAGATCACAGCTGCGCCGCCCCTAACCGCACGGCCAACTTGACCAGTATAAAAGCCTTATTTCTGATTCCATTTCTTTACTCATATAATTTATACATCATAAAGGTCCATTAATACTGTTTTGCAGAACCACTCGACTTAATCATTACAGGATCTGATAATGCAACAACTACTAATTCTCAGGAACGTTAGCCATCCATACCATCACTCGTTTGAGTAATCCAGTAGCCTTAATTTTCATTAGTAGTCTTCCATGATATGTCCTATCAAAAGCCTTGAAAGCTCAATAGCGATTCAGTCGATTTGACCTGCTCAATCTAAAATATTTGCTATATCTTCGTGGAATCCTACAAGTTGAGCCTCGCTTGAATGATCTTTCCTAAACGCGAACTGACGTCTATCAAACCAGTTAGTAATTTTGCAAACATGTCTAATATAAACAGAAAGAATGCTTTCCCCGAGCTTACATTCAACTTTGAGTGAATGGCTCGGTGGTTAGGGTTACATTGAGGAAATTCAGGAGATAGTGGTTTCGAACCCCACTGTTGGCAGCCCTGAAGATGATTTTCTATGGTTTCCCGTTTTCACACCAGGCAAATACTAGATCTACGCCTTAATTAGGAGGCCACGATCGCTTCCTTCCCAGACTTAGCCCTGTCCAACCCATCATTGTCATACAACCTGTTTGTGTCGGTGTGATGTACATTAAAAATAAAATAATAAATCAATTGTTATGGTCTCTTTTGGTTTGAATTGACTTTTAAAATTAATCTCTTCCTTGAAGTAATAAAATTATGTGTAAATTTTATTTATTTATTATTGTGAGGAATTATATACAGTACATAGGATACTTTATTTATAATAAGGAAGAGACAGTTTAAAGACAAATTGTAAAATTTGAGAGCAGTTCTTATTATATGTAGCAACTCAAATTTTATATGTAATCCTGTAGTGTGACCGAGACAGTTTTTAGAAGAAGAACTTTCTTAATTATAAGTTTTAAGAAGAATAAGAATAATAATAATAAGAAGAAATTAGTCATAAGAGTCTTAATAATAATGTAATGTATGATTGTAATCAAGTCATCAAGTCTTTTAGGGAAAGGACTATTTTCTAGAAACATGAACAATTAGAAAAATGTACTGGTAATAAACAGTGTTTTGTTTAAGAGTGTATAGTATTGACAAGGCAGACTCCCATTTAACTCCTGATATTTCATTGTAATGAGATTAATGTAAAAAATGAATTACATTTATCAGATCTCAAGCTAACTTGCCTGTGATTAAATACTGTATCTGCTTTATGTTCATTGCCCTTTCCTTAGTAGAGTGGGGCTGCTATAGCAGTTCTCCGTTCATTCGGTTTAGCTCCTTCATGCACATAGTAATCAAATAAGTAACTCTGATATGGTCAGATATTCCTACCTGTTGCCTTTAGTATTTTCCAAGAAATCTTATCAATTTCAACTGCTTTTAGCTTTCAACTTTTGTATTCGTTTTGTAAATATCTTTATTATCATAGGTAAATTTAAGTATTAGGTGCATCAAATATAAGCTGGAATTGAAAATTAGCGGCTCCACTAGCAAACGGAAATGGGTGGGGCTTTGAGAAGATGTTGGTGGTGATGTCTGGAGTAGGGATCTTGATATGTCGCACACCACAGAGCAACCACCCACTTCAGTACGCCATGAGCGAGCAAGAGGTACACACGTCCGTTGCACAGTGCATCATCATCATCAAGTTTGTGGCGGAAGAAGGCACCAAACCTTCGAAAATTCTGAGAAGGCTCTGTGCACAGTTTGGGAACGCAACTCTTTCAAAGACCCAGGTGTATGAATGACACAAACAATTTTTGACAGGTCGGGAAGAAGTGGAAAATGAGCCCCACCAAAGATGACCACGGACGAGCATCACTGCAGACAACATTTGTGCATCGGCACATAAACATTTCTGAAATTGCTTCACTCGTAGGAATAAGCTTTGGAAATGTTCAAGCCATCATCAGTGGTGAACTCGACCTTCGGAAATTATCTGCCTTGTGGGTTCCTCGTCTCCTCACCCAGGAACACCCAATATTCTGCCAGGATGTTTGTCGGAGGCATCTGAATCACTATGAGGAGAAAGGATATGATTTTTTGCATCGCATTGTGACTTCTGATGAAACTTGCGTTCATCATTACACCCCGGAGTCAAAACAAGCAAGCATGGAGTGGTGAGAACAAGGTACAGCTGGTCCAGTCAAGGCCAAAACACGCCTTTCTGCTGGAAAGGTGCTTGCACCTCTTTTTTAGGGACTATGCGGGCAGGTTGCTTGTTGATTTCTTGCATGAACAAAGGACAGTGAATGCAACCTATTACTGCCGTCTTTTGGTCGAGACAAATGCTGCATATCGCAACAAACGTCGCCGGCAACCAATCCGAGATGTTCTTCTGCACGGCAATGCAAGGCCACACACTGCTATTGTAACACAGGAAGGCTAGAGGAAATGCATTGGACACCTCTGGAACATCCACCTTACAGTCCAAACTTGTCACCTTGTGACTACCACTTGTTTCGGCCACTGAAAGAAGAACTGAGAGGAAACCAATTTCATGATGATGCAACGGTAGAGAAGTATGTGCACAACTGGTTGCACACACATTCTTCTTCTTTTTTCGAGGACGGCATAAAAAAGTTGCCAATTCAGTGGCAAAAAAAAAGTGTCTCAAATTCAGGAGACTATGTAGAAAAATGAGGTGCTTGTTGTGTGTTTGTTGGTGGATTCAAAAAAATTGGAAAAAATAATTCTGGTTTATATTTGATTCACCTAGTACTTTGCTAGTGTTAGTACTTCCTCTATCTGGACATTATCGTTATGCCCAACTATCTAAACATACTGCTGATTAAATACTTCCACTTGATAATTTCTTTCAAATCCCATTCACCCTCCAGTTAGTTTCCTTCTTACTCAATATCCCACTGATAACAATCTATGCTCCCTTAAACTTCTCCTATTCTGTCATAACCAGATCCTACACAGCCCCAACTATGTTGGTACCTATTTCTGCTTGCCTTACGCTGTTGGTACCAATGTGAAAAATTAACCATCTTCTCAGACCCTCCTTCTTCCCTTCTGATTTCCTCAACATCTGCCTTAACCTAATTCTTGGATAACCTTCTACCTTGGCTCCCTTTCCTCCACACACTTTCTCCACTTGCCTAATAGTACAGTCTCTTATGACCAGAGCCTCAGCTGCATCACCCTACTTGCCGTAACCTTCTCCTTGAACTTCTGACAACAAGTTTTTAAACATTGGAGGCTACAAGTGTTAAAATATAATTATAACCACATTCTTGGTATTGCAAATTTACTCATGTACTGATATTTTCAGTGTTGCAAAACAACAATGTTGAACAAGATCATTGGTTCTGCCAAGGATTTGATTGGTGTAGTTCTGTTTGGAACTGACAAATCCGACAGTCCTGACATGAAGCACATTACCGTACTGCAAGAGTTCAGTCAGCCAAGTTCTGAGAAGATTCAACAGTTGGAAAAAATGTTGAAATGTGCGTAACTATATTTTTACATACTCAGTTTCACTTAGATTAAGGCGTTCCGCACAAGAATGGCAAGCCCACCGAGTTTGTATATCCTTAAATCAGGTAAGGGTGACCCTGCCGTGAGAGTACTCCATAAATATTCATGCTGGGTACATTGAGACTTGAACATTTTATGAAAATTTGGAACATGGAGGGTGAGGAATAAAAACAGCCAGTTGCATTTTTTAATGATCACTTGATATTTTATGAATAAAACATTAAGTAGTTATTTGTTTCTATAGGTAATTACTGGAAGAGTAAGCAGTAGTTGGTGGGTCTTGCAAGTCATACAATCCTGCAGAAATTGCTTAAATTTATATGAATAAAGTTTAGAAACTGCAGTTAATAACTGGCATTTGCTTGAAAATTATTAAGGCAGGGTAATAAGAACTTGGAACTGCTGGAATTCAGTTCATTTTATAAAAACATGCCTTCTTCATGTATATTAGCATGAGGAAGACATACAGAATGCATCAAAACAATACTGCAAGAGTTGATTGCAGGTAAATGTAGCATATAGATCTAAAAGAGAAGAGATTGTGGATTGGACAGTACTTCCTAGCAGGGCTTTCTTTTTTCTGCAGGTACATTCTGTTATGTATACTGGTAAACTTTAGATTGTAACAATTGTAGCGAAGATTTGGATTTATTGTTTAAAAATGTGTCTCCGCTTATGTGCTGTTATCATCAGGAAGTGTCAATAGATAACTCTCATCCATAGTTATCAATCGTATCATAAAGTATATGATATCAATCCAATTTGATAGCACTGCTCTTTCGATTGTATGTGCTTTCAGCTTCTTATTTGGGAACTTTCTTTGGGTGAATGTAATCAGCTTCACTTCACTTTCTGTTCACTAAACTTTGTTGCGTTCTGTGCTGTGGTTGCATCTGTTACGCATTCTATACGTGAATTGGTTTGTTTCTTATTGCCTTTCTCAAATGCAATGAACTCAGAAATCACTCAGTTCTTCTCTTCCGCTCCAGCAGGTAAGAAATTGAAACTTTCTGTGAGTGAATCGAGTGAATGTACAGTAGTGTGCTGAAAACAAGTTTGGGGGAAAATGATGCGATGGAAGTTGTAAAAGCTGAACATATGATTGTGGCTACCGAACATGCGGTTGCGAATTAAAACCTTCCTGTTTGTTGGTCTCCACAGGGAAAGAAAAAAGACTGCTTAATCATGAAAAATAAAAGGTTTGGCTGTAAAATATGTCAAGAAGTAATCAATTTGGGCCTCGACAGAAACAAACAAGATATGAAAATTTGTAAGCCATGGGCAGATGTTCAGATTACTTCTTTTGATGAAAATTAAAAAAAGTCAAATGACTTCATTATGAAGAGAGATCCATGATCATGGCTGTCACTAACATATTAACTGCTGGAAAAGAAAAAGAAGTTGGAGGTCTCTTTTACTCAAGCTTTTGAATGTGACAAAGAGATAACCTCTCATATCTTAAGAACAGCCTATACAATTCCCAAGAAAAATCAGACATTCAGTGATTTTGAATCTGAAATTGATCTCCACGAAGTGAATGATAGCGACGTGGGCGGAATTCTTCAGTCGATCAATGCTTGTATCAACATAGTTAAGCAGATTAAAGCTGAAATGAAGAGAAACCCTAATGAAGAAAATAATTGAATCTAATTGCAAGATTTCTTTGCTGATTTACTAGAGCACTACTATTAGGCAATTATCATCTTTAATAATATATGGAAGGACAATGCTTCCTGATATGGACGAACATACAAATCTCTGTATTGATATTGTTGGGTTGCAAAATGTGTCTGCCCAAGGTATTTTCCAGTTTCTGATTAATGGTTTGAATGAATTGGGCTTCTCAAGAATTTTTGAAAGAAAACCTTGCAGTAACATATGATGGAGCCATTGTGATGATAGGGAAAAAGAAAGGCATAATGACTTTGATTAAGGAGCAATGTCCACATGTCTTGTTTTGGCACTGCGCAAACCGTAGACTTGAACTCTCTGTTGGAAATATAGTTACAAATGACTTCTCATCACAGAGTAATCATTATAAGTAATTTTTTGACAAACTTTATACATTATATCACCACAGAGAATTGATAAATATTTCTGATGATCTGGACCAGCAACTGTACCGCATTCAGAGAATTCTAAATACTCATTGGGTAGCTTCAAGTTACAGAAGATTTTCTGCAGTTTAGAGAAACTATGGATTGCTCATGGCATATTTTGAAAGAGCAAAACAGGATGAGAACAGGGATATGAAAGAGTGTCTTGAAATTTATTTAATGAATGTTAATATTGTATTCTTGACCTTGATCTTATGTGTGATACTCTTCATCACACACAGCCTTTTACCATGTGCTGTCAGAATTTCAAATTAAAAGTATCATTACAGGACAAAGATTTCATTCTGTTAAGTGTGGTTCAGGCTATTTTTACACGCGTCTCAATTTCCAAATCCAGCAAACAAGCCACTTAAACTTTCATTCCAGAAGTTGCATAAAAAATGATTTGATGGTTATTATGCTATTTGTAAAGAGAAGCATTTTATATCTAGAATCATTCGTGAGGCGATAGAGATTGCTGAACACCCAAATAATTTTAACAAAGGTGATGGCTGTTTCAAGAGTTGTCAGAACTCAGCATTGAACTACAAGCTAGCGGTATGACTTTTTATAAGGCTCATAATGTAATACGTAAGCAGATTCTTCTGTTTGAAGATAGGAAATTTAATAGTGGTTCGTAACTATTGTGGACCTTGAAGTGCAGCTGAGAATTTGAAATTCAAGGGAGTTTTCCTGAAGAAGAGAGGGAAAGAAGAAAAAAATGTCAAGCTTCCAATGCAAAAAGTTCTCTAGATCCTGAAATGTTCTATGACAGCTTAAGACGACAGATGGAAAATCTTCTGTTAACAAAAGAAGACACTCGGGTATCAGAATGGACAAAAGTACTGTATCCTGAATATTGGCCAGATAATGTTCAGAAGAACATCACTTTTGGTGAGTTTGAAGTACACAATTTGTTAGCCAGTTAAAAATTCAAGACAGGCAAATTCTAAGATGTTATCATGAATTCTTTGTTGAGAAGAAAATGCCAACATCACTAATGCTACTTGTAAACACCATCAACAGCATTCCCATTCCTCTCCCTGAATGTGAATGTGGTTTCTCGTAAATGAACTTAATATTGACACCAACAAGGGATTCTCTACACCTGAAAACTGTGGGTCCATTGATGTTTATCAAGAGAAGAGAGTCCTTCTTTATGATATACGATCTCTACCAAATGTCAACTCCTGGTACCTGAAAGGAAGACATCTTGCAACCGACACAAAGCGCAAAGAACGTACATGTGAAGATGGCACCACCAGCACCATGGGTCTAGTGTGGAAGTTACTGTAATGGAAGAGGACTAATGTCATGTCCTTTTTACTAACATTTTAGTTACTTATGTTGAGATCTGAAAGTTATTGTAAAGATTAGGTTAAGTTGTGTTTTGCCCAATAGATTGGGTTAAACATTATCGTACACTGTGTGTTTTCAATTAATTTTTAATTAATTTTAAATTAATTTACTGCAACCGGGCTATCTGGCAGTATAATATTATTATATGACACCATAGAAACTGTAACCTGCAACTCCAGTATTCTATGTTTGGGATGGGTTGAGTGAGTACCAGTTAACTTAAAAAAAAAAAAAAAAAAAGGCTCTGCTTCCTAGGTGTGAGAGAAGAGAAGTGAAGCACGGTGGTGCACTTTCTTCCAAGGACTGTACGAAAATAATTTTGAAGCATGTATTTGAACCTGACTACCAGAATAGTATTGGAACACAAATAGCCATTCATCAGAGCATGGTGAGGAAGGTCATCAAAGACGGTAAGTTACTGATAAAATATTTGACAAATCAAATAGATGAATTAAATTTCGAACTACTGTAGAGAAATTTAATGAAGCTCAAGAAAGATTATATTTTCCTGGAATTTTATTAAAAATTGGAACATTCTGACAGTCCAGTAGCTCCAGGAACATATTTCCCCATTGTTTATACACTACTTTCTCCTTTCTCTTACATTTGTTGAATTTGTATTTGACTTCCAGTTTCATATTAAACCACTTATTTTCTTCAAAATTTGCTTTGTATTGTACACCTGTCTAAAGTGCTTTTGATATAGTACATTTTCAAAATATTTGTTAAATTAAAAGCTTTTTTTTAGTAGCAAGAAATTGAGATTTGTTAAACATGTTTAACATCATTGCAAACCATCCATTTCATGGTCCGTATCAATAAATCAAGCAGGGAAAATTGTTCCACCTAATCTATACTTTTTGGTTTGCCCTTGGCAAATATATTTACAAGTAGTACATGTTTTTCTTAGATTGACTAAACATCATCAGTTACACTTTTTTGGTTTAGGTAGAAATTCATAAAAGTACAGAGACACATTATTCCATGTGAATTTTAAAGCAATCCCTAACATATTAAAAATTAAGGGTTAAACCTTTGAAAATGGGGGATGATGTTAGTCACGTCTCCAGCATACCTTAAGCTGTACGTGTGCCCTGAATGGTGCTAAATGAGTAACAATTTTGGTAAAAAACGCTCCAGAATATTGAAACTTTAGTAAACAAATGCAAACAAATAAAACCTCTTTTCAGAGCAAAACAACAAAAAGTAAGAATACTGCAACTGGTCTTTCAACAAAAGAAAACATACAATATTTAAAGATTCAAGGGTATACCATCTACACTCTCTTCAAAACAAGACAAGTAGTTAAGAATATTTGTAGCAATGAAGAACAATATCATGTCAAAATTCAGAATTGTAAAAGAAATGAACTCAACAGATACATCTGAAATTATCGAACTTATCATATGGGTCAACAACAAGAAAATAACAATCTTTTGTGTTTACAGTCCTCCAAAAAATAAAAATCTGAATCTCTACCTTTTAGAGATCAAAACAGCTACTATTTTTATAGGGGACTTCAATGCAGCTTCTTCAGTCTTGGGTTACAACTACACAAATACAGCTGGGAAAGAAGACCTTGTAGAGAGCAGCTCTTTAGAACTGCTATACAATAACAAAGATCCAGGAACATTCATTCACCACTCCGGTTCCACAACTAACTCAGACCTCATATTAGTGCCAACAGATCTTGCAAACCACAGTCATCGATCAGTACTTGAAAATCCAGGCAGTGGACATAGAATTGTCCCTCCTTACTGTTACATCATACAGTGAACCTGCTCAATGTGCAGACCAGAAGATCTGGTGGAACTTGAAGAAGGCAGACTGGGAAACATCCAGAAACAACCTGGAAATTAAAATGTCGGAAATTGATCTTGATGCACCTCCTAGTATCATCCTGAATAAATTCACTACAGTCATAAAAGACATAACCAAACTGTGCATACCTGGAGGTACTCAAACAAAATATAAACATTTCTGGTCAGATAAATTGAACAATCTTAGGTCCGACAGAGATAAAGCAAGAAAAACAGCTGAACTTACTCAGGATCAAAATGATGTACGGAAATGGCTACAAGCAACAGCAAAATTAAAACAAACCATAAATATATCAAAAACGGAATCTAGGAACACATTCTTAACAACAGTTGACTATAGGATAGACAGCAATAAATCTCACAAACTTATCAATTCTCTAAACAAACATGTTGTAACCGTAAAAGTTTGTTTCGATGGCTAGTTGAACACAAGACTCGGCCCAGGGATGACCGTTTCTTATCTGAATTGTTACAGAGGGGAGGGAAGTAAGATAAGTATAATGGAACACTAATTATTTTAAAAAGTTTATTCATGAAATAAAGTCAGAATTTAACATCACCTCAGCACAGCAGTTACAATGAGTACTTCTCCCTGGGGTTGAACTGGTCCTGATACACTGTGGGGTCGCAATGTTTGCTCATGGTGCCACCATCTTCTGAGCCGGTCTTGGATATCTGGAAGGTCTCGAATATCTCGGAGGTCTGGATGGTCTAGGAGCACTCATAGTCTTAGTTGTAACATGGCACTGGGGTATGAAATGGATTCAAAGTAATTGGTAGAACACAGTCATTGCTGATGTATTAAATTGAACTCAAAATTGAACTTGTGATGTATTAATCACGTAAAACAAAGGTCACCTTCTTAAAGTTAAGTATGGAAATATTGTTCAATTAACGATGTAGAAAACAAGGAATTTCATTTTAATACTTCACACAACATCAAATGAAAAGAATAGGTTCTGTGAATTTAGTCCCGTTCACTATCAAAATGGAAAAGAAAACACTGTCCTTCCTGGAACCGTCCTGGGTTCGACACAAGTCTTATCGGGATATTTATGGAATGTTAAGTTTAAATACTGTACTGAGTTTATGCTCATTTAAGAATCTGGACACTTGTAAAAGAGAATCAAAGTTCAACAACACTGTTAAATATGATTAATTATATCAGTCGTTCATAACATTGACGTACAGTTTGAAAAATGTTCCAACACCTTTGATAGAACAACTATGCACTATGATGCTTCACTGCCGTAAATTCAATAACCTGAACAGTCTGAAGGTATTGGATTATATTCCACTACTAGCACAGTTTATTATTTGTCAAGATCAAATATAAAATCATGGACAGTTTGACGTCTCGCTGACGATCACGTTTCAACACTTTCAGTATTCAATGTAAAGTTAATCACTTTCATTCAAATACGAACATCAAATTATGTTAATGTAATATCGTATTGGTGAAAAATGTAAGTTTCCGTCACACTGTTCTTATAAATGATAACACTCCTCAACTGTTCACATTTCCTTTAAGACACAGTTTCTGTCACCATACACACCGGCACTGAAAATATTCTAAGTCTTGTAGTGCGTCGTAATACGTGGACTTAAACTTTCACAGAGAGTCGAACTGACGACTTACATTGTGACCACAGAACACCCAACAGCTAGCCGTCCGATCCCGGCTGTGGTACAAGGTGAAATGGCTTGACAAGCGAAATCCCTGCCTATTTATTCCGTATCCCCAAGAAATTGTAATGGCTAATATCTTCTGTAATTTTCAACAGATCTCATTGAAACTTGGGAATCATGATTATAAAAAATTAGGCTACACAGTGATGTAGTTCATTTCTTCATATCTTAATTCGTTTAGAAGAAATTACTGATGGAAAAGAATAGAACATTCCGTCGTCTGACGTAATACAACCTTGACCAAGTTCTCCAGTTATGACGTCTCACTTCCCTACTGCTCGCAGGGGAAGCGTGCTCGGCGGGTAACATAACTCCACACATATCCGGGGACTTTAACTTTGAATCCTATTATGATAAATGATAAGGAAATCACAAATTGTCACAAAATAGCAAACCACTTCTGTAAACATTACATTTCAAATAGGTTATCAAGACAGGAGAAGAAAGAAGACAAGACTCTCAAACAAATAGTGAGAAAATTCATGAATAATAATGCAGAAGACATCTTTAATAGTGAATTTTCCATAGAAGAGTTAATGTTAGCAATAAAGAACACATAAGTCCGAAAACAACCAGGGCCGATAATATATTCCCAGAATTCATAAAATACCTTGGACCATCTGCTCTTAACATACTGCTGCACATCATCATCATCATCATCATCATCAATGTCCCACTCCAGTCGCCTGGGTGTAGTTAACAAGCCTCCTCCACTCCTTTCTGTCCTTCCATTTTTCCTGCTCCATTACTTCCACCGCATCCAGTCCAGCTTCTCTAATGTCCTTCCAAATCTGGTCCATCTACCTTCTTCTCGGTCTTCCAACTGGTCTCTTTCCCTTAACTTCTCTTTCCAATTCCCTTCTTCCCACCCGTTCCTTTCCCATTCTCTTTACATGTCCGAACCATCTCAGTCCTGCTTTCTGTATGTTCTCTACTAATGGTTCTATATTTAGCTCTTCTCTGATTTTAATATTTTGAATTCTATCTCTTCTTGTCTTTTTAACCGATGTTCTTAAAATTTTCATTTCTACTGCTTGGATCTTTCTATCTTCTTAGTTACCAGCGTTTCTAGTCCGTATGTTACAATTGGTATGAAATACTGTTTATATAATGTTAATTGCGTTCTCTTGAGTACTTTGTCATCCCATGAAAGCTCTCTGACTTGATGATAAAATGTTGTACCTTTACTTAGCCTGTTATTAATTTCAGGTTTAATTTCATTACTTCCATTAATAATGCTACCCAGAGATGTAAACTGTTTACATTCTCTGACCGTTCTCCGTCTATGTTCACTTGTCTTCTCTTTTTCTCTTTTCCACAGTGCATGACTACAGTTTTCTTTTTACTAATTACCATTCCAAACTCCTTCAGATTTTCATTCCAAATGTCCAATCTCCTTTGTACTTCCTTTTCTTCCTTTCCTTAAATCACCACATCATCTGAAAATACCAAAGCATTCACTTCATCACTACTGATACTCTGTTTTACACGTTTTATGATTTCATCCATCAATATGATAAACAATAATGGTGACAGTGCACTTCCTTGCTTGAGGCCTTTTTTTGTATAAAATGTTTTAGAGTCACCACTCCCCACTTGTACACTACTTTTACTCTCATAATACAACATTTTTATCTTGTTAATTAATGATTTTGGTACATTCCTTTTCAGTAGGCATTCCCATATATGTTTTCTCTTCACTGTATCATAAGCTTTTTCCAAATCCAAAAACACCTCTGATATGTTTTTTGCTTTTCCGTATCCATTTCTTTCTTAACGTTGTTCCTGTCTTTTATTTCTTTTTTTTTATTTTGCCTGTCCACCACCGTGTCTCCTTTCCCTTAAACTTTGCTTTTGTTTTCCCACATACCTCAATTGCTGCTTCCAGAAATGTCTGTCTTAAATAGTCCCACTCTTCTTCTCCACTTCGTATTTCCATGTTAGGCAACTTCCTTTTTATACAATCTTGGAATGCCATTCTTTTATCCTCCTCCTCCAATTCCTAAATTTGATCTTTGGTGTATTCTTCAAAACAATTCTAGGGATTTTTACTTGTTTTAATTCCACAATTAATAATCTATGGGTATGATCACCTTCCATACTTTCACTGGGGTTTATCTTCGTATTCATGACATATCTTCCCCATTCTCGGTCTGTTATATAAATCGACGAATGTTTCATACTATCCATCCCAACTATATCGGCTATTCCTCTTCATAAACCATATGTTCTTTAGTATCAGGTTATTTCTGATAAAAAAAGTCCAACAGTTTCTCTCCATCTTCATTTCTATTGCCAAACCCATGTGGGCCCAGAACATTCTCATATCCCATTCTATCAGTTCCCACATGAGCATTCAGATCTCCCATTATCATGTTCCCATCTCCAGCAATATGTGTTTCCAGTTCATTGAGGAACTCTTCTTTTTCATCCATGCTACATCGTGACTGTGGAGCATAAACCTGTATTATCGTCAGTAGTTCCTTGTTTTCATGTATGTGCATTGTTATAATTCTTTCATTTACGTACTCGACTTCAGCTTTTGGTTCACATATGCATATATGCAACAAATTTTGGACATCAGATGGACACCTACCAAACGATTGGACAAAAGCAACTATCATTCCAATTCTAAAATCGGGCAAGCCAAAAAACCAAGTCCCCTCGTACTGACTTGTAGCACTTACCTCCATTCTGGTAAAAATTCTAGAAAAGATGATTACAGATAGACTCAATTGGTACTTGGAAACAAAATCTCTCCTATCAGAAGAAGCAGGATTCAGCCAAAACAGGCCCACTTACCATAAAATAATGAGATTTACACAAGCTGTGAAGGAAGCCTTTAACAAAAGGGAAAGTTTTCTTGCAATTTTCATTGATTTTAAAGGAGACTGTGATACTGTATGGCAAAACATGCTGTTAAGGGAGCTTATCAGATTCAAAGTAAATGGAGGCATGTTAAAGTGGTTTTCAAGATTCCTTTCCCAAAGAATGATCATTGTCGTTACAGCAACAAAACTTCAGGGTGCAGGCAATCAAAACTAGGCCTCCCACAAGGGGCTGTATCAAGCACAACATTACTTAATGTGTACATCAATGATCTTCCAACAACAATAAAAGATGTGAATATCAGCATGTTTGCAGATGATGTTATCATTTGGACCACAACATGTAACAGCCCAAATCACCGAATGCTTCTTGAATACAGAATAAACGAGGCACTTTTAAAACTTAAAAACTGGACTGAAAATAACAGTAAGGAATTCAATACTACTAAAAGAGTATATCAGTTTTTCTCCCTGAGACATCACAGTCCTACTTTCAGTCTAAAATTCTGTGATCGGGAACTTCCAAAAAGTGAAAGCACCAAGTACCTAGGTATCATCATGGACAAGAAGCTGAACCGGGCCAAACACATACAACATGTGGAGGAGAAAGTAAGCAAATGGATGAAATTGCTGAAGAGACTAGCAGGAGCTACTTGGGGAAGCACTCAAGACACACTCAACAGAACCTATAACACGTACATCAAATCTATTATAAAATATGGCAGTGAAGTACTTGCTACAGCACCGCAATTTAAACATTGATCACGCCTGTAACCGACAGTTGTATACCCACAACTTACCAATAGAAGAGGAGATGAAACAACAAACAGCCAACACATATCTCAGCCTACAAAGACTACCCCAAATGACCTGGGGCAGAGAAACAGTTACTAGCCCCAATCTTAACACCCAAAAAGATCCTTTGAGTCTTGCCAAAGTATATATTAATAAGAGCAATCTGCAAATAAAACTTGAACCACTCTGTATGCCAGTCAACCCCATTGAATACTTGCAAGTGACTGCAGATCTTACTTTGCCAGAAAAGGCCTGCAAGAAAGACTGTTCACCAAATGATCTAAAACAGCTGGCCCTGTGTACAGTAGGAGAAAGATATCCATCTAATCAATGGCTAAAAATGTATACAGATGGCTTACAGGACAAGGATAACAAAACTGGAGCAGGAATACATTCGTCTCTCTTCTCACTCCACTTCCCAGTAGGCCAAAACAAAACAAATTTTGATGCAGAGATAAAAGCAACTTCCCATGCACTTCAACACTTATTAGGCAGAAACAATTATCCCAAAATTTGTTATCCTTACAGGTTCAAAAGTAGTCATCCAAGCTACCTTGTCAAATAATGTCTTAAAATAAAAATCTGAAAGAAACCCTCCAAAGACTCCACAAACAGATTTCATTTCAGTTGATTCCTTCTCATGTTGGAATAACAGGTATTGAAGAGGCAGACAGATTAGCCAAAAAAAAGGTACCACACTACAACAAACTGCCAGTCAGACATTTTTGGTCAGCAAAAAGGATTCTGAAAAATACTATTAAAAACAGGCATGAAGAAATG
This sequence comes from Anabrus simplex, assembly GCF_040414725.1. Taxonomy (NCBI): domain Eukaryota; kingdom Metazoa; phylum Arthropoda; class Insecta; order Orthoptera; family Tettigoniidae; genus Anabrus; species Anabrus simplex. The sequence goes on from NC_090269.1 coordinate 331,550,821, forward strand.
GCAAAGAAAACAGCAGAAGCCTAATTATGGAAGGATATTGATGCTAAATGGTAACAGTATAAAATAAAACCAAGAAGAGAAGAAGCTGTAGCCTTCTTCACACTTAACACTGGCCACGACTATCTTGCAGCTCACCTGAAACATCAACATCCTGAGATCAGAAAAATGCACACTTTGCATGACCTTGGAAGCAAAATGAATAAGGAACACCTGCTACATTGCAACAAACTTGATATGACAGCGAGAACTTCAGGAAATCTCACTCATCTATACTGGAATGCAAGAAAGCTGATGGGATTGGAATCCGGGCTAGCCATAAGGTACAACAACAACAACTTTGAAAATGTGGGAGTAGGGGGAGGGGAGGTTAAGAACTTAGCTATTTTGGTTAAAATTTATGGCTAATATACATTTCTAAAACATCTTATAATTGATGACTAGAAATGTCTGTTCTTTTTGTATTCCCATAACATGGAACGTAGAAATGTAAGCTGTCTTCTTGCGCCATGTTTAAACTGGAAATTCCTAATTGTGCCATGTATGTCGAGGCTAATGATATTTGTGGTGGAATTTAAGAGTGTAAGTCTCAACATGCTTTTTTTTTTTGGTGATATCTGAAGCTATTTCTTTTCATTTTCAACTCAGTTAATTTATAATTGTTAGGTTCTTTGTTCTGCTGAAACAAATTTTGAAGACTTTAACAGCTGTCACACGTCCTGGGGCTACCCAAACAATGATGAAAATGGAGAAAAACTGGCTATGTGGTGTGATAGCCAAGACCTGTATCTCAGTTTTGATGCTAAAGCAGAGAAAACATTCCACTCTGCTAGATGGCAATCCGACACCAACTCTGATCTGGTTATTGTTTCCACAGATGAAAGAAAACTCCCCCTAGACCACACAAGAAAAGTCCTTCAACATTTTCCAACAAGCCAACACAGACCCACTCTTATCAGTATAGGTCTTGAAATACCAGTTTTCAGATCCATGCATAAACCAAGATGGAACTTCAATAAGGCAAACTGGGACCAGTACAGATCAGAAGTAGATAGTAATCTGAGATGGATTCCCCCGAAGGCAGAAAATTACGAGAGGTTTCCAGGCGTTGTCATCGGTGCAGCTAAGCGAAATATCCCCCGTTGATTCAGGAAGCAGTATATTCCTTGTTGGGATAAAACTACCCAAGAAATGTATGATAGTTATCAGAAAACTGGAGATCCTGAAATGGGAAAAGAGGATATTAGAAGATCTGAGTAAAGGAAGAAAAGAGAAATGGAGAGATCTACTTCTCAGCTGAGCTTTACTCACTCTAGCAGAAAAGCATGGACCCTCCTTAGGAAACTTGGCGCTGCTTCAAACATACGCAAAGAGGAGCCAGGAATAACACCAAATGAAATGGCACTACATATCAAATCAAGAGCTGACAAAATTCTAATATACCCCACTATGAAGACATACATTGGGAGAGAGATGAAGAAATTGGACAATAGCCTCCAAAATGACTCTACTCTTGCTAATTCATTCAGCCAAGAAGAAATTGAGAAAGCCATCAACATGCTAAAAATGAGGAAGGCCGCAGGTTCAGATGGTATTTTCCCTGAATTCATAAGATATCTTGGGAAGCATGGGAAAATATGGCTCAAGAACTTCTTCAGTGACATATTAGAGACTGGAATCATTCTCCTGGAGTTCAAGATGGCGCACACCATGGCAATCCTCAAACCAGGAAAACCAGCAGATGACCCCTCTAGCTACCATCCTATTGCACTACTGAGTGTCTGCTACAAATTGTTGGAACGCCTTATCCTCAACTGAATCCAGGAAATAATAAATGACATAACACCAACATACCAGGCGGGTTTCAGAACCAAACAAAGCTGCTGTGAACAAGTATTAGCATTAACATCATATATCGAGTTAGGATTCCAGAAGAAGCTAAAGACATCTGTCGCTTTTGTTGACCTGACTGGATGGCTGGATGGACTACTGTTCAAAATTGAAAAGCATACACGCTGCCGAAAACTTCTGAAGAATATGCTGACAAATCGTTACTTCAAAGTCATCATAGGGCAAAAGACAAGCAAGTCTTTTACAGTAAAAAATGGACTACCTCAAGGGTCTGTATTAGCCCCACTACATTTCATCTTGCACCTGGAAAATACAAGTCAGAAACTTAAGTCAAAACACAACATCATGAAGAAACTAGCTGGTACAATGTGTGGAGGTGATGCATCCACACTACGCACTACTGCCCTCACCATAGGTTATCCAGTGGCTGAATATTGTGCTCCGGTGTGGCAACGTAGCGCTCATACTATGAAGATCGACGTCCATTTGATCGAATGTATGAGAACCATAACAGGCACACTAAAATCCACCCCAATCCCGTGGCTACATTTTATCAGTAACATACCCCCTTAGGAACTGAGGCGACTGGAAGCAACTATACGCGAGTGGAAAAAGTTTCACCATCCTGATCATCCACCGAATCTCCCAGTCCATGAGGTCCTTACTGAACTACCTCCTTCTCGTTTTAAATCAAGGAACCCAGTATGGCATAACATAACTGGCTTCAATATCCAGGAAAAATGGCATCAAAGCTGGAGCTCTGCATGTGTGAAACACCAAAACATCATGAAGCCCTCCAAGGCTCACAACCTTGGTAGTATTTTGGTCAGTGCGAAATGTCACTGACCCCCAATCTACAGTTTTTCAGCTGTCCAAAGCATGGAGGAAAGTTCAGGAGGTGGTAACCAATCCACCTTCACCTCGAGTGAAGCATGCAGGCCTTCGGATTCTGGGGAGCCTGCGCCGACATGCATGGACGTTATGATAAATGTAAGAAATTTATTTCCCTTCCACTTATTCAATACAACTCAATATGTTAAAGCTAGAGTTAAATCCTCATTAAAATAAGAAATGGGACATGTTTCGCCCTTTCATATGGGTCATCATCAGCCACATCATTACCTCAAACCATATCAGGTATCTGGTTAAAACTGATCTAAAATCTACTACAAAATTGAATACAATAAAAAACTTCACTTAAAAAAGCCATCATTATATGAGTAACTTGATTTAGGTACAAGTGAAAATTAACAATATTGATGACCTTGAGTCATGGTCAATGTTGAATATAAATGAAAGTTTAAAAATATTGTTACAAAATGATGAAAGTGAGTATAGAACAATGCAAATGCTTATATACAAAATAATACGAAAATTCTTTCAAACACTGTGCCATTTTTCATAATATTGGACCTTGGCATGTGTACTTGATATAGTCTTATTCAAAAGTAGCGAATAAGTTCTAATTTTTTAGTTTGTAACTAGCCGAGAAGGATGTTATATTTATGTTGTAGTTCTACTTGAGCACCTATGTTGAACAATTTATTAGAGAACAACTTAATGAGGCTGTTGAAATGTCATTAGACCATCTTCTTCCGTATAAATGTTTATATAAAAAAACTAATAAGAAAGTGCATTCCAACACTGTGCCATTTTTCGTAATATTGGACCTTGGCATGTGTACTTGATATAGTCTTATCCAAAAGATTAAGTTCTAATTTCTTTTGTTTGTAACTAGCCCAGAAAGACGTATTTATGTTGTAGTTCTACATGAGCACCTATGTTGAACAATTTATTAGAGACCAACTTAATGAGGCTGTTGAAATCTCATTTGACCATGTTCTTCCGTTGAGCAATATTCTGTATTAATAGTGTGCCTAGCACAGAAAAACGTTGCTTTCATGTTCTAATTCTACTCGAGAACCTATGTTGAATAGTTAGTTAACAAGTTAATGAGGACTGCTGAAGTGTCATTGATTATCTTCTTCTGTTGAACAAGATTCTATGTGGATGGTATGCTTTTGTTCTTAGAGTGTTCAGATGTTGTTTTACTAGTTGAAAGGGGCTGTCAAACTGTGGTGTCCCAACTCCTCTGCGAACCATGTGACCTTGCCGCGGTGGGGAGGCTTGCGTGTCCCAATGATGTAGATAGCCGAACCGCAGGTGCAACCATATCGGATGGGTATCTGTTGAGAGACCAGACTAACGAATGGTTCATCGAAAGGGGGGTAGCAGCCTTTCGGTAGTTGCAAGGGTAGCAGTCTAGATGATTGACTGATGCGGCCTTGTAATAATACTCAACATGGCTTAGCTGTGTTGATACTGCTACACAGCTGAAAGCAACAGGAAACTACAGTCGTAACTAACTCCCGAGGACATGCAGCTCTCTCTGTATGAATGATGTACTGATGATGGCTTCCTCCCGGGTAAAATATTCCGGAGGTAAACTAGTTCCCCATTCGGATCTCCGGGTGGGGACTACACAAGAGGGGGCGATCATCAGGAAGATGGATACTGACATTCTGTGAGTCGGAGCGTGGAATGTTAGAAGTTTGAATTGTTGTGGTAGGTTAGAGAATCTGAAAAGGGAGATGGATAGGCTAAAGTTAGATGTAGTTGGTATAAGTGAAGTACGTTGGCAGGAAGAACAGGATTTTTGGTCAGGTGACTACTGAATTATCAACACGAAATCAAACAGGGGAAATGCAGGAGTTGGTTTAATAATGAATAAGAACATAGGGCAGCGGGTAAGCTACTACGACCAGCATAGTGAAAGAATTATTGTCGTCAAGATAGACACCAAATCAATGCCCACCACAATAGTGCAGGTCTATATGCTTACTAGTTCAGCGGATGATGAAGAAATTGAAGGAATATATGAGGAGATAGAAGATTTAATACAATATGTAAAAGGTGACGAGAATCTAATTGTGATGGGAGACTGGAATGCAGTGGTAGGCCAAGGAAGAGAAGGTAGTACAGTAGGAGAATTTGGATTGGGACAAAGGAACGAAAGAGGAAGTCGGTTGGTTGAATTCTGCATTGATCATAATTTAGTCCTTGCCAATACTTGGTTCAAACACCACAAACGTATACGTGGACGAGACCTGGAGACGGTGAAAGGTATCAAATAGACTTTATTATGATTAGGCAGAGATTCAGAAACCAGGTGTTGGATTGCAAAACTTTCCCAGGAGCAGACGTGGACTCTGACCACAACTTGTTGGTCATGAAATGCCATCTGAAGTTGAAGAAATTGAAGAAAGGAAAGAATGCAAAAAGATGGGATCTAGACAAGTTAAAAGAAAAGAGTGTGAGGGATTGTTTCAAGGAACATGTTGCACAAGGACTAAATGAAAAGACTGAAGGAAACACTATAGAGGAAGAGTGGAGAGTCATGAAAATTGAAGTCAGTAGGGCTGCTGAAGAAATGTTGGGAAGGAAGAAAAGATCAACTTAGAATCAGTGGATAACTGAGGAGATACTAGACCTGATTGATGAACGACGAAAATACAAGAATGCTAGAAATGGAGAGGGCAGAAAAGAATACAGGCGATTAAAGAATGAAGTGGATAGAAAGTGCAAGGTAGCTAAGGAAGAATGGCTGAAGGAGAAGTGCAAGGATGTCGAAGGCTGTATGGTCCTGAGAAAGGTAGATGCTGCATACAGCAAAATCAAGGAAACCTTTGGAGAAAGGAAATCTAGGTGCATGAATATTAAGAGCTCAGATAGAAAGCCACTTCTAGGGAAAGAAGACAAAGCAGAAAGATGGCAGGAGCATATCCAACAGTTGTATCAAGGTAAAGATGTAGATAATTTGGTTCTGGAACATGAAGAGGCTGTTGATGCTGATGAAATGGGAGACCCAATTTTGAGGTCAGAGTTTGACAGAGCAGTGAGTGACCTCAATAGGAACAAGGCACCTGGATTGATGATATTCCCTCTGAATTACTGACTGCCTTAGGAGAAACCAGCATGGTAAGGTTATTTCATTTAGTGTGCAAGATGTATGAGACAGGAGAAGTCCCATCTGATTTTCGGCAAAATGTTGTTATACCTATTCCCAAGCAAGCCGGTGCTGACAGGTGTGAAAACTACCACACCATTAGTTTAGTATCTCATGCCTGCAAAATTTTAACACGTATTATTTACAGAAGAATGGAAAAACAAGTTGAAGCTGAGTTGGGAGAAGATCAATTTGGCTTCAGAAGAAATGTAGGAACACGTGAAGCAATCCTGACTTTACGTCTGATCTTAGAGGATCGAATCAAGAAGGACAAGCCCATGTACATGGCATTCGTAGATCTAGAAAAGGCATTCGATAATGTTGATTGGACCAAGCTATTTATGATATTGAAGATGATAGGGATCAGATACCGAGAACGAAGAATTATCTACAATCTGTATAAAAATCAGTCTACAGTGATAAGAATCAAGGGCTTTGAAAAAGAAGCATCAATCCAGAAAGGAGTGAGGCAAGGCTGCAGTTTGTCCCCCCTCCTTTTCAATGTTTACATAGAACAGGCAGTAAAGGAAATCAAAGAGAAATTTGGAAAGGGAATCACAGTCCAAGGAGAGGAAATCAAAACCTTGAGATTTGCCGATGATATTGTTATCTGAGACTGCAGAAGATCTCGAGAAGTTGCTGAATGGTATGGATGAAGTCTTGGGTAAGGAGTACAAGATAAAAATAAATAAGTCCAAAACAAAAGTAATGAAGTGCAGTCGAATGAAGGCAGGTGATGTAGGAAATATTAGATTAGGAAACGAAGTCTTAAAGGAAGTAGATGAATATTGTTACTTGGGTAGTAAAATAACTAACGATGGCAGCAGTAAGGAGGACATAAAATGCAGACTAGCACAAGCAAGGAAGAGCTTTCTTAAGAAAAGAAATTTGCTCACTTCAAACATTGATATCGGAATTAGAAAGATGTTTTTGAAGACTTTCATGTGGAGCGTGGCATTGTATGGAAGTGAAACATGGACGATAACTAGCTCAGAAAGAAAGAAAATAGAAGCTTTAAAAATGTGGTGTTTCAGAAGAATGCTGAAGGTGATTGAAATAATAACATTAAGTTATTTATTAGACCACCTAATCAATACAAAATCGTCTTGGATGATTTACATAAATTTGTTAGCTATGTAAATCATCCAAGACGATTTTGTATTGATTAGGTGGTCTAATAAATAACTTAATGTTATTATTTCAATCTACATCATCAATACGGACCAAAAATGATATTTATTACATGTAATGCTGAAGGTGAGATGGATAGATCGAATCACGAATGAAGAGATACTGAATCGAATTGGTGAGAGGAGATCGATTTGGCTAAATTTGACGAGAAGAAGAGATAGAATGGTAGGACATATCTTAAGACACCGAGGACTTGTTCAGTTGGTTTTTGAAGGAAGTGTAGGTGGTAAGAACGGTAGGGGTAGACCAAGGTATGAATATGACAAGCAGATTAGAGCAAATGTAGGATGCAATAGTTACGTAGAAATGAAAAGGTTAGCACAGGATAGGGTGGCATGGAGAGCTGCATCAAACCAGTCTATGGACTGATGACTCAAACAACAATAATTCACTTATACCTAAATTAATTTACTCATATAACAATGGCTTTTTTAAGTGAAGTTTTTTATTGTATTCAGTTTTGTAGTAGATTTTAAATCAATTTTAACCAGGTACCTGATATGGCTTGGAAGTTTTTTTAATGTATTCAATTTCATAGTAGATTTTAGATCATTTTTAACCAGGTACCTGATATGGTTTGAGGTAATGATGCGGCTGATGATGTCCCATAGGAAAAGGTGAAACATGTCCCATTTCTTATTTTAATGAGGATTTAACTCTAACATATTGAGTTGTATTGAATAGGTGGAAGAGAAATAAATTTCTTACATTTATCGTAAGATTACTGTCAATACGGATTCACAATGATTTTAATTACTTGTAATGCATGGAGGTATTGGAGACTCCAGGAAAGATCAGACACAAACGCCAGAACATTTTTGCTACTCTCAATGCAAACTCCCTTCTGAAGACTGGCAAACTGAAACAGGTAACTGATGCATTGTCCCGATATCAGATATTGATCGCTGCAATTCAGGAAACAAGATTCATTGATGAACATTGCTTCGAGTCACAAGGTTATGGAATCTTCAAGGGCAAGACTGGTAAACAAGTAGTAAAAACCATCCCAAACTTAGGCACAGGATTTATTGTCAACAGCAAGATTTTGGGTTCGATTGTGGACTTCACCTCCCCTAACAGCTGAGCCTATACTCTTCCTCTTTGGTGTACAAATAGAGTTTACACAATGGTGAACGTACATGCGCCGATCAATCAGGCGAATAAGAAGGACTCAGAACCAATGCATTCTGGGAGGAACTAGAAGATATCCTCTCAAAGGTACCTGACAAAGATGCCTTTTTTCTACTTGGGAATTTCAGTGCCCAGCTTGGCAAAGAATGACAATATCAGAAGGTTATTGGAAAATACCCAGCTCACAGGAGAACCAATCATAATGGAGAGAGGCTTGTGGAGTTATGCAGAGCATTCAATCTAGTCCTAAAGTCAACTGCGTTCAAACACCTGCCCAGAAAACAGAAGACTTGGATTTCTCCAAAATCCAACCCTGGTGAATTCCAAATTGACCATGTAGCCATTGTACAGAAAGCGCAACGAGAGATCCAGAACGTAAAGGTTCTGAGAAATGCCAACTTAGACTCGGATCACTATGTTTCGAAGATCAAAGTTAGGCTAATTCTAAGAAATACCAAGAAGATTACTCCAAGAAAAACTGATAAGTTTGACAGAGACAAGCTAAAGAGCAACCAAGAATTCACCCACAAGTTGGAAACTTTAAATCCCAAGAATTGGCAACAATTGCAGGAGGCTATAGTCAGAACAGTTAAGGAGACTGTCCCACTCACAAAATCAAGAAAGCATGCTTGGTGGGATAATTAATGCGATGCAGCAGTACAGCTAAGACAGGTTGCATGGCAGAAATGAAATAGCCACGAAAATGAAGCGAACAGGATCAACTTCCTAAATACGAGAAAATATGCATTAAAAACCATCCGTGGTGTGAAACATATGTTTAACAAGAAAGAGTTGGTACAGATTGAGCAAGACTTCCAGAAAAATAACGCACTTAACTTCCACATTCGTTTATGAAAAAAATCCAAACCTCCACCCAGATTCGTCCCCACCTATGAAGGCAGAAATCAGAAATATCATCCAAGAGCTGAAAGACAACAAGGCACTGGGTGAAGATTTGGTAATTGCTGAACTGTGGGTGCATGCAATTATTCAAGAGATCTGGGAAAGCAAAAAACTCCCAAGTGGATGGACCTCTGCCATAATTCATCCACTACATATGAAAGGGGAGATAACAGATGTGAACAATTACTGTGGCATCTCTCTTCTGTCAATAACTTACAAGATTCTCTCAAATGCTCTACAGAATAGCTTTTACATTAAGAAATATGTGGTTCCACCTATTCAATACTACAAAATTATGAAGTTATTAATACGTCACATGTATTTGATCTCATTATAGGGACCGATTTTGTCAACTTTGCTTGCCATCATCAGCCCAAGAAAATTGTTACAAGGCATTTAGAAAACTAGGCTAACATAATTAAAAAAAATTGGTATGTACAATTTGAACTATTGTTCTTAAACTAAGTTTTCGTACTGGGTGTACACCATAAAAATTGTATATTTAATATACAAAGACTTAGAATAATTCTTATGAGATACAATTCAAGTCATAAATATTATACAATCTTTTGAATATAAAAATAGTAAATGACATTGTCAAATTGCTTGTAGATGTTATAAAAGGTTGATTACAGCATTGAGTTTTTGTAAAAAAAAATTCATAAAGTATAACTTGATTGGACATTAGGGTATTCAGTTGGCCCTATCGAATTTAATACATCTTTAAATTACATTTGCAGTTAAAATTGAAATAATAAATAAAGAGGTTCAACCTATTCAATACAAAAGAATAAGAAATGCAGTGATTACATTATTTAACCCATGAATGTCCAGCATTGCATATGTGCAACGGCGTGCCAGTGCTCTTTTCTTTCAATGTATGAAGTTGTTTTGCAGTAAACGAATGAAAATTGCGCATGTATTCGGTAAAGGAAAGTGTTGTGCTTTGTTACGAGTCGGTTAATCAATAGTCACCACTTTATTGTTGACGAGGTGTATGTTTGAATTTCTCAGTGTGTTCCAACTATCACAATGGCATACCGTAAGAGGTAAGATTCGCCATATAATTTTATGATTTAGAAATAATTAACCTCTTTTAGGAAATCCAGGAAGTAAATTCATCAGAGTTTGAATGTAGCACGATTCCTTTTACAATTAATAACTCGTGGGCGAGTGAGATCCACATATTCCCGGCGTTGCATATTTGCAACGCTAGGCGGATCCGTTGTCAAATCACTTCTTTATGTACCATATTGTATTGAAGGGTTTGTTATTGACGTAACAACCGTTCGTTGCTGTGCATGCAATTCAAACTCGTATACCAGTTTTGTGATGCATTTTATTATTATTATTATTATTATTATTATTATTATTATTATTATTATTATTATTATTATTATTATTATTATTATTATTGTTACGGAGATATCCGTGGTAGTTAGAGGTGAAAGAAGGTGTGGGCTGGAATAGGTCTCAACTACAGAAGTTTGAAAGATGAATTAAAATTTCAACAAGGTGATATTTTCAAAACTTAACAATGGTAACATAGAATTTGAAAACTTAACAAGTCAACAACAAGCCAAAAATCAAATACAGAAAAAATACAAATGTTAGAGGATTATTACAAGGTCTGGGCTTCGAGCCCCACAATCACAATCCTTGAGCTATTAGCCCAACTTTACCAAAGTACAGAATTAAACAAAGGGGCAGAAAAACCCATCATGCCAAGGAGCACCTGCTCCTAACTACAATGTTAAGCCTCCTAGAGGCACACAGAAATCAAATTTAGGAAAGAGCAGACCCGCTCTCAAAGTTCAAGCCTATCAAAGGCCACAACGAATTTTACTTCTATCTGCCCTCAAGGCACACAAGGAAACAGGGGTATTTAATACCCAACCTACAGGGCCTTCGTAATGAAAATAAAACAACAGGTTAAGTTATTGGCCCAAAGTACAGAGAGGACTGGAGGTGTGAACTTGCACTCCAAATACACTTTTAAAACCTAAGTGGCTCTAGGCCGATACACAGGGGCTAGTCCTAAGCTAGAGAGGTGACCTGTATGAGAAAACTTTAATACATTAAGGAAGAGAGGAAACGGTTATGAAAACAATGTCACCTCAATTTCAAAATTGAAGGGGAGCTCGAGAGGGTACAGCACTCTCTATCCCCGCTTTACAGTAGAAGAGATTTGTAGTTTTACATAGACCGAAGAGGAATTATTTTAAAGTGGTAGGTTACATATTAAAAGGTTTTCAACCCTCCCCGAGAGTTAAACTGCTGAACAAGCGAGAAATAAAGATGTTAACAGGCTATTACCTTGTTGAAGAGCTGCTGCTTGAAGAAAGAGGCGCGCTTCCCGCCCCCTGCTACATATCCATACACTAAGTTAGATGTTACTGAAGTGGCCCCGAGACAAGAAAATCAGCAGTTTTTATACCCTCGTGGAAAATTCGAGACCTTTCAAGAATGAATAGACACACCCCCTCAACTTTATTGGATAGCTTAGAGTTACATATCCATATCGAAGAAGACATACACTATTGGTCAAAAATTAATTACAAAAATTAGTGATTGGTTAAATTCAAAACAGGCAGAAAGAAAGGATAACTGTTGCCAACCCACAAACCACAGAACAAAATTTAGTAAAAACAAAACTTAGGAATACAAAATTTCTTCAGGAGAGTACATTCCATTACACCAGAGTGTATTACCATAGTTTTTGGTAGAGACATCTGTTAGAGAATGTCCACACTTCTTGATCCATGAAAAACAAAAGCAAATCAAAAACACCCAGTGACCTCTTCTGATAACTAGTAGAGTTAGTTCAGTGGTAAAGTTCCGGGTTTCTCCAGTAGAGGAGTTTCAATTGGCGCAAGATTTGAACTTGCGTCGCGTAGAGGTGTACCGCCCGGTATTATTATTATTATTATTATTATTATTATTATTATTATTATTATTATTATTATTATTATTATTATTGAACCTCCAGAGCCTACACCCCTTTTTGGATGGAGACTCGGCAGATGAGGACGAGGGAGAGATTATTGACAACCTGAGTCGTAGGCAGCTTGCTGCGGGAGCTGAAGTTGTTCTTTCCAACCAAGAAAGACTGGTGGAAGATTGCAATGATGAGTGTGATATTGTCCCGCCTAATGATAGTGCTTCTGCAGCTGCTCATTGTGTTTTTAATCGAAATCCGTTCATACCTCAAGTTGCACTAAACTGGACTGTAAAAGACTTTTCACCACCTTTCGGTATCTTTCCTGATAGTGACTTTGCGAAGCATAGTGTGTGTAAAGTGTGACGTTGGGCTCTGCATAAGTTGTTTCATTCCGTTCCACACACAGGGACATTCAGATCACTGAGTCTTCAGAGAAACCCACAGCAAATGATCACACCAGTAAACTGAAGAACTCTGAATACCCTGTCAGTTTTCAATATCATTTTCCAATAAATATATTTACTTTGATTAGTGTATATATACAGTATATATGTATAATAGGTACTGTAAATATTGTATATAAACTATTTTATTTTGTCTCTTAGTAAATAGTAAACTCAACAATAACTTATATCTTCTCCACTCTCATTGTTCTCTTATTTTCATTATTTTCTCAAAGAAAACAACATATAAGTTGGTACCTTGCAGACTACTACTTAAGCGCCTAGCATTGCATATATGCAACACCCTATATTTCCGAAACTAAACATGTTTGCTTCAAAATAATGGATCTTCCTTGAATAATACCCTATCCTACGAATGTTTATTAAGAAAAATTGTACATTTCAAAAGATAAAAAATTCGGGTGTTCAAGGGTTAATAATAAGTAGAAGTGGTACCGGTTTCGACCCTAGTCCAGGTCATCATCAGCCGATTAAAACATGAAAAACAATGCATAGGAAAAATAAAATAAAAGATCAAGTTCACTCTGGATCAGTAGAAGAGGCGATATAAAAATGGCAGGGGTAGACACTGTAAAATTCAGAAGAAGTAAAATGTAAGTCACTTAAAAGAAACAGTGCGTAATTTTCTGAACGGCAGTATGGCACATGCAGTGTTAGGCAAAGTCTTATAATGTTTATGAAAAGCAGAGAACGGTTAAATGAGCTAGCTTGTATACACTGTCAGGCACAAAGTCATAACACAATCGAACACATATGAAGATCCATAATCGTGCTGAATCTGAAGATGAGTAGATCAATTGAAGTAACTTGCCAGTTCCCGATGATCAGCGCGATATATTCAACATCAGGCACTGTGGTTTCAAACGCCAACGTAAAATGAAGAATAGCTTAATGATCCAGTATTTGCTTCGGTTGTGGGAATGTAAGTATATATAGATACATATAATATAATTCAATACAATTGAATAAGTAATTGTGATCCTGTAGAATTTTTGGAACAGTTGACGTGAAAAAAACAATTGTGAAGAGAAAAAAATATAGTAAAAAGCGCAATACCGGAAACAAATGAAAACATATATACACAGTGCACTATTTTTTAAAATGTAAAAAATTCAGGTCGTGATTGAAGTAGTCGAAGTCGGCGCAAGGCAAGAGTTAAATTTGAATGAGAAGAACCGAAATGAAGTGGGAATTTTTTTTTTGAGGTGAAAAGAAAAGATAGGATAAATTAATAGAGGATGAGGAATAGTGAAATAAGAGAATAAAAGAGATTGAAGTTAAACGGTGTTGAGGAAGGATAAGATAGGGAGATGAAGGAGGGCTGATGATGACCTGGACTAGGGTCGAAACCGGTACCACTTCTACTTATCATTAAATAAGAATGTAATCACTGTATTTCTTATTCTTTTGTATTGAATAGGTTGAACCTCTTTATTTATTATTTCAATTTTAACTGTGATACTTTTCAATACGGAACAATGAAATTTTTATCTTTAAATACAGTAAAATTGGCTGATTTCATTTTAGAATATTAAAAGTCATTATACATGCAGAGACAGTCAGATTGAAGCAACCAATTTTTTTGTAAAAACAGTTTCTCATAGAATATATGTTAATGAACTGTATAGAATGTTCCAGTTTGCTTTGATAGTATCTAAAGTTTAGTGACATGTATCTTGTGTGGATACAGTAAATTTAATTATATTGGTATATGTGTCACGTAATATTGATCTTATATTTTGATTGTTGTATCCATAAATATGCATAGATTTGAGAATTATAGACTGATGAACGAGATTTCTTGAAAAAATAATATGTTCCAAAGGATTTTGGAGGATCTAGAAAGATCTCGAACCAAGATGGACCTAAAAGAAGAAAATATATTGCGTATTAGCGTGACGGAAGCAGAGACAAAGAGAATTCTTTTTGTAAATAGAAACTCACCTCGAGCACCAAGTTGACGAAAGTAAAGTTGAAGAGGAACTGCCTTGCAAAATGACAGGTAACAGACTGTGAGCCCTAGCGGAGAGGTGGAGCGTGTAATGTAGGGTTAGGGGTGGTGGCGGTAGCTAGAGGGCATTGGTCAGGAGGGCGTTGATTACATTGGGGTAGTAGGCTCGTGTGTTACGTATTATTTTGTATATTGATTGATCTTTTGGTATTTTTAGATTATTAAATACTGAAATAAGTTTATCAAATAAAATTGTAGGTTTTTCGGACAAGTCGCTATGTTTATAGTCATTTATATGCTGTTCTATTGCCGAAAATCTCCTGTATTTAATAGCATTGACATGCTCATTGTACCTGATCTTAAAGGATCTTCCTGTTTGTCCAATATATGTGCTGGCACAGTTGTTACAGTGAAATCTGTATACACCTGACTTATCAAAAGGTTAGAAACATTAACTAGGCTAGAATTATGAAATATGTCGAGATTTCTATTTTTGGTTCTATAGGAAATATTGATATTTTTCTTCTTAAATATGTTGGTTAATCTGTAAATGTCAGAATTAAATGTAAAGGTTGAATAAGTTTTTGATCTAGTTGTTTCTTTTTGTAAATTGGATTTCGGTCGGTGCCTAAACTTATATATTATGCTATAGATGTTGATTCCCATAGGGAATATGAAATATTTGTCCCGAGTGAGTAAATTTATAATACCAATATAAATGGTCCAATATTGGACAAGTAGCCTACGCAGTGGCCTCCATGGTATGCACTATATATGCGTTTTGGTAGGTGTGCTAGGTACCAACTGATGAGCCCAACCTAGTACACGGGGGGGCAAAACGCTGGCAACCAGGAATGAGCTGGAAAATTTATAATGTCCAATAACGGACCATTTATATTGGTATTATAAATTTACTCATTCGGGACAAATATTTCAGATTCCCTATGGGAATCAACATCTATATCATCTGATGGCCAAGCAGTCATCAATTTTTAGTAAGAGACAATGTCTCGTATTGCATTGGTACTGCTGGTGGCTCCAAGTAGCCTACGCAGTGGCCTCCACTGTATGCACTAGCCATGTGTCTTGGTAGGTGTGCTAGGTATCAACTGATGAGCCCAGCCTAGCACACGGGGGCGAAACGCTGGCAACCAGGAATGATAGCTGGAAAATTTATAATATCCATTGACGGACCATTTATATTGGTATTATGTTTTATGCGTTCTATAAAACGATGATTGTAGCCATCGTGGAATGCAATGCTGCGTATAGCATTAAGTTCTTTATTTAAATCTGATTTTGACATGCGAACGTTAAAGGCTCAGTGTATTAAACTATTATAGGTAGCATGCTTTTGGTTAGGTGGGGTGTACGGAGTCTTGTTTAATGTTTGTAGCAGTGCGTGTTGGATTTTTATGAATTTTGTATTTAAAGGAAAACAGTAGCCTAGTAATGGTTAAATCTAAAAAAATGAAGGGCCTCGTTAACTTCAGATTCTAATTGTGAACTTGATGTCTGGATCGATATTATTAAGGTGTGCCAGGGTGGTAGATGCGTCAGTAATACGTTGGTCCATAATAATAAACGTATCATCTACAAATCTGGACTACAGGATTATGTTGTTAAATTTCTTGTCTTTCCCTATTTTTGTATATTCTAGGAAATCTAAGTATATATTGGCTAAAATGCCAGATGCTGGTGAACCCAAGGCTAGTCCATCTTGTTTGTATATTACCTTGTTGAATGTGAAGTAGTTACTATTGGTTAGAAGTTTCAGGATGGTCATAAAGTCATCTATTTCGAGTTGGCTAAGTTGGCTATGATTACGTAGGTTTTTTTAGAATGATTGGTAAAACGCTTTCGGGTTTTATATTTGTATACGTATTGGTGATATTGAATGAATGCAGTGTATGATGTTGTTGCAGTTTAAAGCTGTCTAATTGTTTGATTTGTTGTTGTTTTTAACGGATTTGTTTGCTTGAAATGTGTATTGTTTACTCAGCAATTGATGAATAAATTGCGATGTTTTATAAAGGGGGCTCAGTCTAAAATATTTACTATAGGATGTATAGGAACTCCATCTTAAGGACTTTGGGTTGCGCTTTGACAGTCAGTAGTCCTGGGTTCATATTGATAATCTTGTTTTTTTCACTATCAGTTAGCAAAAAGGTTGTGTTTTTGAGTATCCGTTTTAATTGTTTTTGAATGGATTGGGTTGGATCTTTATCAGTTATTGTGAAGGAACAATCTGTAAAATAGTTTTTTGTTTTGGCGATATAATCTGTTTGGTCCATTATAACAGTAGTGTTCCCTTTGTTTGTTTTGTAATAATTGTTTTTGTGTTTTTGATCTTGTTTTTGAGTTGAAAAATGTTTTTTCTTTCTGCAAGTTGCGTTCTAGATATGCTGTTAGGCGGGCATGGCCTCTCAGTTCAATGCAACCCTCTACGGCTGTGTACTAGTAGTAGCACTAGTAGTGCTGCAGTCGTCACGTGAAGTACACAGCCGTAGAGGGTTGTATTGAACTGAGAGGCCATGCCCACCTAACAACTTTAGGGCAAATCAAATCACAGTTCCAACCATTATATATACAGCAAAAAAACTACATTCCTACAAATTAGCAAAGCTAAGAAGACAGCACAGTTTAACAATTGTATTGTACACAACAAGTTTTTATCTACAAAATGGCCATCACTGTATATAGGAAATGAACATTTTAACATTAAAGGACTGTATTCAACTTTAACTCCTCAATTTTAAGATCGTATTTGAATCCGACGTTACGAGTGTACAGAATTATAGCCATTACGGAATTTGAAGACAACTCATCACCCAGATGAGATTTTTTCATATTTGTGACATCACAAGATTTTTTCTTGCTGTAAAGCTGTTTCTTTGGGGGGCAAACACTGATAGTTCCATATTTTGAAGGTGAATTTAAGGAGTCAAGTTCAGCAATATGTTGTTGTTTATTGTTTATATCGCCAAGTTGTTTTTCACTCACTATACAGCTGATGATGATGTCAAAATGAAACACGTTCTGTAATAAAATAATGTTGTAAATACCATCCAACAACATTTTATTTTGTATTGAAAAGGTGGAACCTGCTAGATTTTAATTCAACAGAGGCTCTGTATGTGGCAGAAACTCTTACAGTGAACGAGAAAGGTTTAATGGAGAAACTAGAGACTAAGGAAGATTTTGAGAGAAATCCTGGGTCCCATCAAAGAAAACAGCGAGTACAGAAGGCGTCACAACCGTGAATTATACAAGCACATGGAGAAGATAAGTGACATGATTCGAAAAAGAAGGATTGCCTTTTATAGCCACATGACATGAATGAGGCCAGCCAGGATATCTAAACAGATATTAACGTACTTTCAAGATAAGAAAACTAAAGGGCCACAGTTCACAGAAGTTGAGAAATGGAAATTTCTTTTAAAGATATCCAGGAGCGTGTTCCGCTTAAGGAAAACTACTTACGTACAAAGGTTTCCAGGATAAGCCAAAGCTGAAGACAGGGAAGGCACGGACCCAAGAGAGAAAAGAACAACACTGGAGACAAATGCAGGAGCATTGGGTGGCAGTTAAGGCTTGAAAAAGGAGACAGTTGAACTGATGTGGTCCCTAGTTGGCCGAAACAAAGAAAAAATAAAATGATGATGATGATGATGATGATGATGATGATGATGATGATGATGATGATGATGATGATGATGATGATGATGATGATGATAGCAGCCCTAAAAATAAAATATAGTATATCATTGACCTAGCCACGATGGGGAGTGCAGCACGGTGGAAGGTCAATGGACTGACTAGCGAGCTGGAGTTGCGCCAACAACAGAGGAACGTTTTTGCAACAACTTGCATCTGTGCTAGAATGGAGAGAAGAGAGGACTTCAGTAAGATAAGTTCCAGATTTCAGTTTTTTGAGGATTTAAGCAGAAATAAACATAAATGTTTGTACATTTCTAAATATTTTGAGTGAGATATGACAGAGTATAATAATGTTTTTTCAAGAACGAAACGTGTTATTCTATTTTAATTAAGTTGTTTCTTTTTCAGGTAGTTTATAAATCTATTTATTCAAAATTAGTTTCGGCAGACTGAAGAATGTAACGGTTGTAAAGGAAACCTTGTTCTAGAAGCAGGAATGCTAATAGTTTATTACACTGTCTTCTTTATGTTCTTTGGGGGGCAAACACTGATAGTTCCATATTTTGAAGGTGAATATTTTGTCCAGAAACTCGTGTTGTGAGGTTGCGCATGGAAGAGAAGAGCTGTGGGGGTCTTCACTTTCTCATCTGTGAGCTTTATTACTGTGGCATACTTCTGACATTTCCTTGAATAACCAGGCTGATTAGAACACCCTTTGTTGTTCTTAATTGGATAGTAATATGTCTCTACATGTTCATAATACCCCATTATAGTTTCACTTTCATGTATGTTTATAACATAACAGGGACAAAGACTGGCAATGGCTTGTTTGCCCTTCTTTTGAGCAGCACTATAGGCTTAATTTCAACCAGCCATAGGTGCCATGTTGTTGCAATCTTCAAAACAATATGGTTACTTTCTACATTTGGGAGATGGTGGGTTCAAATCCCACCGTTGACAACCCTGAAGATAGTTTTCTGTGGTTTCCCATTTTTACACCAAGCAAATGCCTGTCCACAGCCGCTACCTCCGAACCCTAGCCCTTTCCCATCCTTGCGTTGCTGAAAACCTTTGATGTGTTGGTGCAACATTAAACCACTAGCAAAAGAAGAAAAAAGAAGTTGACTGGTGAGGCACTCGTCTTTCTCTTATGAAATGCCTCATTTATAGTGATAAGATCTGATAGTGCATTGTATTCCTTTTATCATTGCACTCCTTTACAGTTCATGATGCAGTAATCGAGAATATTATTCAACTCATCTTATCATCTTCAGATCTTGATGCTTTATTGCTGAAAATATTTTGTCTCTTTGCAGCGGATATTGCAAAATACTGTGCGGAAGAGTATGGCCATTCCGATGATTTTTCTCTGTCAGATGCTCTCTGGCAATGTCAAAGGCTGTTTTCAAACTGGTAAGAAGATATTCATTTAACAGAGACCTTTTCTTTTTAGTGTAATGTTATTTTTATTACTATAAGGAAGTCATGTTGGATATTTTTACCTGTAAGGAAAATCAAAATTGCTGTTATTCATCCCTTTGTTCATCAGTTACTGAGTGGCTGATTAAGGTACTTTGTGTTCAAGCAGAGCCGTGCTATGGATTTAGGTGATAGATGAGATTGAATTTTTTGTTGACCAATCTTGAAACAGGCTGGTAAAGATGAAAAACTTTCATACTTTCTTGTGCAATAAGTAGAGGTGTTTAAAAATGATTTTGGTTTTATTCACAAAGTGTTGATTCAGAATGTAAACTGTGATAGTTTGTGTTTTTATTGCAAAATCAGTTAACATAATCACTTTTGCAAACTTACTTTTTCATCCATTTGTGATTGGCTATATGATTAATTTTCTGAACTGGAATATTTGCTTTATCGAATGTTTCTATAGTTTCCAGGATGAATGCATCTTTTAAAGATTTTTGCTGTTTGCTTATATCAAGGGTTTCTTTCTAGGATGGGATTCACTGTCTACCTGGTTGGTTTAATGAATGTATTTTTTCTTTAAGTGTGCTTTTCCGACAAACAGTGTTTATTAAGCGCATCTTTTCACATAACGTTAAAGCAACACTTGCAATACTTGCACATCAGTATATTTCTTGATACAATAAAACCTCCTTGTTTGAATTCATATGCCCTGTCTGATATAGAAACCCATACTTTCTTTTTCATTCCTTTGTCCCATTCCGAATTTTGCTATGGCATTACCTTCTCTTCCTTCTACTACCACTGCATTCCAGTCTCCCATCACAATGAGATTCTTGTCTCCTTTTACATATTGTATTAAATCTTCTATTTCTTCGTATATTTTTTAGATTTCTTCCTCCTCTGCTGAACAAATACACATATAAACCTGCACTATTGTTATGGGCATTGGCTTGGTGTCTATCTTGACAAGAATAATTTGTTCATATGCTGGTTTTAATAGCTTACCCACTACCCTATTTTTAAATTTATTTTTAAACCAACTTCTGCATTTCCCATAGTTTGATTATGTGTTGATAATTCTATAGTTGCCTGGCCAAAAATCCTGCCCGTCTTTTACTTTGAGTGTGCTTTTCCCTTCCTGCCAACATACATCACTTATACCAACAACGTAATTTTAATCTATCCATTTCCATTTTAAATTCTGTAACTGACCACATTGATACAAAATTCTAACATTCCACACTCTGACTTGCAGAATGTCAGTATTCATCATCCTGATGATTGTCCCCTCTCGTGTATTCTCCACCCAAAGATCTGAATGGGGGACTATTTTACCTCTGGAATATTTTACCCAGCAGGAAGCCATCATCATTACATCATTCATTTATTCATTCATTCATTCATTCATTCATTCATTCATTCATTCATTCATTCATTCATTCACAGAGAGAGGTGCATGTCCTCTGGAATTAGTTACAGCTGTTGTTTCCCATTGCTTTCAGCCATATAGCAGTATCAATGCAGCTAAGCCATGTTAAATATTATTTCACGGCCCTAACAGTCATTCATCATGACTGCAGCACTTGCGGCTTCTGAAAGCCTGCTATCCCGCTTTCAGCGAACCATTTGTTAGTCTGGTCTCTCGAAAGATACCCATCCGATATGTTTGTATCTACGGTTCATCTGTCTGCTTCATTGGAACGTGCAAGCCTCCCCTCCTCCACTAGGTCACATAGTTCACAGGGGAAGATTATTATTATAATTGTAATTAATTAGTGAGAGATAAAAGCAATAACATTATTATTAATCATAATTAAATACTAAATTTTAAAAGATGTTAGACAATTCAAATAGTTCAGAGGGTTCACATAACGTTGCTAACATCACACTATTCAAACTGTAATACTACAGTAGTAAACACATTCTGCTGCAGAAAACACACCTTTATTGATGCTTTTTTTTTTTTTTTTTTCCATAGAAATCTGTTACAGCAAGAATTTACAATGGTGAAAAATTTACTCGCTATAGCGGAATGTCGTCATACCCAATTTCCCCTAAATTTCAGAAAAGATACGCAGAAAACCGAATACCTTTATTGATGCTTTTTTTTTTTTTTCCGTAGAAATCTGTTACAGCAAGAATTTACAATGGTGAAAAATTTACTCGCTATAGCGGAATGTCGTCATACCCGATTTCCCCTAAATTTCAGAAAAGATACGCAGAAAACCAAATACTTCACCATGCATGTATCATGGAAACATATTGTAAGTCCTGGCAAAATAATACCGGGCAAGTTGGCCGTGCGGTTAGGGTCACGCAGCTGGGAGCTTGCATCCGGGAGATAGTGGGTTCGAAACCCACTGTCAGCAGCCCTGAAGATGGTTTTCCGTGGTTTCTCATTTTCACACCAGGCACCTTAATTAAGGCCATGGCCGCTTCCTTCCCACTAGGCCTTTCCTATCCTACCATCACCATAAGGCCTATCTGTATCGGTGCGGCATAAAGCAAATAGCAAAATAATGATAATAATAATAATAATAATAATAATAATAATAATATTTTTGCTGTAAATTTGTGAGTGAACAGCCTCTCTGAAATTTAACCCGGTGTGGTATTAAACTAACCTCTGAAATCAGTGATGATGTGTCTTGAGATGAATAACATTTTTATTTATTTACTGTACTTAGTACTAAAATCAACTGCCGGGCTGAGTGGCTCAGACGGTTGAGGCACTGGCCTTCTGACACCAACTTTGTAGGTTTGATCCTGGCTCAGTCCGGTGGTATTTGATGGTTCTGAAATACGTTTTCAATCAGTTCAATTCATTCACTACTGATCTGCGTTTGGGGCAGTCGCCCAGGTGGCAGATACCCTATCTGTTGTTTTCCTAGCTGTTTTTTTAATGATTACAAAGAAATTGGAATTTATTGAACATCTCCCTTGGCAAGTTATTCCAATCCCGAACTCCCCTTCCTATAAATAAATATTAGCCCCAATTTATCCTCTTGAATTCCATCTTCATGTTGTGATCTTTCCTACTTTTAAAGATACCACTCAAACTTATTTGTCTACTGATGTCATTCCACGCCATCTCTCCACTGACAGCTCGGATCTACATACCACTTAGTCAAGCAGCTCATCTCCTTTCTCCCAAGTCTTTCCAACCCAATCTTTGCAACATTTTTGTAACACTACTCTTTTGTCGGAAATCACCCAGAACAAATCGAGCTGCTTTTCTTGGATATTTTCTAGTCAGCCTTGTGTCTGTAGATTTAATAGTAAATTATGTAAAAGAACTCCTGCAGGACTTAATTTCGGCACCTCAACATCTCCGAAAACCGGTAAAAGTAGTTAGTGGTACTTTAGGCCAATTACATAGTTATTACTGAAATCAGTTGTTTATTTCAGCCTTTATTTTGACCGAGCTAATGAAAGCTATCTGTCACGTTATTTATGCACTTACGAAGAAGAATTACAAAGGCATGTTCTCTCTTGTTTCGAACTTGAATATTTGTTTGTCACCAGTCAACAGGGATTAACAATCGGCAGCGCGAGATAGCTCACTAGTGCAGGTACTGGATGTAGTGAGAAATCTGTATGGATGATCGATTGTGTTCAATTTAAATCTAGTGTTCAGAAACACACAACTAAAAATTCCTGTTGTACACCATCACATTTTACTTTCAGTTCAATACTTCACAAGAAAAATTTCAAATTTTGTCAAAGACTGTTCAACATTGCTGAAGGTTTGACAAGATTTGAAAAGATTTGGCAAGGTTTGATAGAATTTTGTTTTAATGTGAAGGAAAGTTAACCAGCAGTTGTGGTTCTTGGACTAGCAGTGTGATATATTCTTAATTAAAAGGAAGAGAAACATGCAGTAAGGCATAAATTACATGGAAAAATGATTATGATATTGTAATGGTTATAGCATCCTCCATGCCAACTGGCAGTGGGCCCGGCTCGGCACCGTATAGGCCCATCCCTTACGCTTCAACTGCACCAATCATGAGCAGCACGTAAGTGCTAGGCCAGGCCCACTTGCTTCCGCCCGCAGCCCCGTAACAGAGGAGTATGGAAATGACTCCACGATTAATCTGCAGTGTTCCATCTCGCGAGATTCCTGGATCCATCCAGCATCCGGACTATTCTCGAAGGGCCAGCGCATATATATAAGAGAGGAACGGGGTTCGACAGATTGAGTGAACAATGGATACTATCCCGACCTGCGGGACTGACGTGTAGGCTGTGGACCGTGACAGCACTAACGGGTGTGACTGAGTGGCTGAGAGAGTGTAGTGTAAATAATCGATGACTGTGTGTGTGTGTGTGTGTGTCATTGTAGATGGAATATGAGAAGCTAAGAGAGAGAGCGCGAACCGTGTAAGTGTGTAACCGTGTACTTGTAAGTTGTAGGCTCGGCTTTCGTCTGTGTGTGTGTGTAAATCTGTAATTGTAGTGCTTAGTTAATAAATCTTAGAAATAGGATGCTGCCAGGTTCTGAACTCATTTATTTACCCCGCCAACACGTTTGTTATGTATTTACTGCCTTAACATCATTTGCAGAGGTTATGTTATATTGCATTTATGCACATGATTTGAATAAAAACTGATAGCAATGCAGTGGAAATTCCTGTCTTATGGCATATTAGGAATTCAATAAAATATCGATCATGTTATTTGCTTAACGTCTCCCAATATTGGGAGAATTCGCTACTAATAATAATATGCAAAGATCATCATAACTTGAACATTGCGGATGGTGTTTACTTATAGGTTATTGTACAGTAATAAATATAAAAGCTGTCCACTTCCTTGAGAAATTTCTCATTTGATTGGTACTCTACGGTGATTCCTGAATAAAGGCAGAAATGTGCTTCATACTTTAGCATTACACACATAAAATCCCCTGGTCATGAAGCCATTTTCATTGTTTACATTCCTAACAATCCCAGCATGCCTGGTGACTTAGCGTGCACCGTTAATACTTGAATTACAGTGGTCCATTGTGTCAAAATCTTTGATCGACAGGACATGAATTAAATTTCAACATCAACTTTTTATAATACAAAATAAAATACACCAGCATAATTCAAACAAGGGACCAGTTACCAAAACTGGCAAAAAGTGCAGCGATTAAAAATGTTTCACTGTTCAAAATCAAAGTTAACACTATTCTAGGCTATATTACATTTGCATTTAAAGTTTCCTTTCACACCATTAAATTTGACTACCGTGGTTACCTTACAGAGCCTTCAGGAAGGAGGCATAAGTTGCTTGCTTCAGTTTTGTGCCGGCAATGGTGTTCCTTATCACAAAATTCTTCACTCGCTGGATAGCCATCAAATCGTCTAGTGATGTGTCATTTACTGTATAAAATGTTTTTAAAACATCTAAAGCACTCATGACTGCAGACTGCGTTAGTACGTCTGTGATGTCCCCGTCCTCCACACTCTCATCGTAAGTTAGTAGGCTTAACAAGTTCAAGTATTTCACTCTCATTCAGATCCCCGTACACAGGCACACCTTTGTCAGATTTTATATAATCATCAAATTGACAGGTGACATCCAGCTGAGAAGAGACATGATTCCAGCTATCTGGTACTTCGAGATGAGGAAGTTCCTCGTCAATAATTTCCCTTTCTGTTTCACTTCGTCAGAATCAAGTGTGTCTGAAACATGCAGAAATTGCAATGGGAAATATGGCTTCCCATGACACTGCAATACCTCGGATAGTTTCCAGTACATTCCATTTCAGTACTCATTTTACCTCAAGCGTGCGCATCAATGAGTTGACCAGTATGCTACAAAAGCGGTGTTTAAGGAGTTTTATATATGCCCTGATCAAGTGGTTGTTGCATGCTGGTACAGTTTGGTGGTAGGAATGCCAATTCAATCTTCTTTTAAGTCACAGCAGAATGAAGTGGATTTGTTTTATTTATGATACTGTTTTCAAAAGGAATGAAGACACCCAAACACAACTTAGAAACAGCTGACAGTTTGAACTATGCTGTTCACGGAACCAAAAACTGAAGACAAACAGAAATTTAAATTAACATTTCACAGTACAGTCAGTTTGCTTTTAATATCACTAATAGGGCCTACACAACTTCTTTGCATGTTACAGAAAGAAACTCAATCTTTTAAATAAACAATAGCACAGTCTGTTCACATCTCACACAGAAAGCAATTTTAGACACGCACACTAAGGAAATCACAACTTAAGCAACACAAGAAGTGGTTTTACTCTGCGTATGACGGCAATAAATAAAAGCATCAAATTCAGTCACACCACGAGGAACGACAGTTTTCGACAGCCATAATAGCAGCTCGATAAATAACTCTTTATTGCGACAGTGCATAGCCATAACAGGTTGACCAACCCAACAAATTTGTGACTTCCGAAAGAACTACCGCTTCATGTGAATTCTTGATACGAACAAGAGTATAATGATGCCAATAAAATCCATTGCAAGAGACCCGCTGCTGCAATGTTTGTCGATCTTTTCATAGAAGGTTTTGTAATCTAATTGTGTAAAACAATCAAAGTAATATACAAATATTTACCTACTTTAGTGGTGAAATATTGAGAGTTACGCGGAAAAAAAATATCAATAGTTTTTTGCTCGATTTTTACGCTGAAGTGTATAAATACCAATAACAGAAAATAAAACATGTTAAAATCTCTCGTAATAACGGATGACTCGGTGAAAGGGTTCTCATTGTAACTGAAGGCTGTTGTACAGGACATAAAACACCTGTCGTTACGACAGGATTCTCGCTATAACGGACTTCTACTGTATTATCACTTGGAACACCTTTAATAATGTTGAAATAACAACACTGGGTACCAAATCATCATGAAAACAAAACTCTTGCCTCCACATCAAAACACCAGGATGGTGACGTCGTCCCTGTGGAAATGTCACGTGTAGACGACCAGATCTACCTATCTAGTTGGCCATGGATAAACGCAGTTCTTGAAAGTCATCTTGCCAGTGACATTCATAAGAGAAGTATTTGCACTGCGGCCACTTATTCTATCACAAGATTTTTTTGAAGTAATCTACATTTGACCAGTAGGGTTGTATAATTGTAGGATTTGCATGTGAATTCTTGGATTAAAGTAAAGTATGCATTGCAATAAGATGTTCTGTTACTAGATGATTACTATTCATTTTTTTTTCTTTTGAGGTTGAACCATGTTGTTGTTTTAAATGTACCTTACAAACAGGTTGCTGATGTTTCAAATGCATTGTAGTATTCTTTGTCAATGTGACTGCTGTACCCCTACTCAATGGTTTCTATTCTGGCTTGCTTTACCTTGTTGTTACTAATGTGAAAAATGACCACCTCTTCCTTACCCTCCTCCTTCCCTTTCACTTTCCTCAATATCTAACTTGATTCGTGGATAACACACCTTGGTTCCCTTTTCCCATCCATCTCATTTTATCTCATTCACCCTGGTCTCTGTTATCTCCTCCCATGGCAGCAGAATCTACTTCCTCTCCTTCTCTCCCTCTCATGACTATGTTCTCCTCCTTCTTCTAATCCTGTATTCTGTGTTTCCCTTTCCTCTTACTTCCCTTCTCCTCTGTAACACTTACCCGTTCCCAAACTTCCCTCTGCTGTTCTACCAGCTATGACTCATCATGGTTCTTCAGCAATTTGTTTCCTGAATTTCCCCTCTGACCCCTGAACCCTCAATATTTTTCCCCTTAAATCTTTAGACACAAGTCTTCCATAATTTTCCCCCTTCCTTTCCCTCCCTCTTGTCCATCTATCATACCCTGTATATATTGTTCGAGTGAAACCTACCTTCAATCCTGTCCTTCATTAGAAGCTCAATTATCGCCTTCAAACTCTCTTTAACTCTTCTCTCATATGCATTAATGCCTGCTTAAACCCTCAGCCCTATGCCTGCATTGCTCATACATTCTTTACTCTTCCACAGAAATATGGAATAATATGAACATGTCAAAAAGAATATAACATGCAGTATTCTGTGAATAAAAGAAGGAGAAAAAGTTATCGAAGAAAATATATACTACACAAGTATTACACGACAACGAAGGTTATTTGGGGATATTAATTTCAGCTATGCATATTGGTTACGAGTGTCAAGTGCAGAGAAGATTGTGAATTTGCTAGGTACATGTACTTACAAGAGAAGGTTTAATCAGTCAGACCAAGCTATGCCACTGGTATACGTGACAAATTGAATCATCACCGGTATTTAAAATATTCAGATAATCAAGATCCATGCTATAATTATAAAAGTTAGTGATTTATAAAGTTTACATTAACCTACTGTAATTTTTTGAGGTTCTTCTGTTGGGATAATTTTAATAGGCCTACTTCTTTTTCTCCCTTCCTATAGCTGGTACTTTTCTTGTTTGAAGTATTGGAACTGTCTTCTTCTAGATCAGTGTGAGGAGGAAGGGATGATAATCATATTTTTCTCTTTAAAACATTGATCACCATTAGCCCTAAAAAAAATTGAAGAGACAATGCAGTCGAACTGTGGGAAGTAGATTGATTCGAAAAATGGGATCTTCATTTTGATTTGGTTGCGAGTGTCAAATGCAGTGAAGGTTGTGAATTTGCTAGATATGTATGCTTACAACAGATGGTTTAATCGCTCAGACCAATCTATGCCACTGGTGATCATCTATTTGGGAATCATGCTTGAAAATACATAGTCCTACTGGCCACTGTGACCATAATATTAAACTGTTCTGCATTGTCTAATATCCTTTCATGGACAACTTGCAGAAATAGTTATTTATTCAGAATCCTTTCTGATAATATCTACCTTTAACTCTGCATTATGGCGGAGTTGGTTGAATACACCCATGGTATCCCCTGCCTGTCGTAAGGGGTGACTGAAAGTGGTGCCTGGGGTTTTGAATTTCGAAGTGTAGGTTGGCGACTGCAGTTCCCCTAGCTGAATCTGGCATTACTTGTACTAGGGTTCTTAGTTACCTCTCTTGGTCAATTTTTGTTCTATCTCGATCCCGACAGTATTAGGTTAGCGAGGCCTAGGGATTCTTTCATTATCACGCTCATTGTGGCCTTTCCCTGTCCTTTGTGGATATCTTCCTTCCTTCTGATTAGTGTCAAGAGAGGATGGTTGCCTAGTTGTAATTCTCTTAAAACCGCCGCCACCACCTTATTAGAATTTTTTTCTGTCATGATGTCATGCTTAGGAAACATATGTGGCCACTGAATGATAAAATTATCAGTAGTAATTGTAGACATGATATTAAGCTTTTGGGCTTTTGCCATGAAAGAAAACCAGGTGAAATTCTTTGTTTTGCAGAGAACGTTGCTTCGTGTCTTCAGAAGAAAATCTTGTTTGTTCACAAGCAAGACTTCTCTAATAATGAAGTTTTGAATTTAAGAATGCTTTACAGTTGGTCTGTAGTAAGTTGTACTTCCATTCGTCACTAGTTGGCTCACTTTGAGCTAGCCTTTCGAGCTCTAGTTAAGATGCTTTCATTGTACGTGCATTTGAAGTGAACAGCAAGGTCATCAGATGAATCGGGGTTGAATGTGGTAGAAGAAATAATAAATAGAAATAAAATGAAATGAAAAAATAAAATAAAGTGCAAAGAAAGACTAACATGATAGAAGAATAGAATAGAGCTGAAGATGGAAAGAAAAGTGTGTAGCAGAAAAACGAGAAAATTGAGTGCGTGTCAGACGGGGAGAGGTGTACTACGAGATTGAAGACACAGGAGTGAAAAGAAGTAATAATAATACAGTAACAGGTGTATACAGGTTATGAAAGTATGACCCATAGCACATAGCCTAGAATTAACCATCTATTGATGAGGAGAGTACTAATTTGGAAAACACCAAAATTAAAAAACAGTAGTTTATTTATTCGTATCAGAAGTATACATATTTTACATAGCATAATGGTACTGAATGACATACATATCAAGTAGTGTTTACCCAGAATTTTGCCGAATCACGGGCATTAGGTGTCGCAGCCATCAAGTCCTGTATTGTGCAATTTAAAGGTCACTACAGTTCATGAAATGGGCTGTGGTTTGGTATTCAACACATTCACATTGCCTGGATGTGCCAGGAACACCCCACTTTACTATATTGATCCTTGATCTACCAACTCCAGTGTAAAGTCTGTTCAATGATTTCCATGTAGACCAATGTTCCTCGTGTCCTGGAGGGAGATGTTCAATTGGTAGCATCCAATCAGCAAGTTGAGGATTTCTAGTTCTCCCTAATCTCAACCTTGTGGATTGAGCAGATTCATTTAAATCTTCGGTTGTATTCAGGAAACTCCTCCTAGACCTCAATCTTCAGTGGGCAGGTTCATATCCATACAATGGGTGTGCACATGAGGCAAGTGCTTTAGTTCTGTCATTCATGGATGCAATTTCTCTTCTTATATCTGGTGGGGCAATTCCAGCCAAACAATAGATTCTATCACATGGAGTTGGTCTCAAACAGCCAGTGATAAGTCGACATGTTTCATTTAGAGAAATGTCAGCTTGTTTAGCATGACTGAATCTGTACCAAACAGGGTAAGCGTACTCTGCAGTGGAGTAACACAGAGCCAGGGCTGTAGTTCTCAACGTCTTCGGATGTGTACCCTAATTGGTTCCAGACAACTTGCGAAGGATGTTGTTTCTAGCCGACACTTTCTGCTTGATGTTCATGCAGTGTTGCTTGTAGGTGAGAGCACGATCCAATGTTACACCTAGATATTTAGGTGTTGGGCAGTGATCTAGTCGAGTATCTTTCCATACTACCTGCAATTTCCTTGATGCCTGTCTGTTCTTTGAAACTTTTGTATCCACCTGTTCAATAGATTAAAATTTAATGTATTGAATAGGTGGATACAATTAACCCAGAAAAAGAACTAAATAATTCTACACACCATGGAAACTTCACTTCTAAGATACAAAACCTTTACAGGGAAGATATTCTCAAAGCTACTAGGCAACAACCTTCATGATTGCTACCTGTGAGACTAATTACCTCAGATCAGTGAGTAAATACCTGGCTCGCCTTACTTTTCTGAAACGCTGCAGGGACAACATCATTAGTAGGGGTATTTCAGTCACCTCGACAAAGAATACTGCAGTATATTTGAAACGTCTGCAAACTTTACAGGATGTACAGAAAACAACAACATGGTTCAACCCAGAAAAAGAACTAAATAGTAAGCAAGTAAGTATTTCAGATATGGCACTATATTCTAACCCATTGCCTTTAATATACCCCAGATATCTTATCCATCCCAGCTGCTTTTCTGGCTTAACTTTTGTATCTTTTTGTAAATGTCTTTATTATCTTAGGTAAATTTCAATAATTTGCCAGTATTAGTTGCCTCATCTATCTGGACATTTTCCTTATATTCAAATACCTTTACATACTGCTGACCGAATACCTCTACCTTCTGTAAGTCCTCGTGCATACACTTCCCCTGTTCATTAATGATCCCAGTATTCATGTTGGGAACAAGCCGAGATGGTGTTTGTGTACGGCTAAGCCAATGGAAACGGCTATACCAAAACAAGTACCCTCACAGACACCAACCACATCACACAACGTTTCAAGCCATTTTTGGGCGTTTGTGTGATCATGGGTCCTTTCAGACAGATGAACATGCAGGGAGGTGGTGGACTGTGCGTACACCAGATCTGGAGGAACAGGTTCTACAGAACATTGAGACGAACCCTAGTACAAGCTCCAGGCAAGTGGCCCGCCAACGTGGTGTAAGCCAGACTACGATTATGTGTATCCTGCATGACAACCGCTATTATCCCTATCTCCTGCAACGAGTGCAAGAATTGTCAGCAGCGGATTTCCCTCTACGGGAAGGATTTTGTCGATGGTTTTTGCACCAGGCCATCACAGTTATGGGATTTCTGTCATCAGTCCTCTTTACCGATGGAGCAGCCTTTACCAGAAATGGCATTGTCAATCTTCATAATCGTCATCTGTGGGCTACAGAAAATCCCCGAGGAATGGTTGAAGCGTCTCATCAGCGTCGGTTCAGTATCAATGTTTGGGCAGGGATTCTTGGTGGCCACATACTTGGACCAGTTATTATTCCACAACGCCTCAACGGAGGAACGTACCTGGACTTCCTGCAGAATACTTTTGATGGATTGCTTGAGAATGTGCCTTTGGCAATAAGACAGGTTATGTGGTTTCTGCATGATGGAGCACCACCCCACTTCCGCATTACAGTTCGCCAACTCCTCAACAACATCTTCCTTAGGCACCGGATAGGACGCGGAGGCCCTGTTGCATGGCCTCCTAGATCACCGGACTTAATCCCCCTGGATTTTTACCTCTGGGGACATCTGAAAAGCGTTGTTTATGCTGCACCAGTTCCTGATGTGCAGATCCTTCAACAGCGTGTTCATGACGTCTGTGACGCTATTTGGTGAAAAGCTGGAATGTGCAAAAGAGTGAGGTAATCCATGATACGACGTCTGAATGCATGCATTGCAGCCCATGGAGGCCACTTTGAAAATCTGCTGTGACGTGAATGTGATTCAGCATTGTACTGTGTTCCGGGACTATTTGTTGTCATTGCACGCACACCGTCCATTTCCAGACACATGTTCGTAGGACTTTTTCCCTCCGTTTCCAGTCACAAATCAGTCCCTGCTGTTTGTCGGTTTTATTAAAGCACCCTGTATATGTGCCAAAGTCAGAAGAGTCATATTATGCAATATAAACATCCAAATATTTTCTATTATATCCAAAATCTTAAAAAATATGTAGTATGCATGAATTTTCTTCCGAAAAGGCCAAAACATGCAAACATGCACAGAAAAAGGACAGTTATTTGGAATCATTAAATCATAAAACGTGTATTTGCGAAGCTTGAGAAGTGTAACCATTGTATTTACTAACATACATTTTCATGGAAATATGGAGTGATAATGATGGTAACAACAACAACAACAACAACAACAACAACGACGACGACGACGACAATAATAATAATAATAATAATAATAATAATAATAATAATAATAATAATAATAATAATTTTATGGCCTCAGATACCATTTGCAGGCATTTTAATTTGGTACTATTTAGGTTGCCTGTGTGTAAAACTCATTGTTCCCTTTTACTCTACCTGGTGGGAGAGGAACAGGAGCTCTATTTGTGAATCTTTTGTTGAGAATTTATTTTGTCTGCTAAACACCAGATATGTCACCAGAGATTTTTCACATGCCAACATCATATGAGGTGGACTGCAAAGGGGTCTTTATTTTTCGCCCTTCAATAATCCGGCGGCCTCTACTGGAATAAGAGGCGCAACTCACAAACTCTATGAAAACCATAGCAAAAACAGGAAAATAACAGTTGATATAAACAACACAATCAGCAAAACATTAGATATTTATCAGGGAACTAACTTATGCAATACATATATTGTTAATTATATGGACAAAACATAATAAAACTTTTCTCCTTCTTCTTCTTCTTCTTCTTCTTCTTCTTCTTCTTCTTCTTTCTGGCCTTTTACCAATTATTTGGGGTTGGTGTGACGTGCACTTAGCCTAGTTTTATGGCCAGATGCCCTTTCTTGTGCCAACCCTTTGTCAATGGTTGTATTCACTTTTGCATGTTTCTGTGGTGGTTGGTAGTGTGATGTGTTCTGTGTATTGAAACAATACAAACAGCCAGTCCCTGAGTTAGAGGAATTATCAGTCATGGCTTAAATCCCTAGGTTCCTCTGAACATAATATAATATTATCATACATACTGAATGTGAAATCAGTAATCAATTACATCTATGATTACCAAGAAAACTGGAAACGCCATGTTCAAAGGATGGAATCTGGAAGACTACCAAAGGAGATTCTACGCTATCAACCAAGAGGACAGAGATCTATAGGACGTCCTATGAAGCGATGGAAAGAAAATGCAAGACCGTAACAGGCCACATGGCCCAGTACTTGGAAGGATGATAATGATGATTATGACATAACCTCTCCTGCCCAAAGGCCAACCTCACCTTCCTGAGATGAAAAAACCTGCTCCCAGCCCTGTTGACAGAGTCACGGCGGTATAACCGTTACATCCATTATGGAGGAAATGCTGTGATTTCAGCTAGTCCATTAGCTGAGAGGTGGCAGCCCCACCAATGGTCTTACTTCCTTCAGGCTAGCAACCCGTCGGAAGGACATTTGATTGCTTTCAAGTCTTGCAAAAAGTAAAATGCAAGACCGTAACGGGTCACATGGCCCAATACTTGGAACGAAGATGATGATGATGATCATACATAAAAATACAAATATAGCATTGGAGACATTATGACAGAATTTCAATAATTCAACCAGATGTCTTCATAATAACACACAAATAAATCTAGAATTTGATTTGATTTTGATTTGATTTGATTTGATTTGATTTGATTTGATTTGATTTGATTTGATTTGATTTGATTTGATTTGATTTGATTTGATTATTTATCATCAATAGAGCTATTAATTCTCCAATTACATATGATATAAGGAGTTGAAAACTTTTGGGAAGAACTTGATTACATACGGTATTATTGAAGATCCTTGATGAGCATATAAAAATCTTACTTGGAGATTTCAATGCTAAAATAGGCAGAGAAAAGAAGTATCGCTCAGTTGTAGGAAAATGGCCAGCTCATAAATTAACGAACAAAAATGGCCAAAGATTAATTGAACTTTGTGCAGATCATGGACTCATTTTGGAAACCACCAGATTCATGAGGCGACCACATAAACTTATGAACTGGAAATGCCCTATCGTAAAATTGGGAGAGTTTCAGATTGATCATGTTGCTATGGATAAAGATTATCATAAAGAAATTTATAATTTCAGAGTCCTCCGTGGAGTAGACATTGACTCGGATCATTATATCTCAAAAATAAAAATCAAGTTAACACCAAAAAGGAAACACAAACGTAATCATCACAAAGCAAGGAGAAATTATGATCCCAGTTACTTTATAAATAATAAAATATATTTAGAGAGATCCAAAACACCTTTAAATGACAAATTAGAGACAATGATCAACAACCTTAAAACCATAGCTGAAGAAATCGCTCCAATTAAAAGGAGAAAGAAACATGCGTGGTGGAACGGGGAATGTGATAAAGCAATTCAAGCAAGGCACAAGGCATGGTTAAACGATCAACAGAGGAAAACAGAAAAATCTTGAAAAGAACTAATTAATGCCAGAAGACAAACAGCTAAAGAAATTAGGACAATTAAAAGAAATTATCAAAAGGAAATGCTTAGCACTATAGAAGAAACATTCAATCAGCATAAAACAAGAGACTGTTACAAAACATTCAAGCAATATCAGTCTAAGTTTAGCCCTCCCACACTTATGTTAAGAAAAAAAAAAAATTGGAAAAATAGCACACAATAATCAAGATAATGCTAACATCCTTGCAGAATACTTTAAAGAGTTACTTAATTGTGAGGATCCTGTGGAACATTTAGAATTTGACCCTAACCCAAAAAATAAAACTCCATTACAAAAGATTATACCACCAGTTTACAGTGAAGTGAAAACAGTAAGTAATGCACTTAAAAACTACAAAGCAGCAGGAGAGAATCAAATAGTAGCAGAAATATGGAAGAATGCTAATGATCAGACTATTCAAAACCTACATAAGTACATCATTGATATTTGGAACACGGAGAAGCTTCCAGAGGAATGGAATACAGCGATAATCCACCCGCTGCATAAGAAAGGTGATCGCTCCGATCCAAATAATTATCGGGGGATATCCTTGCTTGATATTACATACAAGATTTTATCCAAGATTATATACACAAGAATCCAAGAACAACTCGACCAAGAACTTGGAGAATATCAGGGAGGATTTCGACCAGATAGAAGCTGTCCAAATCAAATCATTAGTTTAAAATGGATAATGAAGCGCCAAAGAGTTCAAAGTAAGGGTCTAGTCATCACGTTTGTAAATTTAAAAAAAGCATATGACAGTATTAATCGTGACTCATTATTAAAAAGCCTTAAAGAATTTGGATTACACCAAAAACTTGTTAACCTCATTAGTATGACTTTTAAAAATACAAAGACAAAAGATAAATTTAGAGGTGAATTATCAGAATCATTCACTATAAGAACTGGACTTCGACAAGGAGATGGACTTTCACCATTGTTATTTAATTGTGCATTGGAGAAGGTTATGCGTGAATGGAACAAGAAATACCAACCAACTATCAAGATCGGTAGAAGTATTAAACTCAACTGCCTTGCTTTTGCGGACGATTTAGCATTACTTGCAAATACAATAGAAGAGGCTAAATTTCAAATTGAACAGCTAGAAATTATAGCCAAAAAAATGGGATTACAAATTTCATTTGAAAAAACAGAAATGATGCCAACTTTTAAAGTTGATTTACCAGTTATTCAACTGAACAGTAATAAAGAGATTAAAATTGTTCAGAAATTCAAATATCTTGGGGAAATAATAACATGGAACACAAATGAAAAAGAAGCAATAGAACACAGAACAACTAAATTTAAACAAGCACAAAGACTTACCTGGCCAGCCTATAAAAAAAAATCTCTTTCGATAAACGCTAAGCTGAAACACTATAATTCCATAGTTAAACCAGAGGTAACGTATGCTAGTGAAACTTTATTCAAATTAAATGTAAAATCTACAACAGACAAATTACAGAAAACTGATAGAAGAATTCTTAGAGCAATTATTAATAAAAAACACCAAGTTGATGGACAGTGGAGATTGTTGCCTAACAACATTGTCTGTCGTGAATGTGAATCAATAATATCTACAATGCGTAAAAGAAGAATTTCCTTTTTCTGTTACATATTAAGATTACCAGACACCAGGATATTGAAACAACTATTTGATTACTTTTTGAAAAATAAAATCAATAATAATTGGTTCAAAGAAGTTCAGGATGATTTGGAAGAATTGGGTATAACTCGGCAACAAATCAAAGACAGAAAAAAGAAGAAGATTTTGAAGAACAAAAGCATTAGTCTCAAACTAAAAACAGTTGAACGGAAACAATCTACTATATCGGACACACAAAAGGCTTCCAGGTCGGAGAGGATGAGAAAGTTCTGGGAGAAGAAAAAGAAGAAATTAACTCAAATGTATTGATTTAAGTGCTCCAATGTGGGTGTAAAATATGTAAATAAATAATAATACATTCAAATAATAACAATATTAACAGCACTTACTACTACTACTGTACTACTAATTATAACTAAGCAATATATACATATTTACAAAACACATAAGGAAGAAAAGAAAACATGAAAACAGAAAAGTGTTTAACATTTGCAATGACCGAAGGAAGTATAACTCTCAGTTACCAAATGCACAGAACAAGTTACAAGGAACAACACACTGTCTATGAAGCATCCATAAGATGTCTGCGAATTTCACTAGCTGATGAGTGAAATATATCCACCATCCCGTTAATTTTGTTCAGGGATTTTAGGGCCTGCATAAACCAAGAGTTTTTGTGATTCTGTACTGCACCTGGATAATTGAAAGGTGACAGCCTGTCAGGTGTTGCGGGAAGGAATATGAATTGGTAGCAACCGGATTAAATTGGGACAGTCAAGAAAATTACCGATACATTTGTGTATGAAATGTGCGTTGACATACCTGCGCCTAGTTCTAAGAGACTCAATACACATGTTTGTACAAAATAAGTCATAATCTATCAATGACAGCTTGATACTCAAACACTCTTTACTGATCCATTTTGAGAATCTGATCTGTACTCGCTCTAAGGCATTAACTAAGTATTGCTGTGAGGGGATCCGCACTTCAGAGCAGTACCCTAGACTAGATCGTATAAGTGAGAAATACAGGGTTTTCAAAGGGACAACAGATTTAAAACCCTTGCAATTTTTTTTGAGGAAACCTAACATTTTAAATGCCTTGTTAACGATATTTAACAAATGCTCATTGAAAGATAGACCATTATGATTACTAGAAAT
Source organism: Anabrus simplex (assembly GCF_040414725.1). Taxonomy (NCBI): domain Eukaryota; kingdom Metazoa; phylum Arthropoda; class Insecta; order Orthoptera; family Tettigoniidae; genus Anabrus; species Anabrus simplex. The sequence goes on from NC_090269.1 coordinate 331,588,339, forward strand.
AACACCAAGGTCGTTAATTTTATTAACACACTTCACTTCTCAATCTTTTATATGATAATTGAATACACTGACTTGCGATTTGCTTGTGAAGGATATTGCACTGCACTTTGAAATATTTAGGGGTAAATGCCACTTTTTGCACCAATCACTAATATTATTTATATCAGACTGTAAGCTTAATGTTACTACCACAAATGTAAATTATTCATATAGTTGTAAGTATAATACTGTAAGTGTAATTATGTAGTGTGGTATCATTTGAATTCTAAAACGTGTATACATCATTTGTATGAGTTTCTAATTATTGGATTTGTATCCAACAGAAACACAATAAATAAATAAATAAATAAGTAAATAAATAAATAAATAAATAAATAAAATAATGTACATTCCAGTAATGCAACCTCTATCTTGAATTTACAAACTGCTCCCGTTTATCACAGTGTGACAAGTCTTCACCAAAATATTCCTGATGACTTATTTGTAATAAGTACATAAAAAACACACGCTCTTAAAATCTTGGACTACTAATTATAGAACTTTTTAACATGAATTAGCATACTATAAATATAATAGAAATCTAAGAGTCTATAGACACTTTCTATAATCTCAAATTTTACATTAATGATAAAAGATGCATAACTATGTACCAAGCTCTAGTTGAATCTGCTCTTAGATACCAATGTGAAGAAGTCAAAACTTACAATTCATAAGAAAGCAAAAGAAATTTGGAACAGATTCTTCAAGTTTAACAAAGCAGTTTTCTACTTAACAATCAAAGTTTTGATATATTTTATCAGTTCTGCACATCTACAAAACTGAAACATAAAGTACAAACAAAATGTGAGCACGTTAATGTATAACTCTTAAAGTACATGATAAATGCTTGCATTAACAACTGTGGAAGGTGTATTTTCAATTTTAACTGAACCTCCTACAAAAGTATCTAAAACACTGGTAGCAGCTTGTGACATGATCACATATGCTCAGCCTAAGAAATTTGATTTTTTTATGCAGAAATTATTATGGAAACAGTCAAAAATAATTTCTGGGAATTTAAAACTGCCGCTATTTGTCAGGAAGCCACCAATGAGGTTTCTTGCATAGCAAATATAGTATGATATACTGACGGCATTTCCAACATTTGCAATGGACTGTGGATGAGGATGGATGAGGTACTTGCAGGGGAGGAAATGTTTGTGTTAATGTTGTGCTAAGCCGAATGCACCTGGACAGGATACACACGCCAGTAACATAAAGTAACTCTGGCAAGACCATAAATAACTGTGCAAAACCTATGATAATTAGTGAAGCTGAAAGGTGTTTCGCAGCATTAAAGAGTGTGGATGGGGAAAGACAGACAATTGGACAGTTTTGGCAATGTTGTCTGTTGAGCAATAACTTGTTATGGACATGGTCAACTTCAAGGAGAAAGTTGTAGACATATTGTGTATTTTAGTTAGAAAATTATATTGCTTATCATGCCAAATTTGCATACATTTCTGTAAACACATATAGTTGTATTTGCTAGAGATGGGAGTTACATATCGTAACATGATAATGTATCCTATTCCATCAGAGTAAGCTGTTCCAGAAATATTATGATCTGCCCGAGACCGAAATACAAAAGTAACTGCCTGAGCGAAACAAAGGGAGGGGTAGGAAGTTTCTGATTGGCTAACGGATGTTGGGAAGCATAGCAGCTTGCTTTAAGCGTGCCTCCTGTGCAGGATCACAAACTTTAAACCTCCTGCGCAGACGCGAGCAGTAATTTTGTAACAGTTTAGAGGCAGTGCTGATATTCGTACCCTGCTACTTGCTGGCCGGTTACTTAGTTATTCGAAGTGCTCAGTATTAGGCTTACTGTTTGTAATACATACACAAGCGTAGTTCCTTGAAACTGTTACGTGTGGTCTTCCCACTTTGAATCTTGTTTCTTGTGTTGTGGACAATGAGCAAAAGATCTGATACGATTTAAGTGGACAAAAATTCAATAATTGGGAAATAGTTTCTTAGAAACTCGTAAGAAGATACCAAATGATAATAATATTACAATTTTAAAAATTCAACCAGTTCATGTAGTTCTCATTAATATACATGGTACTAAAGTATCAGGACATGAAAAGCCATCACAAGAGCCATCATGTGTATCTGTCCCTCCTGAAACTACATCATCGACTGCAACTTGCTGTGATCATAATTTTTAAAAATACAAAGGTAAAGGAGTGATACAGAGAAAAAAATGCTAGACAAGCCACTTACACAGTTATTTACCGCACATTCCCAACCTTCTTGCTAAGGCGGAAGACAAAGATTTTGGAGATTTTTTATACTGGATTTTCTGAGCGAGTTGGCTACACATTTCGGGTCACGGTGAACTAACCCCACTGTCAGCAGCCCTGAAGATGGTTTTCGGTAGTTTCCCAAGCAAATGCTAGGACTGTTCCTTAGTTGAGGCCACGGTTGCTTCCGTCCTAGTCCTGTCCTATCCTATCCCATTGTTATCATAATATCAGTCTTTGTTGGTGAGACGTAAAAATACATAAAAAGAAAGAAAGGAAGAAAGAAATTATTACTGCATTAAACTCTGCTTATTGCACCCGCCCCTACCCTAAAAAGGCACTGGCATGAGATCTACAGGGTCGCACACGGGTCTGAGAAATTATAAATAAATAGGCTCTGAATTAAAGTAATCCTTATAGGCATACTGGGTAGGAAATATGGGTCATACCTTACTAAAATGAGAACACATTCGGATTAAATTTTAGCTAACAAGATCGGTTTATTTAACCTTGATGGTAATGAGAATGGCGCATTAAGATACACTGATGAACTACATTAATGTTTATAAGTGGTGTTGTGAATTATTCTGTGGACGTCTGTCCGTTATGCGTGATAGAAATGAGTGAGTTTATCGCGAAGCGATATATCGTGACATGACGTGAATGGAAAATTTTACCATAACACTGAGGCTATATCATATCACTAACACATAAAACTAACATGCACACAACAACATGTCTGAGTGATCCCTACTCTAATGAAAACCTAGATTTCCCAATGAAATGACGTAAAAGAAAAACACACAAATATGAAACGACTCCTGGGTTCGAACCAACCCTCGCTAGTATAGACATTGCCGGGCCAATGGACAGAACCATCGCCGACCCTATTTACAATCAAAGCATGACACATAGAACACACAAAAATCATACATGATATGCAGCAAATACATGAGGCACTCCAATCTTCTTTTTGGCACTGTAGGCTTCCAATGCCTATGTTGAGCATTGAACTGACAACCCCTTGCGATGAAGACGTAGTCCTGTAATCCCTATCTATATTATATTCAAACAATTAACAATGATTCGCTGGCAAACATTAGCATTATCAGCCGGGTCACTTGTTAATAAATACACTACTCTGGCGTATTGAATAAATCACATATTTAGCCGTTGAGACAGGCCAACTTCCCTTTGACTTAATGTCCCTCTTTCCTCAGTTACGGGACACTCGCACAAAAAAAAAAGCACAACTGGGAGAAAGGTCGAACGGCCACGTCCCTCACCCCGGGGGTCGATAGCCCTACAAACAGGCGTAACATTCCCTTTTAAAAGGAAACAAAAACACTTCACACTGAAGTACATCCACAAAATAATCTAAGAGCTCATTCCTCATAACTTGCGCAAATCACCTTGAATTCAACACACATTTTCTCAACAGTATCACGTCACTTTTACAACGCGACACCGGTATTACAATGCTAATATTTGTGTGACTATTATTATTATTATTATTATTATTATTATTATTATTATTATTTTCATCCTTAGACTGTCATTCAACAAGACTTACCTGGTGCTTAACACGTCATCACACGCCCCCTTATTTTTACATGACAGCACGCCCCACGGCAATTTGCTCACACATGTTATATATTGTTGCTCTGATTTTGAAACGAAGAAACCAATCCTCAAACGTTAACAACATTGTAAGAAAGAGAATTTACTTACCAAAACATCATATTTAGGATTGTAAATCATTATTAGTAATTTAAAATATTTTACAACACGAGAACACGCTATGTTAGCAAACTGCCGCAATTCCAAGGCTGTGACCTGACATCAAAGCACGCCCCGTTAGCAAATTGCCGCATACTATATTTTAGGCATTTTCACATAAGTTGCATTAACACAAGTCCAGTTGAATTAGTAAAATATGAAATATAAACAAATATGATTGATTTAAGAAACATCGTAAGCATATTACTTCTGTCCAACAATCAGCCAGTCTAGTCATTTTCAGCTGGATCCTCCTGTTGGGTTGAGCATCTCGAACACGTTGGCACTGTATGTTCTCGGCAGATGGGAATGTCACATGCGCAACAAATAACCATTGTTCTGCTATTTTTCCTTCTAGGGCAGATACCACACATAGCATATTGACCTGGTTGCAGGGGCCTCTCATGTGGTTGTAGCTGTCTCACTTTAAGAACAGGCTCATGACGTTCAGGTTCTTGCTGAGGGCCTACTGAAAGGTTCAGTGCCTCTTCGTTGGGCGGTGGGGTGTGGTGTTCGTTACCAAGCTCACACGGTTGTATTATTTCTTCTGCAACACTCTCTTCTGAGTCACTATTAACATGCTCTAAAATATCTGTTTCATCAACGTCACTATAACCAGAAGTATCTTCACCTAATTTACTTGAATGACATTCTGGAACACTGTCCACTAAATCTCTCACTTTAGCTTGTTGTACGTCGTACGGATCCATTTCCAGGTAATGGCGCGAACAATAAAACAGAAATATTGCAACTGTATCATATTAAATATACGCGAGAACTCGCCCGTTAGCAATATGCTCACTAATGTTTGTACGCGACAGCACGCACGTTGGCAATCTGCTCACACAACGTAACACCACCAACAGAAATGTGAACTGACGTAGAGAGGAGACAGCGACGAACTGGATTAGGCTACGGTCGTTATCCATAGATGTGGGGGGAGGAATATCTGACTGCCCGCCCATTCTTGGAGACAACAAAGGAAGATATTAGGATTATTGTTCAAACGCGGCAAACTGCCGCGGGAGCGTGTGATGACGTGTTAAATCATACCGGTCTTTCGTGCTGAATCTACTTTGCAGTTACAATACAATTATGTACTCAAACGGCAATTAACACCTAATTCATAACTTCTAATTAATTGATGGTTAGCACTTCGTTACTTCATCGTCACACGGCAATACAACAATCAACTCAATATTCACGCGATATTTATCTCACACTCAAATTGTAATTAAATCCTGACAAATTTAATCAAATAATCAATTTAAATTATAACGCTCTCTATCTAAATATTTCAGGGGAGGCCTTGGGGTATCAGTTCTGCCGGCGATTCTTGTAGCTCCGTGACTTCACACAATATAGTACTTACCATTTTTTACCTGTCATGCACTTATCAAATTAGAATAATTACACTCTAACTGCAATTCCCTAAACTCATTATTACTGGTCTTCTGACGCAAATAATCAAACAAAAATCTCTCAAGATAAAATAACTGAATAAATCTCTACCACATGCAGAACTAATGTATTATATTCCCTAAATTATTTACAATCAATCACTCAGACCTGTCGCCGACTTTATAAACTAAGAATTAACAACTACATGCCCATTTCGGCACTTTATATTCCACTAGACTACATCTTTAACCTTTTATAGCGTCAGCTTATGATAAACCTTTCCCATCCCTTCTAGACATGCCACATATTAAGATTAATACTCATCTCTATCACGATGACGACATCTTTGTCAGGTCAGGAGATCCATCCTGGGTTTATTCCCGCTCCATGGATACCACGGTAATCAGTTGCAGCTCCACCACCGCTTCAGGCTTGAGGTCTATTGTTCCTCACTGATGAAACCACTGGTAGTACTCCTGTGCACAGATATGTCACTATTTAAATTTTACACTTCAATTAATCAGCATTCAACATGAACGTTCGAGCACTACTTTGAATGCTATGCCGTCCCTCGTGGTTCAGTACCGAATTCCGTCTATCGCAGCTACTTTAGCCTTTGTTGCTCGTTGGCATTGCCGTGCTACAGTAATAATAATAATAATAATAATAATAATAATAATAATAATGTTATTACGTTCTGCACTGTAAGTTCGCGATACGACACTGCTCATTAAATATTCATGTAGATGTCACGGAGAATAACTTTGTTCATTTTTTTAAGATGAATTATTTGACTTCACTTGAAAATTTAAGTTTAAGTCACTAGAACAAAGAACTAGTGCAAGCGTAGCGAATATAGCTCAACCCTCACCAAGCTGAAAATCCCGAGTGAGAGACTGCGCCCTAGGCAGTGGTTTATACAAAGGGATCATGTCTCCCACCCCTAATCTGCATATGGCCTATTCATGGCATATTTGACGTGTAATAGTACGACGATCGGGTGACCAGCAACCGTCTGATGTGATCGAGACATAACCGCCCAATTATCCTTCATTAGATTTCCTTTAATTAATTAAAGTCTGTCCAGCTTCCCCCTCTCTGCTCTGGTGAACTCCCGTCTGAAGGGTGAACGGTGACGATAACCAGATGGCCCTTGGTAACTTTCCACTCATAACTGAGGCCGTATTCTTTCTTGTATGAAAAGTTAGCATGTAATATGACATTAGAGACTCTAAATAAATGGCTCAATCATAGTTGTCTCTTTTAAAGTGAAGAACGACTCCAGAATTCAGATTTGAACAAATTTTATCTCGTAGAGAATTAAGTTGGCTAGTCCGAAATAAAGATGGCTCTGGTATTCCGCTTCGGAAAAATCTGTTCCCCCTCATTCTCTCTGTCGTGAGAAAGGGATGTCTTCTCTCGAGTGATGTCATGGGAAATCCCCATTCATAACCCCTCCTGAGTGTAGGTAGGCTTGGCTTCTGCCGCGAGTTCCAGCTACACAAAAGGCAATATTGCGCAATAGGTCACAAACAAAGAAATCCTGTACTCAATTTATATATCGTACTGATGCGGATGTTGATTAATTTCGATGTCCCTTTTCTCAGATAGCATTGCGTTGGTAATTTGGAAGGTCAGTATTAGCCAAAGGTCCTTAGATCATGCCCCTGTCGAGTTCATTATGTCTTGCCTGATAGAAGGACTGTTTCCATATCTCATCCCTGCAATATCGGAAGTGTATATGACACTCTTTTATCAACATATTTTATAATTTTGGGACCAAGTGTCTGTTTAATTACAGATCCTTGGGCATCTAGGAATACACAGAACTACCTAGCAATCACAGCAATTTTTATAAACAAAGGTTTTGAAGTATTAGTTTTCAGAGTGTATATGCATCATTGCAAACATTTTCTAGGAATAGTCAAGAATGTGAGTGACGAGCTGGTGAAAGGGAGAGAGGGAGAGAAGAAAGCGAGATGAAGATATAGTATTGTTATTTATTTGTTATTTATTTTATAATATTTGCCAATATTAGTTATTTTTATACAGCATTTACAATTATTACAATCAGGGTAAAAGATGTTTAGAGAATGTAATAAGCCGAACAAACATTCCCCTCATGCTGGGTAATAGCCGCAGTTAAGTTACATTTCAGTTACTGCAGAATTTACCATACTGTAGATTCAACCTCGTCCTCCCCTATTATAATGAGAGAAATTTAGATAACAGTGACACTATGAGCAACATGGTAAATATTAATTGTTAATTTTGTCTACAACTGGAGTATTTATACAGTTGTAAGTTGGTAGTCCTTTGTAGGTATCACGGCATCCAATCTCGCAGCTTTCTTCAAACATGCTGTGAATATTGATATGTACAATATTATTAACATTAATATTATAAAATTAAATATTATTAACTCATGTTGCTGTGGAATACTTTTACGTATCTCAGAGAGTACCACTTGACTTTTTGCTAAAAAGTCAGCAGTGGTTAAAATAATTAAGTGTAGAAAGAGGAAGTACTGTGGTAATTACCAAATAACAGGGTATTACCGAAATGAGAATAATTGGTAAGATGGTGGGGATGATTCTGAATCTGTCTTTGAATATTTCCACTATATATTACTTGATTTGAACCAGCAGTTGTACTTTCTTCCATCATGTTATCTTGCTGAAAAGTACAGATTCAAATTTGTTTTCATTTTCTTGTTCAGAAACACCTGTGACTCTTTCCTCCTCAGCACAAGATGAAATAAATGTAATTTTTCCCATTTCTGTTATCACTTTTCTCAGAGGTGATTCAGTAATCTTAGCAGTAGCTTTAGATTTTCTGAATGGTGTTAATTTTTCCTAATGGTTTCATTCTTCTGAGACACTGCTGGTGTAGTGGTGGGAGAACCACTTCAAGTTTCTTCTCATCAGCTTCTTAAATTGCTCCAATGATAGGCCAAAAATATGACTAGGCAATAGACAGTTCCATGATAAACAGATATGTGTGAGCAGCATGTTGATTATATGGCACATTGATACAACCAATGAATAACATCTGGTGCTCTTCCAAGACTGATATTGTAGCTAGGGCAAGAACACTGGATGACATCATAAAGAAATGAATACATGGCTTCAAGTACATGAAAGTATGCTACAACAAATGTGAATTTTACTTGTTCCTGGATGTTACATGATTGTGACCACTATACTGTAACATTCTCTCTCTCTCTCTCTCTCTCTCTCTGTCTTTTTTTTTTTTCAACTTAATTTTCATTTCTGTGTGTTAGGACATCCAAGGCTGATGAATGTTTGTATTTCTAGTGCTTATCACCAACAAATATAAAGAACTTGTGGTCTTATGGAGAGGCATAAGCTCAAGATATTGGGGTTGAGGGAGACAAAAACGAAAGGATATGGGAAGAAGTCTTTGAGAAATGGATATGAGCTGTATTGGAGGGGGAACAATAATGAATCCAAAAATGTAGTTGGCTTCCTCCTTCATAAAGATATAGACATACAGACAGATGTCAAATATGTGAGTGATAGGATCATCCAGATGAGACTAAGTACTGGTAATGCAAGTATATGCACCGCAGACAAGATGTACCACCGAAGAGAAAGAGCAATTCCTTATCGAACTTGAGGAACAAATAACAGAGGAGAACACAATCATTATGGGTGATCCGAATGCCGAAGTTGGTAAAGAAAGACTAGGCTGTGAAAACATTGTTGGCCCCCATGGCTATGGTAACAGAAACTCTGAAGGAGAGAACCTGATTGATTTCTGTATGTGAAACAACCATACAGAACACATGTTATCAGAAGAGGGAGAGTCATAAAATAACGAGATACAGCTGGGATTGAAAGCTCAAGACTATGATCGACTTTATCATCACTGATAGAAAAGCGGGTCAGTATGTTACAGATGTTAAAGTCATACCCAACTAGTGCCTAGATAGCGACCATCGGCTATTAATTGCTGACCTCAAAGGTGTCCATGTGCACAAAATTTTGTGCACTTTGCCAAATGAATGGAGAGTTGCTACAGTAGCCCCTGTATACAAAGGAAAGGGTGATAAACATAAAGCTGAAAATTACAGGCCAGTCAGTTTGACATGCATTGTATGTAAGCTTTGGGAAAGCATTCTTTCTGATTATATTAGACATGTTTGCAAAATTAATAACTGGTTTGATAGAAGGCAGTTTGGGTTTAAGAAAGGTTATTCCACTGAAGCCCAACTTATAGGATCCCAGCAAGATATAGCAGATATCCTGGATTCAGGAGGTCAAATGGACTGTATTGCGATTGACTTATCTAAGGCATTTGATAGGGTAGATCATGGGAGACTACTGGCAAAAATGAGTGCAATTGGACTAGAAAAAAGAGTGACTGAATGGGTGGCTCTGTTTCTAGAAAACAGAACTCAGAGAATTAGAGTAGGTGAAGCTTTATCTGTCCCTGTAAAAATTAAGAGGGGAATTCCTCAAGGCAGTATTATTGGACCTTTATGTTTTCTTATATATATCAATGATATGTGTAAAGAAGTGGAATCAGAGATAAGGCTTTTCGCAGATGATGTTATTCTGTACAGAGTAATAAATAAGTTACAAGATTGTGAGTAACTGCAAAATGACCTCGATAATGTTATGAGATGGACAGTAGGCAATGGTATGATGATAAATGGGGATAAAAGTCAGGTTGTGAGTTTCACAAACAGGAAAAATCCCCTCAGTTTTAATTACTGCGTTGATGGGGTGAAAGTTCCCTTTGGGGATCATCGTAAATACATAGTATTAATATAAGGAAAGATCTTCATTGGGGTAATCACATAAATATGATTGTAAATAAAGGGTACAGATCTCTGCACATGGTTATGAGAGTATTTAGGGGTTGTAGTAAGGATGTAAAGGAGAGAGCATATTTGTCTCTAGTGAGACCCCAGCTAGAGTATGGTTCCAGTGTATGGGACCCTTACCAGGATTACTTGATTCAGGAACTGGAAAAAATCCAAAGAAAAGCAGCTCAATTTGTTCTGGGCAATTTCCGACAAAAGGGTAGCGTTACAAAAATGTTGCAAAGTTTGGGCTGGGAAGACTTGGGAGAAAGGAGACGAGCTGCTCGACTAAGTGGTATGTTGATATAGATGTTGATTCCCATAGGGAATCTGAAATATTTGTCCCGAATAAGTAAATTTATAATACCAATATAAATGGTCCGTTATTGGACATTATAAATTTTCCAGCTAACTCATTCCTGGTTGCCAGCATTTTGCCCTCATGTGCTAGGTTGGGCTCATCAGTTGGTACCTAGCACACCTACCAAGACGCTGGCTAGTGCATACTGTGGAGGCTACTGTGTAGGCTACTTGGAGCCACCGGCAGTGCCAATGCACTATGAGAGACTTTGTCTCACCACCAAAAATTGATGCCTGCAGATGATGATGGCCAAGCAGGCGTAAATTTTTGGTGGTGAGACAAAGTCTCTCATAGTGCATTGGCACTGCCGGTGGCTCCAAGTAGCCTACACAGTGGCCTCCACGGTATGCACTAGCCAGCGTCTTGGTAGGTGTGCTAGGTACCAACTGATGAGCCCAACCTAGCACATGAGGGCGAAACGCTGGCAACCAGGAATGAGTTAGCTAGAAAATTTATAATGTCCAATAACGGACCATTTATATTGGTATTAAGTGGTATGTTCCGAGCTGTCAGTTGAGAGATGGCGTGGGAGGACATCAGTAGACGAATAAGTTTGGATGGTGTCTTAAAAAGTAAGAAAGATCACAATATGAAGATAAAGTTTGAATTCAAGAGGACAAATTAGGACAAATATTCGTTTATAGGAAGGGGAGTTAGGGATTGGAATAACTTACCAAGGGAGATGTTCAATAAATTTCCAATTTCTTTGCAATCATTTAAGAAAAGGCTAGGAAAAGAACAGATAGGGAATATGCCACCTGGGCGACTGGCCTAAATGCAGATCAGTAGTGATTGATTGATAAAAGAAAATGCCAAAGATTAAGACATGGCTGTTGAAGGACATGGAAAAGAAAGGAAACTATGAAGCGAGGATAACAGCCAAATTACCCAAAACTGAGAAAGGGGAGTAAAGAAGAATGGTCCTCATTCAAAGAAACCCTTGGAAAAGAAGTCACAGAAATTTGCAGGAAAACAAGTGCCACACCAAAAGAGAAGGAAACACCTTGGTGGAATGACCAAGTGAAGACAGCAGTAAAAGATAGAAATATACTGAAAAAAAAATTAGACCTATCTAGCACAGGAATACCGGAAAAAGAAACTGGCTGTAAAAAGACTGATCCAGGAAGAAAAGGAAAAGTGCTGGGTTGACTTTACTATAAGGATAGACAAAGACTATACAAAATAGTAAACAGTAAAAGAAATGAATATATAAACATCCTTGCACTGAAAACGGATGATGGTAGCTCACAAACAGAGGAAGGGATCAGGGATGAAATGAAGAAGTACTCAACATGCTATTAAATGGAGATGGGGGCAACACCACTACCAATGACTGTAGTGTAGATGAAGTCAAAAACAACAAATACCCATTAACATAGCTTGAGATAGAAACAGCACTAAAAAGCATGCAAAATTGGAAGTCCCCAGGCTTTGATGATCACAGCTCAAACATGATAAATGCAGCTGGAATACCAGGCTTGAATTGGCTATATAGAGCATTATCAGTGATTTAGGAAAGAAACAAAATCCCAAAAGATTGGAGTAAAGGAGTCATCATCCCACTGTTCAAAAAGGGCAACCAATGGAAGTGTGGAAATAACAGGGGCATTGAGCTGTTGAAGCTGCTGGAAAGATCATAGAAATGAGACTTAGGATGATAGTGGAACCTTTGCTTGAGGAAGAACAACATCGGTTCAGGAATTACTGTGGATTTTATCTTTGCAGTAAAAATGCTAACAGAAAAGTACTGGGAATATGGAAGATATCTTGTGATTGCATTTGTGGACATTGAAAAAGCACATGATAGTGTTTCTTGAAACAAAATATGGGAATGTCTGGAAGACCTAAAGGTGCCAAAGTACTTAATTGACAAAGTCAGAATACTATACCTAAAGTGCTACAGCTGTGTCCAGATAGGCAACGGATGATCAGAATGGTTTGAAACAAAGAGAGGTGTCCAACAAGGAAGTGCCCAGTCTCCATTCCTGTTTGTAATAGTAATGGACAGGGTTGTAAAATCTATCAAGAAAATGGACAGTGAACCAAACGCCCTGGTATTTGCTGATGATATGCTTTTATGGGGAGAGACAGAAGCTGAAGTTCAGAAGAAACTTAATGAATGGAACAATACATTCAAAAGTCTTGGACTGAAGATGAGAAAAACAGTGGAAATGACCATCAACAGGGAAGAAACGAGCTCAAATATATTTCTGGAAGAAGTAAAAATCGGATCAGCTTTCCACTTCAAGTACCTCGGAAGTACAATCTCAAAAGATAACACTGTTAGACATGAAATATTCTGCAGGACACAGAAAGCATCAAACTTCTACAGTCAACTCAGAAACTTCTCTGGGACTGCAAAATATCACAAAAAGCAAAAACAATCATGCACTACACTTACTTCATACCAAACCTCCCGTACGGTTTAGAGACATGTATCACCGGGTGAGTTGGCCATGCGGTTAGGAGCGTGCGGCTCTGAGCTTGCATCCAGGAGATAGTGGGTTTGAACCCCACTGTCGGCAGCCCTGAAGATGTTTTTCCGTGGTTTACCATTTTCACACCAGGCAAATGCTGGGGTTCTACCTTAATTAAGGCCACGGCCACTTCCTTCCCAAAACTAGGCCTTTCCTATCCCTTCATTGCCATAAGACCTATCTGTGTCGGTGCGACATACAGCCAATTGCAAAAAAGCCATGTACCCTACTAAACGAAGACTTCAGTAGAATCCAAGCAACTGAAATGTGATTCATTAGAACCATGAACCAAACTACCAGAAAGGACAAGATCAGAAATGAAGTGAATAGGAAAGTAGCTGGTATTGAGGTTCCTATTACCAGTGTCACAAAGAAACGCAGACTTCGGTGGTATGGGCACATAATGAGAATGAACAGGGAAAGATCTGCCAGAAAATTTTTGACCTTAATCTCATAGGAAGAAGATCAGAGGGAAGACCAAGAAAATGCTGGATAGAGACTGTAAGATCAGATGTGGAGAGAGGACACAAATGGGAGGCTGTACTGGAACAGAAGATGTATGGAGACAGAAGGAGATGGCAAATGCTTGTACACCACACCTGGGAAACTGGAGTTGGGAAATGATGGTGATGATGATGATGATGATGATGATGATGATGATGATGATGATGATCACAGTTGTAGTTTTTAATCTTATATTTCTGAGAACAATGTTGTAGAGAAGAAATAGTTCTTGTTACTTGTTTACATATTTTTTTACTAATGTGGTAATTTTTAAAATGTTGATAAATTTTGTGGTGTGATTTGTTTGATCTTCAGTACTTTGAAGCTTGCCTCTCAGCGCATCTTCCTCTTCACCTGCAATGACAACCCTCACGCTGATGATCCTCATCGACAGCGCCAGGCACTGGATCGGGCCAGGACTTTGGGTCAGAGTGGGATAGATCTTGAGCTCCTACACATGGGAAAGAATTTTGATGTAACACTTTTTTATCAGGTAGATATTATAAGAATTCAAAGAGACCCCTTAATATTCAGTTTGCATGTTGAGTTCATTATGAAGATGAACTGAATGGGAGTAAAGAAGTTTCTTTTTATTGTTACAAAAAATGTACATCGTTTTTTTTTTATATTGGGGATATTTGTGAAATACAAGAGAGGCAGAATCATTCAGGTTACTAAAACAGGCAAAGGACTGCAGTTTACTGGGCTAAAACCTTATTGAACCAAGATTTCATTGCCAAAAGCCTACTTTATTAGCAACAGTGAGATTTTTACTCTCTTTGTTGCTGAACTGTTTGACGTGCATATTTCCTTCAATGTCATATGAAGTCTCTTCTACATCTTTTTCTTCTTCCACTGCTTTTCCCACACCTGTAGGGTTGCAGGTGCGAACTGTGTCACACATATGGGGATTTTGCCCTGTTTTACAGCCGGATGCCCTTCCTGATGCATACCCTATGTGGAGGAATATAATTACTATTGCATGTTTCTGTGGTGGTTGATAGTGTGGTATGTTGGCTGAATTTGAAGAGGAGAGTGTTGGGGTAATCACAAATACTCAGTCCCTGAGCCAGGAAAATTAATCAGATACGATTAAAATCCCCAGCCTGGCTGGGAATCGAACCCAGGACCCTCTGAACCGAAGGCCTCAATGATAACCATTCAGCCTAGGAGTCGGGCATATAAAGTCTCTTCTACATAATTGATTAAATTTGACAATTGTCAATGTGGCGCATATAAATAACATACAAATAATGCACAGTAGAGTTTTCCACCTATTCAATACTAAGTTGTATTTACAGTATTTACATTACAAAACCAAATTTCCTTGATTTAACAGTCGAAAGGAAAGAACAAAAGTTATCCTTTACAATCTTTAGAAAACTGACTCAAACTATAAATACCATACGAAAAGTTTCATACCATCCTGAGGCACATAAAAGGAGCTCTCTTTATCTGGTAACATTCCCTTGTCCAAAAACGATATCCAAAAAGAAATTAATCTCATTTACAAAATAGCAATAAGCAATGGATACATAAAACACTACATAGATAGATTAATGAATAAAATGAAGAATAAACCTCAAACGCAGGTGGTAAAAGAACATAAAAAGAAAAACTTTGCCACTTTTACTTATAACAATGGGAATATTTACCAGATTACTAATATTTTTAAGAAAATTTTAAAATTGCTTTTCACACCAATAACAACAATCAACGTTTAATTTTCAAGCACCAATGCATTGCAAGTAATAACAAATATTCAAATTTGGGGATACATATAGGCTTAATGCTCAAATTGTGCCAATTCATACATTGGGCAAACAGGCTGTAATTTCTTAGTAAGATATCAAGAACATATTAATGCTGAAAAACATAGGAAGTACTTGGCCATGAGTCTTCATATGATCGAATATAAGCACAATTTTACATCAATAGAAAGGGACTTGACCATTCGACGAACATTAAACAAAGGCAAATTAATTAATATTTTTGAAAATATCTATATTGAGATTGATCAGAAATGAAATCCCAGCTAGAATATTAACGAAATCACGGAAAACGTATATATATATTATTAGAAGAGGCTACCAAATTAGACTCATCTAGAAAAACCATCAAAAAGGATCCCAAAAAAAATAACCATCACACCTCCTTCCAATTAGCTCCACCCTACATAATATTCCCCCTACTTTTCCTTCCATTTCCCCTACCCTATCACAGCGCCACTCCTCAGTTAGCTCCACCCTACACAACATTTCACCCTCTTTTCTCACTTCACCTACCTCTCCTTCTGATATTCCCTGCCCACCGCAAGTGCCTCACACACGTACACAGAACTCAGTCAGTTGACGACACGGCGTAACGGAGGACGTCAGGTACGACAGGATTGACTATTAGGTAATCAACTCCATTATCCTTTTATTCTCACGAACATACATTTTTACAAGGTTTTCTCCTTTAAAATATTCTCCTTTTTACTCATTTTCTTCTCGTCCCAGACTCATTTTAACAGTCCAACTGCAACTCAACTTCAATTGCAGTTGTTTTATGAAGAGTTCCCCCGATAACTATACGTTAAGAAAATCTTGTATATCTGTAATTTTATCTCCAAGATTAACAAATATACACGTCTCCAAACACAAAGAAGAACCTTATCGCCAATTTTACTTCGTCATTTGGACACTGATTTGTTGAAATTTTAACCAACATGAAAGGACATTTTATTTTATCATCATAACTCTAATATGTGTTTTCATTTTTATGCCATTTTGTCAAATCTTTCAGCTATTGTATTATCATAACTATCACAAGTGTTTTAATTGACTTGCCATTTTGTCAAATCTTTTATCTGAAGATGTTCCATAATCGGAACAAAACATATCCTAGAGATTAAGCTGGTTTATATTATGTAATTAATAAAACTATTATATAGAAATTGATAATTATTGGAAGGTGGGAACCTACTTATAACTTAACCTTAGTCATTCCATATATGTGGTGTTGCAGTTTGGTATGTAGAACTCCTGTTCTCCACATGGCTTCTCACAGTGCATTGATGTTCAGGAAAGGTTCACAACAGCAGACCTCGTTGAACGCTGCTCAGCCGTCTGACAGACTCATTCTCAACAAATGTTTGGTCACGGATTTACGACCGTGCTGTACTGCTCACTTTCATTCACGATTGTTGCTCACAAGTCTGACTCATTTGAGACTGCCTCCATACTGATTGGCATATACCAGTTGAGAATAGACTGGCAGAAGACTCTGGTAGTTTCCAATTCCACATCATTCTGGGCACCTGGTCCATTGTTAATCAGCTTCCAGCTTCTTTTAAGAGCCCCTTCATCATTTACCAGTGCTATTGTTTTGATCACTGCTGGCCTCATCCACATTGTTGGCCATTGCACCAAAATTGTTATTCCTTTCTGGCGTTATTGCTGGCCTCCTCGCTCTCGGTCTTCATTGCCACAGTAAGATGAAAATACATTCACAATTCCAACTATTCATAACTATGTTTAAATAAACAAATAAGTAAATAAATTTTTTCTAATGAACACATAAATAATAAAAATTTATACTGTTAATTTATTCACTAGCTCATTTTAACATACTTGTCAAAAATAGCAAGTTATTGTAATTTCCTATGTATGTTAGAGCTACAAAGTTTGGTATACAATAAAGTTTTGAGTGAGTGAGTGAGTGAGTGAGTGAGTGAGTGAGTGAGTGAGTGAGTGAGTGAGTGAGTGAGTGAGTGAGTGAGTGAGTGAGTGAGTGAGTGAGTGAGTGAGTGAGTGAGTGAGTGAGTGAGTGAGTGAGTGAGTGAGTGAGTGAGTGAGTGAGTGAGTGAGTGAGTGAGTGAGTGAGTGAGTGAGTGAGTGAGTGAGTGAGTGAGTGAGTGAGTGAGTGAGTGAGTGAGTGAGTGAGTGAGTGAGTGAGTGAGTGAGTGAGTGAGTGAGTGAGTGAGTGAGTGAGTGAGTGAGTGAGTGAGTGAGTGAGTGAGTGAGTGAGTGAGTGAGTGAGTGAGTGAGTGAGTGAGTGAGTGAGTGAGTGAGTGAGTGAGTGAGTGAGTGAGTGAGTGAGTGAGTGAGTGAGTGAGTGAGTGAGTGAGTGAGTGAGTGAGTGAGTGAGTGAGTGAGTGAGTGAGTGAGTGAGTGAGTGAGTGAGTGAGTGAGTGAGTGAGTGAGTGAGTGAGTGAGTGAGTGAGTGAGTGAGTGAGTGAGTGAGTGAGTGAGTGAGTGAGTGAGTGAGTGAGTGAGTGAGTGAGTGAGTGAGTGAGTGAGTGAGTGAGTGAGTGAGTGAGTGAGTGAGTGAGTGAGTGAGTGAGTGAGTGAGTGAGTGAGTGAGTGAGTG
The DNA here is from genome assembly GCF_040414725.1 of Anabrus simplex. NCBI lineage: Eukaryota > Metazoa > Arthropoda > Insecta > Orthoptera > Tettigoniidae > Anabrus > Anabrus simplex. The sequence continues at coordinate 331,606,327 of NC_090269.1, forward strand.
AGTGAGTGAGTGAGTGAGTGAGTGAGTGAGTGAGTGAGTGAGTGAGTGAGTGAGTGAGTGAGTGAGTGAGTGAGTGAGTGAGTGAGTGAGTGAGTGAGTGAGTGAGTGAGTGAGTGAGTGAGTGAGTGAGTGAGTGAGTGAGTGAGTGAGTGAGTGAGTGAGTGAGTGAGTGAGTGAGTGAGTGAGTGAGTGAGTGAGTGAGTGAGTGAGTGAGTGAGTGAGTGAGTGAGTGAGTGAGTGAGTGAGTGAGTGAGTGAGTGAGTGAGTGAGTGAGTGAGTGAGTGAGTGAGTGAGTGAGTGAGTGAGTGAGTGAGTGAGTGAGTGAGTGAGTGAGTGAGTGAGTGAGTGAGTGAGTGAGTGTGAGTGAGTGAGTGAGTGAGTGAGTGAGTGAGTGAGTGAGTGAGTGAGTGAGTGAGTGAGTGAGTGAGTGAGTGAGTGAGTGAGTGAGTGAGTGAGTGAGTGAGTGAGTGAGTGAGTGAGTGAGTGAGTGAGTGAGTGAGTGAGTGAGTGAGTGAGTGAGTGAGTGAGTGAGTGAGTGAGTGAGTGAGTGAGTGAGTGAGTGAGTGAGTGAGTGAGTGAGTGAGTGAGTGAGTGAGTGAGTGAGTGAGTGAGTGAGTGAGTGAGTGAGTGAGTGAGTGAGTGAGTGAGTGAGTGAGTGAGTGAGTGAGTGAGTGAGTGAGTGAGTGAGTGAGTGAGTGAGTGAGTGAGTGAGTGAGTGAGTGAGTGAGTGAGTGAGTGAGTGAGTGAGTGAGTGAGTGAGTGAGTGAGTGAGTGAGTGAGTGAGTGAGTGAGTGAGTGAGTGAGTGAGTGAGTGAGTGAGTGAGTGAGTGAGTGAGTGAGTGAGTGAGTGAGTGAGTGAGTGAGTGTGTGAGTGAGTGAGTGAGTGAGTGAGTGAGTGAGTGAGTGAGTGAGTGAGTGAGTGTGAGTGAGTGAGTGAGTGAGTGAGTGAGTGAGTGAGTGAGTGAGTGAGTGAGTGAGTGTGTGAGTGAGTGAGTGAGTGAGTGAGTGAGTGAGTGAGTGAGTGAGTGAGTGAGTGAGTGAGTGAGTGAGTGAGTGAGTGAGTGAGTGAGTGAGTGAGTGAGTGAGTGAGTGAGTGTGAGTGAGTGAGTGAGTGAGTGAGTGAGTGAGTGAGTGAGTGAGTGAGTGAGTGAGTGAGTGAGTGAGTGAGTGAGTGAGTGAGTGATGTGAGTGAGTGAGTGAGTGAGTGAGTGAGTGAGTGAGTGAGTGAGTGAGTGAGTGAGTGAGTGAGTGAGTGAGTGAGTGAGTGAGTGAGTGAGTGAGTGAGTGAGTGTGTGAGTGAGTGAGTGAGTGAGTGAGTGAGTGAGTGAGTGAGTGAGTGAGTGAGTGAGTGAGTGAGTGAGTGAGTGAGTGTGTGAGTGAGTGAGTGTAGTGAGTGAGTGTAGTGAGTGAGTGAGTGAGTGAGTGAGTGAGTGAGTGAGTGAGTGAGTGAGTGAGTGAGTGAGTGAGTGAGTGAGTGAGTGAGTGAGTGAGTGAGTGAGTGAGTGAGTGAGTGAGTGAGTGATGTGAGTGAGTGAGTGAGTGAGTGAGTGAGTGAGTGAGTGTGAGTGAGTGAGTGAGTGAGTGAGTGAGTGAGTGAGTGAGTGAGTGAGTGAGTGAGTGAGTGAGTGAGTGAGTGAGTGAGTGAGTGAGTGAGTGAGTGAGTGGTGAGTGAGTGAGTGAGTGAGTGAGTGTGAGTGAGTGAGTGAGTGAGTGAGTGAGTGAGTGTGTGAGTGGTGAGTGAGTGAGTGAGTGAGTGTGTGAGTGAGTGAGTGAGTGAGTGAGTGAGTGAGTGAGTGAGTGAGTGAGTGAGTGAGTGAGTGAGTGATGTGAGTGAGTGAGTGAGTGAGTGAGTGAGTGTGTGAGTGAGTGAGTGAGTGAGTGAGTGAGTGAGTGAGTGAGTGAGTGAGTGAGTGTGTGAGTGAGTGAGTGAGTGAGTGTGAGTGAGTGTGTGAGTGAGTGAGTGAGTGAGTGAGTGAGTGAGTGAGTGTGAGTGAGTGAGTGAGTGAGTGAGTGAGTGGAGTGAGTGAGTGAGTGAGTGAGTGAGTGAGTGAGTGAGTGAGTGAGTGAGTGAGTGAGTGAGTGTGTGAGTGAGTGAGTGAGTGAGTGAGTGAGTGAGTGAGTGAGTGAGTGAGTGGTGAGTGAGTGAGTGAGTGAGTGAGTGAGTGAGTGAGTGAGTGAGTGAGTGAGTGAGTGAGTGAGTGAGTGAGTGAGTGAGTGAGTGAGTGAGTGAGTGAGTGAGTGAGTGAGTGAGTGAGTGAGTGAGTGAGTGAGTGAGTGAGTGTTGAACACTTTGAGGCACATCTTTCTCTTCCATCTCCTCTGGGGCAATGATTAATGAATGACAGATGAAATGAAATGATATGGGAGAGTGTTGCTGGAATGAAATATGGCGGGGAAAACCGGAGTATCCAGAGAAAAACCTGTCCCGCCTCCGCTTTATGCAGCACCTGGTAGATGTGGATTATTATATGTGTGCGTTGGATTCGGTAGGTTGTGAATTCGAATCTCATTGTCCTGAAAACAGTTTTCCTCGTCTTCCATTTTCACCACCAGGCAAATGTTGGGACGGTACCGTAATAAAAGACCAAGGCCGATTTCCTTCCCAAACCTTTCCCCTCAACCCCATCCTTAAGCAAAAGTTGCCAAATCAGAGCGCACCCCTTAAAACAAACAGCAAATATATATTGATTATTATTGTATCCTCACTAAAATGGAGCACCTCTGTCGTTCAAAAAATTTGCGTTATCGTCGACTTGAACCACTATGCTGCCGATACTCAGACGTCTTCTGCTCCAGCCTTTAACCGATTCAGGCACAAAGTCAGCATACATGATGCTTGCTAGAGTCTTAATACTTTCGTACGGCCATTCCACCTTGAAAGTTAACATAGCTGTCAAAGTCTTCAGTGAAGATTTACATTGTTCATTTAAATTCCTTATGTTACAGAGCATGTGGCACAACCTATTAATTCAATCGTATTATGGGTACCTGTGTTACTTCAAGGTACAATAAATCACATGTTTGCAGAATGGTCCTTAGTATTTGGCGCGGAATTGTTCATAGTAGTTTTTCCTTTGCTAGGTCCATGGATCAATATACAGTGATAACACACTGGTAGGGGAGAGCCTTATTGACCATAAGGAGAAATTTCAAGTTATTTAGTGTTCATAAAACTAAATTATAAGGATCTTTAGGTTATACGCATTGTTTGGGTTGCCTGTCTCGGAAAAAATAAGGCTCAGTGAACCACCCGGTATATATATATGACCATGTGAAGAAGAAACTTGGACAGCAGTTCATCTTCTCATCCAATGCTAACAGCTAGTTGTAAATAGGCCCACATACCTTCTACAGCCAAGTGTTCATCTGTGCAGACTGATTTCTGATCACAAATTAATACATAAAATGTACCCGGCCCTAAATCAATGAGGTATTCCCAACTCTATCTCAACAATTGTAATAGTATGTATATTCTCAGTATTAAATATCCTGCGATAAACCCAAAGGGTGAAACGTGGGTTGCAATTGTAGTTTAAATTTAAAATGAAAAAGAAGGGAAAAAAAAAAAAACCAAAACCCTGTTGGTCTCCTAGTGTTTAGTCAGCATCAGTTTAGAACTGTTTATTTGCAGGAATTGGTACAAGAAGCACTGGGAGAGGATTCAGCTGATTTCACACTCCCAGTCCCTTCAACCAAGTTGGATGAACTATTGACAAGAGTTTGCCGGCAAAATCACAAGAAGCGCAGTGTGGGTCGTCTCATCTTTAAGCTGGGTCCTCAAGTTGAGATAAGTGTTGCTGTTTACAATCTTGTGCGGTTAGTATTGGTACACATATAATGTGTATGATCGTAACAAACATTAGAGTTATTCAGGGTGGCGCATGAATAACTGGCCTGTCATGAGCAGATACAAAGAATAAATAAAATAAGAAATAAGCTAATGCTAAGGTATTTACTTACTGAAATTATGTTGTCTTTTGCAGTAGGTGCTGAAAATGACCTCTTTGTTCTTCATTGCACTGTTGTGCACAACTTAACATGTAATCACACACTTTGTGCACTCTGAGGTGTCAGTTCTCAAAATTTCCTTACAACTGTTGTCCTTGAAGTTGTTTAATGTCCTTGGATTATTTGTGTACACTTTTCCCTTCAGACTGTCCTACAGAAGAAAAGTCACAGTGGCCGCAATCTTTTGCTGGCAGAAACGGTTGACTCATGTGAAGTGTGACAGGTTGCTCCATCCTGTTGAAAGCAATTTACGAGTATTCATGTGGTATCAGCTAAGTTTCATGGCTTTTATGCTAGCAGTGGTAAAGTACGCATAGTTGAACAGTTTTGGAACAATAGGTTACAATAGGCAATAACAATTACAGTGAGGCAGCTTCAATCTGTACACAGGCTGGTTTTTTGGTGCACCACTCTGTAAAATCTCCTTTGTCATTTTTAGTATTATTTCTTTCTTTTGTTGCCAACGGCCGTAGCCGTGTTGAAACACCGGATCCTGTGAGATCTCCGAAGTTAAGCAACATTGGGCGTGGTCATGATTTGGATGGGTTGCCATGCGCTGTTGGTGGGGTGGGGGTAAGGGAATGGAGGAGCAGAAAGGAACTGGCCACCCTACCGTACATAAACTCCGGCTCAGGCACACTTCTGCGGAGGTTCGGACCTGCCTTCAGGCAGAATACACCCTTCCCTTTTCTTTCTTTTGTTCAGCTTGAAAGCCAAAGTTGAATGTTTTAAATTAACACTGCAACAAATTTCAATGGCTCTTGGCAAAATTGTTTATCCCCAAGTGCTTCAATCACATCAAGAAATCATACATAGACTATTGATAAAGTAAAGTGTGTTTTCCCAATGAACTGTGCAGCTGTGTCTTGCAGTTGTTGAACGTTGTGATTTTCTAGACCCATATTAAAAACTTGTCAACTGTGAAATTTTATCAGTTATCCAGGTTTTGAATGCTGAAAATGTTAGATCTGCAGTATTGACATTCATCAGTGAAGGAGGTCAGTATTAGGAAACAGTGCTTGATGCAAATGTAATGGACTAGTATAACATGGAAACAATTCTCTAACCCATGGGTAAATAATGAAAATATCTAGCTTGATTATTATTATTATTATTATTATTATTATTATTATTATTATTATTATTATTATTATTATTATTATTATTATTATTTATCGATACGACCACCTGTGGGCCACATTTACACAATCTTCCTTCTGTCACGCAGACTGATACCCTTTTCTTTGCACTCTCATCAAAGATTCTTGAGTCTTCGACTTCTTCTTGCTCGCTCTGCCACCGAGATGTTCTGTGACTTTGCATGTTGCCCTTCAGACGCATCCCTCATTCCCACAACCTTCTTCTTAAATGATGTCCTTTCTTTTATATCCTCCTCTTTGATACCTATTTCTGCCAAGTCATTGTGCACCTGTGTAAACCATCCCGGTTGTTTTTCCACTTTTCCTGTAGAAGAAGTATCCCGTTGGCCAATCTACAATATAATTATTAAATTAATGTTGTAATGGTCCACCTTTCAATACTATAATATGCAATAGGGTATTCTAACTTACATTAATTAGGGACTAGTTTTGGCCAGCGCTGGCCATTTTCAGCTTTAATGTAAAACATCTAATACCGGTAACTAAACAAATGTACATGCACACAATTGACATAAAACAAATGGAACAAATGTATACAAATTGACATTAAAAACTGGGATGAAATTATGAGTAAATTTGAAAATAACTAGGTTCTAAATTCGTGCATCTTGAGTATGCTAATCATTACTAATTCAGTTGTAAACGGAAACTGGTAAATGTTGATCCCGTAATTCATCACCAAAACTATTTGAGTGGTGTTGGCCGTATGCAAGTCATTGGACATCGCTGTAAATAACCACCGGCTGACAGAGAACTGCTAGATGTTTCAACATCAATCAAAGTAATAAAATGAGATGCTCTCGTGGTGCTTGTTAAATCATGCTGAAATGTTGTTGGACATGGTCAGGACGGTACGTGAAGTTGTGGTTAAAACAGATACATTGTTTCTGGTATAAAATTTGCAATTCATTGCAGTGCCCAGGAAGTTAACCTGAATAAATTAGATAAAATTAAATTAATGAATTGAATGAGAGAGTGTGTTAGTTAGATGGCATAGGTTATATGAGACTTAGCTCTCAATATGGCATGTGGTGTATGGCCTATTGTTGTGTGAGCTTCAGACTAACTTTTGTGAGATTCAAATGAAAAGGAAGGGGCAGGCAAGGAGGGAAAGGCAGAGCAAGGCGTGAGGTCGTGGAGGAAAGGGGAGGGGAAGGTCGAGACGGAGAGGGGAAGGGGGAGAATTAAAGCGGGGCTGAAGGATGTGGGAAAAAGGATGGCTGCTGAGGAAAGGTGCTGTGAATATTATGAAAAACTGAATTATGACTTGTTGGTTTGACGTTTCTGAAAATGGGAATTAGGTCAAAAAGGATATTTGGCTTTTCTGAAATTTCATTAAGATTATGATTTGGGTTGAAATATTGATCTAATTGTATGAAGCAGCTTTCGGTAATGTGAAGGAGAGGTCCTTTGTTGATGATTTTGAGAATTTCTATATCTTGTTTTATGTCTGTCAATTTGTGATTATAGTCATGCATATGCTGTCCTACAGCTGAACATTTATTGTATTTCAGGGCTTTGACATGTTCCGAGTACCTTATATTAAAATTTCCCCCGGTCTGTCTGACGTAAGAAGAATTACAACTGTTGCAAATGATCCTGTGTACTCCTGATTTTGAATAACTGTTAAACTTGTTTATGGATGTGGTATTATATACGACTTCTGCATATTAAGGCTGAAGATGGCCAGCCCCAGCTGAAACTAGTCCCTAATTAATGTCGCTAATGATATGAGTAAACAAGTGGAATCAGAGGTAAGGCTTTTTGCAGATGATGTTATTCTGTATAGAGTAATAAATAAGTTAAAAGATTGTGAGCAACTGCAATGTGACCTCGATAATGTTGTGAGATGGACAGTAGGCAATGGTATGTTGATAAATGGGGTTAAAAGTCAGGTTGTGAGTTTTACAAATAGGAAAAGTCCTCTCAGTTTTAATTACTGTGTTGGTGGGGTGGAAGTTCCTTTTGGGGATCATTGTAAGAATCTAGGTGTTAATATAGGGAAAGATCTTCATTGGGGTAATCACATAAATGGGATTATAAATAAAGGGTACAGATCTCTGCATGTGGTTATGAGGTTGTTTAGGGGTTGCAGTAGGGATGTAAAGGAGAGGGCATATAAATCTCTGGTAAGACCCCAACTAGAGTATGGTTCCAGTGTATGGGACCCTCACCAGGATTACCTGATTCAAGAACTGGAAAAAATCCAAAGAAAAGCAGCTTGGTTTGTTCTGGGTGATTTCCGACAAAAGAGTAGCATTACAAAAATGTTGCAATGTTTGGGCTGGGAAGAATTGGGAGAAAGAAGACGAGCTGCTCGACTAAGTGATATGTGATTCAGATGTTGATTCCCATAGGGAATCTGAAATATTTGTTCTGAATGAATAAATTTATATTATAAACAATCACTCCTACTTATTTCTTTGCCTCACCTCCTCCACTCCAGTGTAAGATGTACCCTCTACTCATCCTCTTCACTCACTTTCCCTTCCGCTTGACTTTACTCAGTCCCATCATTGCAACATTCTCTTTCTTCATAAATTCAATCAACTCTTCTGATTTTTCTATCAGGGTCTTACCATTTTATTATTCCCACCTTCATCATCATCATCAGTTTTCCACTCCAGTTGCCCGGGTGTGGTTTACGAGCACTCTCCACTTCTGTCTGTCCATGTACCACTCTTCTCTCAAGACGACATCCCAGCTGATTCCTCTTGTTCCTATGTCCTCTTTCACTTGGTCCAGCCACCTCTTCCTAGGTCTTCCTACCGGTCGTTTTCCGGCCACGACTCTGTGTAGCCATTGTTTTGCTGTCCTTCCATCGTCCATTCGTTTGACATGGCCAAACCATTTCAAACGGGCCCTTGTCACTTTTTCATTCAGGGATGGGTACACACCAGCTTGCTCCCTTATTCTTTCATTCCTTACCCTGTCCCTTTTTGTCTTCTGTACCATAGTTCGTAGGAACTTCATTTCTGCGGCTTGTAGTTTGCTGTCCACTTGTTGGGTTGTTGTGCAGGTTTCTAGGCCATATATTATTATGGGGGTGAAGTATGATTAGAATAGAATCTGCTTTGATCTTAAGGGAACTTGTTCGTTCCAGAGGAGGTTCCGAACTTGATGGTAAAACTGAGCTGATTTTTTGAATGCGGTTGTTAATCTCATGCTGTATTCTATTATCACTTGAAATGATTCACCCAAGATATTTATATTGGTCTACTGTTTCCAGTTGTGCACCTTCCAGCATTATTTTTCCTTTCTTCTTCTGCCTGTTGACAGACATAATAACAGTTTTCGATTTATTTATTGTTAATCCATGTGCTTTCAAATGTTCATTCCAGGTGTTCAGCCTCTCTTGGACTTCCTTCTCTGTATTTCCCCAAATTACTACATCATCTGCAAATGCAAATGCATTGATGTCCATATTGTTCTTCTGCTTAATTTCTTTCATGACTTCATCTATGACAGTGATAAAAAGTAATGGTGAAAGGGTACTGCCTTGTTGCACTCCTTTAGTGGTTTGGAACCAATCAGAATTACCGTTTCCTATCTGTACGCAACTGCAGCAGTCTTTGTAAAGCATTTTAACTTTCTGGATAAGCCCTTTGGGTACATTCTTCTTTCTTAAACATTCCCATATAGTCTTCCTTGGAACACTATCAAATGCTTTTTCAAGATCCAAAAACACTAGTGTTAACCCGTAGAGCGGGGCTTGCGCCTCCATCCGCGCTTCAAACTCTGCGCTAGGGTGGGCGATGCGGCTCCAGACGCGGGACTGTTTTTATTTTTTTCTTATCTTCAATATTAGGCGCGAGCCTTGAAACTTTACTCACATGCTTTGGAAGGTGCTGCCATCTTGACGATTTTTTCGAACTACGTAGTAAGAACGGTATTGCGACAGGGAATCCCCTTTCTGTTTCGTTCGTATTTGTTCAGTGCAAAAATCGCTTAAGCGCCGCATCACATTCAGCCCGTGCATTCGTCAGTAGGCCGCATGACTGGCCCTGCGCTGTACTAAGTTCACGATAAATAGAAGCTTCAGTGTGTTCCTTTTGCGTTTTTGAAATGTTTATTTTGTTTTATATCATAATACAGTATGTTTAAAAGGGCAGGGGATATTCCAAGTGATTGTACTATTCGTGATATCCTTGAAAATAGCGAAGATGAAAGTTGTAGTGACTTCAGCTCGGAAAGTGACGATGAATCTCCGTTATTAGTAAATATTCCAGGAAGTAGCTTTTCTAGTAGTGTTCCAAGACCGGTTCAATCGGTGCGGAGTTCGAGTTCCAGTGAAAGCAGTGAAACTGAAATTGCGAATGACGGTAATCCTGCTGCTGTACAGGGTGAATGGGATGTGCGGGGTTGTAAGCGAGCAAGATTTCCAACAAATTACAATGCTGGAATTCAGGGTGAACTTTTGGATAAGAAACAGCCCGAAGAAATTTACGAATTTTTTATAGATGACGGACTTTGTGATCTTATTGCACAGCAAACAAATCTGTATGCTCAGCAAATAATTACCTCAAATTCGTTGATGGCAAAAGTGAAAAGAAGAAGTCGTGAGAGAGACTGGGTACCCACTAACAAAAATGAAATAAAACTCTTTTTAGGAATCTTATTACTGCAGGGTATTGTTCAGAAGCCGAAATTAGTCCATTACTTTTCTCGTAATAAACTGTTAGCTACTCCTGTATTTTATGAAATTATGTCTGAGAAACGATTTTTCCTTTTGCTTAAATTTTTGCATTTTGCGGACAATGAAGCATATAATAGACAGGTTCACCCCAAATTGTATAAAGTGAAGCCAGTTCTAGACGACCTATTATCAAAATTCAGAACTTCATATACTCCAGACGATCGCCTATCTATCGATGAGAGCCTGTTATTGTGGAAAGGTAGACTAAGATGGAAGGTATACATACCGAAGAAACGGTCGCGCTTTGGTATGGAATCTTATAAGTTATGTGAAGCTAAATCTGGGTATGTGTGGAACCTCCTATGGTATACGGGGAAGGAAACTGATCTGGTAAACGAAGTTTGTGGAATAGATATTTCTGAGTACACTAAGCCTTCCAAAGTTGTATTTACACTGGCCGAAGGTCTGCTGAATAAAGGTTATCTAATAGCTGTGGATAATTACTACAGTAGTCCGGAGCTATTTGACCTGCTCAATGACCTTCAGACAGATGCTGTAGGCACCGTAAGACCGAACAGGAAAAATCTCCCAAAAGATGTTATGGGGAAGAAACTAAACAAGGGGGAAGTTGCGTTTGCTTATCGTAACAAACTCATTGCTCTCAAGTGGAGAGACAAGAGGGATGTGTGTATGCTAAGTAGCATACATGATGCCGAAATGCATACTGTGAAAAACAGGAAAGGGGACACAGTAGAAAAGCCTGTCATGTGTATAGATTACAATGACTCAATGGGTGGGGTCGATTTATCTGATCAGTGTATTGTCCCGTACAGTACAGCCCGAAAGCGAATCAAGAAATTCTACCAAAAGATTTTCAGGCACTTGTTGGACATAACAATGTTCAATTCCTTCATTATTTATCAAAAACATGGAGGAAAATTCACTCACTTACAATTTCGTATGCACGTTATCCAGAAGCTTTTTGACAAGTATGATAAATCAATCCCTGCTGAAGCCCAGCCAGTCAGATCAGTAGTGTCACTGTCAAATGACCCTTCGGATCGATTCTCGGGAAGGCACTTCCCGGATTTCAATGCCCCTTCAAAGACGAAACCCATTGCAAGCAAGAGATGTGTTGTTTGCAATGCAAATAATAAAAGAAAGGAGACACAGCACTGCTGCAAAATCTGCGATGTAGCACTGTGCCCGGCTCCTTGTTTCGGAGTGTACCACACAGCTAAAATGTGAACTGAGAGGCGTCCATTGAACGTGTATTGTGAATAGTGTCCCTAATTGTGTAAACTCGTGTGTGTGCGTGCGTGTAGACAGTGACGGCGACTAGCGGATAAAGAAATTAGAAACAAAAGGGTAGGACCTACATTTGAACTGCGAATTTAATTTCTTTTTTTTATACGGCTAAAATGCAATAAAAATGTTATTTTTCCCCAAAATGTGGAGGAGCACTACCCCTAACCGCTAACCCCCTCCCCCCCCCATTGTCACCGCCACTGCGTGTGTGGATATATAGACTAGTTAAAATCTATGAGTGAAATTAGTGACTCGGCAGTTTCATATCCAGAACAAGAGGAGAAAGTAGATATTCGGTGAGTACATTTTTCTCTGATCATTTTTATATTCTTCAATAGTGTAATAATAGTAAAGTATAACAATATATTATAGTGCTTGTGGGACTACAATGACAGTTTGATTCGTAAATGTTTACTGCTTATGTACAAGTTTCAGAAAGTAATTATTACAGTGCCCATAAGAGAAAAAACGGGAAATACGAGACTTATGCCTTTGTTGCACTAAAAAACGTAGTGCTTAAAAATCATTCTTTATCGTGAATATGCGGTGCAGTATCGAAATTAATGTGTCTTATTGTCACAATATACAAGTAATATTAGATAGATACATGTCGGGTTGCATAAATCCAAGTATTAAAAAAAAAATAATGATGAAAACACCTCCCCACCGTAGTGTGTAAAGAGGAAGAGCTCGCTCCCCACTTAACGGGTTAAGTCTTTGCCCTTCTCCCAATGCTTTTCTAACAGTATTCTAAGTGCAAATATGAGATCGGTAGTTGATCGGTGTTCCCACCTTCATAATATTAATTGCTGGTTGCCCACTTATCACAGCTCCCCCAGTGCAAGACCTGAATGCCACTTTTAGCAGGCTATGCCCTAACCACTCAATATATGCTATTGTTACAGGGGATTCGCCACCCCCAAGGGCATTTTAGAGCTACTGCCAGCAATTATTCAGGCTGCCTCTTACATGGGGAATAGACGCCATTGCAGCCGCCCCTAACATGGGAAACAAATGCTGCTGATGAATAGTGTATTCGTACCATTTCCCAAGAACTGGACAGCCTCTTCCACAATCTCCAACATTCCGAAGTTCATCTTCTCCGCTGTAGATTCCGTTGAGGTCTTCGCTCATAACCCTTAGCTGGGAACCTTACCAGATGCTACACACTGGGTCAGTGTGCTTTCGGACTCACATAAGCAGGGTGCCACTCCCTGGACAGGGCTGCCTGTGAACAGTTGAGATACCAGCTCTTGATATAATCTTATAAAATAATCACTATACCAAGAATGGAATGCTTAGTGATTGGAACCGTTACCAACAAGCTTTAGGATATTAGCATGAACAATTTTTCACTCAGAAGAAGATCAGAAAATATATTTTAGACTGTAACAAGAAACAGAACTGTTGGCATTTCAATGTAGATATTCATGTAGGCAATTTATTTTAATGTGAATGTTTGTTTTGACGTTATTATGTGTTGTAGATTTATGTTCTTCTGAGAGATTTTCAGATTTTATTAGTCACTGAAGAAGGAGAAGAGAATATATTTGTTTTTGAAAACTATGCCAGATTAGGATGTAGTAAATGAGTGAACATATAGTATTGTATATTAATTGTATTGATAGGCAGACCATACCTTAGCCCTATTTCAGGATGTAATTGAAAATATTTTTTATTTTGTGCCAATTGTCGCTATTATGTTCTGTTCTGAATAAACTGTGTATGACTTGTTCAAAGATTTTATATTGTGGGAATACTCCTGAATTAAAGAGATTATTTCAGATAGACTTTCCACATAGGTCGTGTTGGTAATTCCTGAATAAAAGAGATTTCTTCAGATAGACTTTCCACATAGAACATGTTGATTTCATATAATGTATACCAGATAGATTTTAAGTACAGAACAAAAGTGGTCAACCAGACACGGATGGGAACTGAACCCTCACTCAGCCTTTGTATTTAGTCTTGTATACCAATGAGCTATGGCTGCCTGGTCTGTCAATAATAATAATAATAATAATAATAATAATAATAATAATAATAATAATAATAATATTATTGGCTTTTCGTCCCAATGTCTATTTCTGTGGTTTTCGGAGATACTGAGGTGCTAAAATTTTGTTCTGCAGGAGTTCTTTTAAGTGCCAATAAATCTACCAACACAAGGATGTTGTATTTGAGCACCTTCAAATACCACCGGACTGAGCCAGGATTGAGCCTGCCAAGTAGGAGTCAGAAGGCCAGCACCTCAACCGTCTGAGCCACTCAGCCTGGCCGGAACCTTATATTTTGGATAGGATCTCGGGAACAGGTTTGGCATTCGTCAGCTGTAACTCGATCCAAGTATATATAACTTCTTCCTGCATACATTGACCAGTTCAACTCAGTTTATGGATGTTTTTACGATGACTAAACAGACCAATCCGGGCTTTACAAGGTTTACTGCTGGAGCAAAGTTCACCATAAAGAATTTCGCGGGGAAGCCTGATATCATCCATGCTGTGAACAAGGCCTAACAATCTCAGTTGATGAGCGATGATTGTTGTCTCAGTGCTGTTTAGCTGCGCTTTGTTGAGAACTGCCATGTTGGTCACATAGTCCTCCCACTTAATATTCAAGATGAATCTCATTTTCTGTTGGTGGAAGCGCTCAAGTTTTTTGATATCACGGCGGTAGAGTGTCCAAGTTTCACAGCCATACAGCAGCGTGGAAATGACAACAGCTTTGTACACCATGAGTTTGGTACGCAGTTTCAGGTCATTATTCATGAAGTCTCTGTTCATTAACTGTTCAAATGCTGGATAAGCTGCCCCAATTCTTTAATCAAAATCTTGTTTGCAGGTACACCGTTTAGACAAGATGCTTCCAAGATATGAAAAGTGTTCAACCTGTTCCAGTGTTATGTCTTAGATGGAGATACTGAACTCAGGAAGAGTTAATCCTGGGGCAGATTGCGCAAGTACCTTTGTTTTTTTCACAATTATGGCAAGATCAAAGTGATCACATGCAGTTTTAAAGCAGTTGACGTACTGTTGTAGTTCTGCAGGAACAGGAGATACGGTGTCATCGGCATACTGCAGTTCTGTCACTCGGGTAACCAGAGTATGTCTTTGTGAATGAAGTTTTTCCAGATTGAAAAGGCCTCCATCAAAACGAAATTTAATCTCCATGCCTAAGTTGTTTGCAGATGATTCATTCAGCATGGCAGCCATGTACAGTGCAAAGAGTGTAGGAGCAAACAGACAGCCTTGTTTCAATCCATGAGTGATTGGGAACGAATCTGATACTGAGTTACCATGAAGAACTTGTCCAGACATGCCATCATGAAGAGCTTGAACCAGTTCCACATTACGTTCAGGACATCCAAAATTTCTCAATACTTTCCACATAGCAGATCTTGGTACAGAATCAAAGGCTTATTCCAGATCATAGAAATCTAAATACAGAGGCTGCTGTTGCTTCCTGCATATTTTCTGGAGTTGTCTAGCACAGAAGATGACATCTGTTGTGCCTCTCGAGGTTTGGAAACCACATTGAGACTTAAGCAAAATCCTCTCTGAGATAACTTGGAGCCAGTTTAATAGAATTCTTGCGAGAATTTTACCTGCAGTTGTCAAAAGCGATATACCATGGTAGTTCCCACATACACTATGATCACCTTTCTTGAAGATGGGTTTGGCAGTATGACCAGCATAACTTTAGTGTGTATTAGTCGTCTGCTGTGGGGCATTCATGATTGTATTTAGATTTCGTTAATGCTACTATGCCCTCTCTTATTGGTTTGCATAAGTGATCAGTAGCATTGTGAGTGATATGGCAGTAATTTTTAGTACTAATAATGATTTCTGTCCAGTATTAACCATTTGGCCTATCATTACTTGTGAAAGGAAATATTCCCTTACATACCATTTATTTTCCAGTCACTTTAGCATAAATTTGACTAATCACATACCAGTACATAAGAATATTCAGAGCAAAGTGAGCTTTTAGCTCGTGTATAGTAACAGGAAACCAATGTTTTTATTCGTATTACTGGTTTCAGGGGAAGCAGATAAATTAACAAGAAACGTAGGGACGTAGGCATTGGTTTCCTTAGTATTGTGATCCCAGAGCTGTAGGGTTAGAAATTCATTCACTACGTCCGTTTCTTTTGGATTATTCCTCAACCTCCTCCTCACTACATAGTGAATTTCAGAAACTGGTTTGCATGTTACAGAAACAGGCTTATTGTCATCAAGATACCAATTCCAAGTATCATTACTAGGGTTCTCACCCGCTCTTGTTGCATTCTGGTTTTGTCCCGTAGTTTCAATTAGCACTATCACCTGGGAACTGAAATCGGAATCACTGTCATCACTGTCAGTTGAAGAAGAAGTATTTTCACTCTCCAGAGAATCATTTCCACTTTCAACATCACTATTTTCAAGCCACTTACAAGCTGCGCTTGGAAGCCACCATGATTGTTTACAATGAGCGGCATTCTGAGGTGCTTTTTATATTCTGTATTTCAGCTCAGAGTTACTATTTACACAGATAAAATGGGTTCAGGTATCATCTGACATCAATTGAATAGGCTGCAAAACAAACAGAATAAATCTCTCTGACCAGCTAACCACGAAAATGAACTTATAAATGTTCCGTGCACCAGGACGGAAGAGTCCCTCAAACTATGTTACCACCTTACGATCACAGGACGGAAGGTTCCATCAAAGTATGGTAATGGGTTAATACACAAACGTTTGGTATAAGATGTTTGTATTTCCTTCATATGGTTCTGTCTTTATCTCTTAACATCTCTTTATCTATTTTAATGGTTGTTGTTTCCTCCTTCTGTTTATGAAAATTTTCTTCTTACAGGCGTACCCCAGCACCTAAGAAAGTTTGGCTTGATCGGAGAGACAATGAGACCCTCCATCCACTACGGCAGTCATACGATGGGGTACGTTCATCGTTCTTTTCCTTATGTCATTCATCCATTCATCAAATTCATAGAATTTTACAGAAGAAATAATTTATACTCTATACCTTTCAGGAAGGATACATAATTAGAATGGCATTATTTATCCATTTCATTTTTATTTCAGTCAACTGGAGATATCATACTGCCCATGGATGTTGACAAGTTTCAAGTTTATGGTGGAGAGAGGATAATATTCCAACCAGTAAGTGACTAAATTGTAATTTATTTGACCTACTCATTGTTGGCTACTAATGTTGTATGTTCGTTAAGTGTCAGATAATTTTTTTGTTTTGTTTTTTCATGTGCAAAAAAAAAAATTATTTTTCATAGTTTTTCTCGGTCTTTCTCCAATTTATTGGTGTCAGCACTTAGTGTGGATTTGCTCCAGCTTTATGGCCAGATGTCAATCATATGTGGAGGGATGTATTCAGTATTGTGTGGTTCTGTAGTGGTTGGAAGTGTGATGTGTTGTATGTAAATGAAGAGATGTGTGTTAAAACGAATACAAACACCCAGTCTGAAGCCAGAGAAACTTACCATATGCAGTTGAAATCCTCGACCTGGCCAAGAATCGAGCCTGGGACCCTCTGAACTACGGGTATCAATCAATCAGTCAATCAATGATTGAAGGCCACATTGACCATTCAGCCATGGAGCTAGATATTTTTTACAACAATTTATAAGCAGTAATTAATTCAGCATGCCTTCAGTGAAATAACAAGAATACTGTGGTTGCTATTTTTGGAATATCATTGTTCACAGCCATAATATCCCTCTAACAGAGAGAAGTCAGCCATGGTGGAACTACATCATCATGCACCAACATTATAAAAACAGTCAAACTGCCATATAATAATATTTTTGGACTGAAGCATATCGTATTGTGTTATTATTATTATTAAAATTTTTTTTTTGCTAGTGGCTTTACGCCGCACTGATATTGTTTTATTGGGAGAATATAAAATTGTATGCAGAATACTGTTTGACATACGGGTTAATTCAAGGTAACTTGCAAAGAGGCGTAATGTAAAAAATCACAAATATGTGCTCACATACTGAAGCATTTATCTAGTTTAATTGCATAATATTTTTTTAAATGCAGTACTCATTAGTACCAAAACAAATTGTTGCTGCACTTACTTATGTATTTTGGAAGGAAATCAGTCATTTTTAATTTATTTTTTTGCCCTTGATTCTTCAACCCTTATGCTGTGAAATTCAACTGATTTTTTATCCTTTGACTGCTATATTCTACTTAAGTCTACTTCTGAGGAAATATTTTATAGTTTGCTATATTACTATACTTTACTCCCTGAACCAGAAAAAAAAAAAGAAAAAACAGTATTTTGACAGCACAGTGTTGCAAGCTCACTTGCTAGAGAAGTTTGATTGACTAATAAGCCTGCGCATTCCCTCTACTGTAATAACGTATTTATTTACCATCTTTAAATCAACACACAAAATGCCGGGCTGAGTGGCTCAGACGGTTAAGGCGCTGGCCTTCTAAGCCCAACTTGGCAGGTTCGATCCTGGCTCAGTCCGGTGGTATTTGAAGGTGTCGGTAGATTTACTGGCACGTAAAAGAACTCCTGTGGGACTAAATCCCGGCACCTCGGCGTCTCCGAAGACCATAAATGTAGTTAGTGGGACGTAAAACAAATAACATTTTTTTTTTTTGCTAAGGGCTTTACGTCGCACCGACACAGAATAACATTATTATTATTATTATTATTATTATTATTATTATTATTATTATTATTATTAACACACAAAATAGTTATTTAAATCTATACTTTATTTATTGCAAAAAGTGATATTATCCCATTTAATCAGTTTGTATCAGCCCCTTCCTGCATCACAGCCGCAAGGTGCTGCACGTAGTTCAAGGCTGCATGGCGTTGCAGTATTGTCATTCAGCAGCTGCCAGAAATAAGAAATATTTGGTTCTAACCGGCTTATTTTTATGAAATATTTTAATGTAACTCCTAAAAATTCATTCCTTCTTACTTATTGTCTCTCTGGTTATTCCTATAACGAATCATACACGGCTGCATTTTGTATTCATGACTTGCTGCTCTAACTCCATTTTCTGCAGCATGGGATCCAGACAAGTTGAAAGAAAAGAACGTGAAGGATTGTTCCGAGGAACTCGTTGCATAAGGACTAAATTAAAAGAATGAAGGAAACATAATAGATGAAGGATGGACAGTTGTAAAGTATGAAATCAGTAGGGCTGTTGAAGAAGGGTTAGGAAGAAAGGAATGGACCATTAAGAATCAGTGGATAACTCAGGAGATACTAGACCTAGTTAAAGAACAGCAAAACTACAAGAATGCAGATAATGAGAACAAAAAAGAATACAGGCGATTAACACATTGGAGACTGAGCCCGAGTGTGTATCGGGATGGGGTAACAGCGCAGACTGACCGCGCTCGAGGCTAACTCGGGCCTGCGTATTTGTTAATTTGTCAACGCAGCCAGGACGAGAATCGGGCGAAAACTATACATACCACTTTAAAGAACTTTTACAACAGCTATACCGTACGTTCGTGTCTTCTGTCATTGTTTTCTCGAACTTACAGCAGCTTATTTTTGCTCGAGTTAACTGCTACACTCCATGCTTCCAGCCTTTCAGAGTTTTGTTTACGTCGTGCAAAGTGTTTGGGTTGTTTTGTTTATGCTATCATGATTGGATCATTGAATGAAAATGGAATTTTAGAGGTTTTAGAAGAGATTTTTGATGACAGTGATTCAGAAGAAGAGGTAGAACTTCATGTTAGTGATGAAGGTACTTATAACCTATTTTATCATATTCCACCCAGGTATGATTTTGCACTTTGTATTTTATTTAGCTAATGTTTCATGATCTTCATATGACTGAAGATTCATTTAGAATGAAGTGACGCAAGCGATGATGATTCAAAGGCAGGGACTGATTCACATTCACCGGTTACTTTTGGTGATTTGGGTGCACTTGCAGAGCCTGTGCAGATAAAGGAAACACGGAAAATGGGAAAGTAACGAGAAAAGAGACATGCTGGTGGTATCCAATATGTTCTGTAGCACTTTGTGTCCCTGAATGCTTGAAACTATTCCACACTCAAGCTCATTATGTGTAAGACTTTGTTGTCAGACATTTTTTGTTGTTGCAAAAGGCATATTGTTGGAAAATGTGTAATGTGAAAATTATTCAATAGATCTTAATGCAACTTTTTACTTTTAATACTTTGATGATATATACATGTTACAATTGCAACCTACCTACTATTTTCTACAATTTTTTTAAAAACCTTCAAAATATGGCAGTCTGCCTGCCTATATGCCACCTTAAGACAGGGTCTCCAATGTGTTAAAGATTGAAGGAGATAGAAACTGCAGGAGAGCTAAGGAAGAATGGCTGAAAGAGAAATGCAAGGATGTTGAAAGGTAGATGCTGCATACAGGAAAATCAAGGAAACCTTTGGAGAAAAGAAAACTAGTGTGCCCCTGTGCTACTAGGTAGATAAATATGGTATGTGCTTGTGCTAGACCAGCCTACGTTATTCTTCTTGTATGCCCACGGCAGGGTTGGACACAATGAGCACCGAGGAATAAATAACAGGAAAACACAACACATACACAGGCAGAAAGGAATAAAAAAAATCAAGAAAAGCAGTAGAAGCGCCAATCAACCAGAGGTAATGGGGAATAAATAAATACTTACCTATTATAGTGTGCACAGACCTGGTAAAAAATGACCAAAAGAAACGTCATGAACTGAACTCGAGCCTATTAATTCAAAAGAATAAGATTTAAAAGGCTACCGGTCCTACTCCTTCACTAATAATGCCGAGTAGGAAACATAGCATTTATTAAATAAACATAAGGACACCGAAATAATATCACTGGCCATATGAAAATCAGAAACGAATAAAATAATGAAAACAGGTCTCATGAAAACAATACATGTAAAACTTTTCACTACCATCATAGTGTCGTGTTTACTCATAATAGGATCCAGTCAACAGGTTCAACCCTCATAATTACAAATATTCAGAACATAGGAAAAAAATTGTTACCTTAGAACAAAATATCTTTGTTGCATTACGCAGCCCTCGGCCCAAAGCTATATATCATTTTGATATTCATTTCAACAGGACGAGTATTTACCGAGCATGACACACGGTCATAAAATACAACCCACAACAATGGTTTCCAACAAACTTCACAAGGGTGAAGGCAGAAAAGTTAAAGATGGCCAAAGATTAAGAGAAAGTGAGGGTCTTGCACAAGTATGGCGCCCGGGATCAGGGATAAACAAGGAGTTGCTAAGAAAATAGAATGATGATATAGATGTTGATTCTCATAGGGAATCTGAAATATTTGTTCCGAATGAGTAAATTTATAATACCAATATAAAAGGTCCGTTCTTGGACATTATACATTTTCCAGCTAACTCATTCCTGGTTGTCAGCGTTTCGCCCCCGTGTGCTTAGGTTGGGCTCAACGGTTGGTACCTAGCACACCTACCAAGACGTATGGCTAGTGCATACCGTGGAGGCCACTGCGTAGGCTAATTGTAGCCACCGGCAGTGCCAATGCACTATGAGGCACTTTGTCTCATTACCAAAAATTGATGCCTGCTTGGCCATCAGATGATATAGATGTTGATTCCCATAGGGAAACTGAAATATTTGTTCCAAATGAGTAAATTTATAATACCAACCAGGAATGAGTTAGCTGGAAAATTTATAATGTCCAGTAATGGACCATTTATATTGGTATTATAAATTTACTAATTTGGAACAAATATTTCAGATTCCCTATGGGAATCAACATCTACATCATCTGATGGCCAAGCAGGCATCAGTTTTTGGTAATGAGACAAAGTCTCTCATAGTGCATTGGCACTACTGGTGACTACAATTAGCCTACGCCGTGGCCTCCACGGTATGCACAAGCCATGCATCTTGGTAGGTGTGCTAGGTACCAACTGATGAGGCCAACCTAGCATACGGGGGCAAAACGCTGGCAACCAGGAATGAGTTAGCTGGAAAATGTATAATGTCCAATAACGGACCATTTATATTGGTATTAAGGAAATTGACACAGATGTAGAATAATATATTGGAAGTGGAAAGAGTTTGTAGAAGATTTTACTTGTAAGTCTTTTTAGTAGTACTTA
Organism: Anabrus simplex; assembly: GCF_040414725.1. Lineage (NCBI taxonomy): Eukaryota > Metazoa > Arthropoda > Insecta > Orthoptera > Tettigoniidae > Anabrus > Anabrus simplex. Next base: position 331,627,566 of record NC_090269.1, read on the forward strand.
CTGTATGATCTGGAGTGTTGTGCTACAATATCTTATTCCATTCTGGTACCTAACCTGTACAGTGTAAATATTTTGGTAACATATTGTATTTGTAAATAGTAGATTTCATTTCTATATTTACTGGAACTGTCCAGAAAGTTTTGACATGAATTTTTGAACAAGATGTGTTGGCCTTTGTTAGTTATGTATTCTAGAAAGTATGTTCTGACTATTCTGGAAATGGAAGATTCGCGATCGTATGTATTCGAGAAAGTATTTAAACATCGCAACTGAAGAAAATGTTGTGATTGGTCAATCTGGGCAAGCTCCTGTGTTTTGATTGGCTACTCCAAGGCCAGGTTCCCTTTAAAGGGGCTAGGCAGCATTTCGTGAGAGGTCTGAGGTCTTAAGTCTCTGAGCCGTGTTGGTTTTGGCCTGCCGAGCCTCCGGAAGTTTCTGACGTCGTGAACGTCTCCTCAGTACCAGCATGGGTTGCCTAAGGGTAAGCGCTGTTGCTTCCTGCCCGATTTTAAGTCCCATTTAGTTTTCGTTGGTGTATCACAGGAGTTTGCCCTAATCGCCACTCTTTTGATCAGATGTGAAAAGGTAGTTTTGATTTCACTCTAAAACGTAATAGTGTTTCGTGCTTCCTCTTACCTTCAATATTGTATTTGTGGAGTTTGATTTGTACTGAGATGTACTTGTTTAACTCTTTGAACTTGTAGGAAGCTCTCGTCAAAGAATATATAACTTATGTGTCTCTAAGAACATGTACTGTATCTTATGAAAGGTGTATCGGTATTTTCCACATTGACTGAAACTGTTTGTAATTTATTTATTTTGTAAAGTCCATTTTGTAAATAATGTTTTGAAAATCAAAGATCACTGTTAATTTTTCCGAACCGCAACCTAGACATATCCATGCCGCTGGTAGGTTGCCAGTTACGTCCCACGTTCCTTGTTTGTTATCGTTAAGTTGCCCTCACTGATATTTACTTCTGCTGTTTTCGCCACAGTACATTACATGATTACGGTGTGTATAGTGTTTAGGTACCTTGTAATTTGATTTACTTTCCTCCCTTTACTGTGTTTGTGTAACCGCTGAAGTACGAGTCAATGGTGTGCTGCTTAAGTGCATTTCTGTAAGTTGTCGAAGGAAAACCTAATACATCCATTTCATTCACAACATTTTCTGGGTCATTGCTGGTAGAGATGACACTGTCCAGATAAGGCTGTCATTGTGTCTTTAGACGGTGGGCGCGTGAGAAGAGACTCTGTTTCCGATGTTTCGTCTGCCTGTGATTCTACTTCCGTTAGCTCACACAGGTCAGTTGCATCACAAGAGATACCATCTGTTACTGGTACTTGATTGTCAGTGTTCATAAAGTCTTCGAAAGTTTCTTCCAACTCCAAATGCAGTTGTAAATCAGTCCAGTACCAGTTATCGGCATCGGCCACGGTTACGGCTGTTTCTTCTGTATCATTCACAAAGAACCTGCACTTCAGGAAGGAGTTCTTTATAACAGATGTTGTTTCAGTGTCCCAAGCCACAGCTACTGTCCGTATAGCATCCATGACATCCATGACATTCCACTTCCTGATATCAGAGAAGGGCACATTTCTTGATACATCTCTTACTAAAATACGAACAAGCTGCTTCCGATATGTACGTTTCACACAATAAATAATCCCTTGATCCAATGGTTGCATGTGGCAGGTAGTGTTTGCCGACAAGTACAGGAGATGGATAATTTTAAGTTCCAGTCCATCATGTTTCTGGGCAGCGCATCGAGCCAGAATAAGAGGAATATTGCAATCTTTACACGCCATCTGTCTTTCCAAACAGAGCAATCATTCACAGAACAAATTTCCTGTCATCCAAGCATTTTTAGAACATCTATAATCACATGCAAAATTCTTCATACCCTTAAAACAACAGGGCTGTATGAACTTACCTATAACAAGAGGGCATATTTTCTCACTGCTATCTGCATTACAGCGCAGCATCACTGTAACTCTGTGCCGTGATAAGCCTGTCCTTTCACAGCGAGAGTTCTCTTTGGTTGGGCATTACAAAAGAGAGCTGTCTCGTCCATATTGAACACGTCCTTGGGTGCATATTTCGCTAAAATTGTGCCACTCGTTCTCACCATTCGTTAATACTTTCTGTGTTAACACTTGCACTTTCGCCACTCATTGCCTGCTAAGAGACATTATGCCATTCTTTGAAACATTGCAGCCAGCCATTCAAACACTGGAAGTCCAGTCTACACTTCAGTGCCATTTTGTTGGCCTTTTCTTTTATCAGTGGACCATCCACCAGAATATTATTTAAACAGGCTTGATGAAACCACTCTATTAACTCATGTTATACCTCTGTGTGCCTTGGTCCTCGAATTTGCCTCCATTGATCAATCTTCTTATCTTCAATCGCCTGTTGTTCAATCTCTTCTCAATTTTTAAGAACGCTGGATGTGTCAATAGCGGTATTCCACACGTTTTGTTTATTTCACTTTTAGATTTTTCTTCTTGTCGGCTTCCTTGATGATCCTCAATTTATCTGCTATCGTCTTTGCAGAATATGTTTCTTTTCGGTCATTATAACAAATTTAGGCTCTATGAAACTTGAACAAAAATAACTCCACGATCGTATCGTATGTGTACCTCATGACAGTAGTAAGGCTTGTTGACAATGCAATAAAAAAGTAACAAAGAAGCAGCTATATAAGCTTTAACACGTTCACTACCAGCTCCACAGTGGGTGATTTAAACCTCCAGCTTAGCCTTTTTAAAATCGCCTCAACTCTATAGTGCACTATGTTACATTAAATGTTACTATATGAAAACAATCGTAGGTACAGTATTAAAAATTTCAACATACCTTGAGGATGATTACTAGTAGTACCTGAGGCTATGGTACCGGGTTTGACATTTTACTGGATGGGGAGGCACACCACACTTTCCACAGAACCACCTGGTTTCACGCTGGACGTTGCTTTTTGCGCACACTCTGCACCGTCTAGTTGGAAAATTGTTCGATTTAATGGCTGGGAATTTATGAAGTACATGCTCTTTTATTTTCCCATCAAGTCAAAATGGTGGACCATTAGCTGGAGTTCGCTTAGGGGATTGCACCAATGGACTACACATAGATACTGATAAGCTTACTGGAGATTGAGATGGGACCGGCGACACAGAAATGTTCGCGACTCTTTATGGTTCTCCATGTTCACTGTTTTGTAAGAAGTTTTTACATGAAAGTCAGGAAAGTTATTTTTGAGTTATTGGTTTATTGGATTTTCAGAAAAGCCTGAATGCATTAAGAAATGTACACTGCAAATTGTAGAAAAAAATTTTTTTGGTCACTTCACTGTTGTTCGCATGAATGGATACATTGCCAAATACTGGTCGGCTGTATCCACTCCATGCATAAACTGATTATAATCAATGATGTTTACAGGTTTCATTTTTATTTTACCAAACCTGATCAGAACTTCAGCTATTGCTGCGGAATGTACAGTTGAAACCATGGTAATTACTTCTTTGTCTTTCCATGAACATAGCAGTACTTCATTTTCCCTATAGAAAATAATTTCCCCTGTTTTCAACTTCTTCTGCCTTTCACTGAATTCCTTGAAAAGTCCCCTATTCTACCTTATTGCCCCACATGCAGCCATTTCTTGTTCACGCAGTTCCTTGGCTAAACCTATACTGTTGTAAAAATTGTCCATGTATACTGTATACCCCTGGCCAACGTAGGGACCTAATAAGTCAAATATAGTGTCTCGGATGTTCACGTCACTTGCATCATAGATTTTCAACTTACATATGTACCCTGTAGGGGGTTCACACACCATCCTTACCAAAATTCCAAACTTGGTAATTTTTCCTGCATTGTAAACTCAGAAACGCAAGTGCCCCCTCCAAGCTAACATTCCTTCACCCAGGGCGATTTTCCTATCCGGAGTGTACACAACTGAAAACTGGTCGCTGAGCCTTTTGAGAATCGGCCTAATTTTGTGTAGCCTATCAGGATTCCCCTCATAATAATTGCTGTCGTGAAAGTGTAAGAACGACAATATGTTTTCAAACCGGGTTCGTGCCATGGTTTTCGAAAAAATCGGTGAGGCGAAAATAGTGTTCCTGTCCAGTACATTTTCAGATCTGGTTTTTTAATTATTCCTGTTACAAACATTAGTGCTAAAAACCTTTTCATCTCATTTACATCTTACAAAATTGTACAAAACTATTTTAATCCTCCTAGTCAATACAATATATTTTTTTCGTGCAATTAAGACAAAATAAATAGACATGTTTTGACCTGGCATTGGATCATCCTCAGTAAGACATGTAAAATGAATTATAAACATAGAAAACACACAAAATGAAATGTTAGTTTAAAAGTTTTTAAAAAGTATGATGAAAGTTAAAAAATGGTGAATTGTTGATCGTTAAAACAGTCTTGAGCTGGAGGTCTTTCTGTTTCAATGTTTTTGTTGTCCTTTGGTGTGGTTCAGCTGGTATCTGTATACTCTTGGCTTAGCTGTTGTGTTCCTACATGGGCTGTTATACATAAGCATTATAGAAGATGAACCGTCTGATTTTGTAGGTACTAAGTTGTCAGTCTCCAGGTGGTCCTCATCTTCTCCAGGGCTCATGTCATCATCAGAACCACTCTCTTCTTCATCCATGTTCATGATTTTTTTCTGAAAAATCAGGGTCACCGCCTTGTAGAATGTTCATCTGTAATAGTATTAATTAATCATGCAAATAGTTATGTAGGATACATTTACTAACTTGGAGTATTGCGGAATTCTCCCTGTATAGAACGTTGCCTTTTCGCTTCTTGCATACGTACTCACAAACCTTCGTAAAATTTACAACGTGATAGTTATTTACTCACAATTAAACTAGCACATTCTGACAATGAACATCCTCTAACAAACCTCAATGGCAATTTAGGAAGGTACTGAAAATGAAATCAATTTGGCACAACAGTGTAAAGAGATACTCCAGTGTTGCCAAAAGAGCATCGTAAAAATGAAGACGGTTTGTGTTCCAGGGTTAATTGGGGCAAGCACAAGGTAGACTCTGACTCATACAGATAACTCCCTACTATTAAGTTTCATATCCACCAGGCTGGCCAACTGAAGAATTCCTAAAAATGTAGACAGGCGACTCACACTGGAAGAGAAAAACAAAGAGTGAAGAAATCTGTCCTCTTTGAAAGAAATACAGCTGTTGATATTCATCAGAGATGGCAACCCATACTGGATAGGAACTGGCTGGGACATTTTGCACAAATACAGTACTTTCCCTTATAATTTCAGACGTCTGATGACCATAGTTAGCTCTGGTTCTTTTACGATATGTTTTCATTTTTAAAAATCATCTCTCCTTTCTTTTTCCACACCATCCAGTCATTGGTTTATCATTTCTGTATATTCCTGTTCTCTTTCCTAAGTTACTGCCATTCATGTATGATCCTTTAGATTTTTTGTGATCTGTGTTATAATTTTGGGGATTGATGGTACTTCGTTTACCCTGATGTATGTACAGTACATGACTTTTTTTTGTTTCCTCCAGGAAGAAGTAAAGAATGTACGTCAGCTGATGGACCAAGGGATATATCTTATGGGTTTTAAGCCTGAAAATCGTATTAAGCTGCATCATCATTACAAGCCTGCAGCTTTCATCTATCCTGATGATACTAAGATCAGAGGTATGATGACCACATTTTTCATTATTTCTGAAAAAGAATACATTTTTTATAACTTGAGGTACCGGTAGTAGAAGAATCCTCAATTCTCTTTCTCCTGTATATGTTTTCTAACGACTGAAGATCATCACCGTCTTCTATGCTTATAACGTTTCCTGACTTCAGCCGGAATCCTGTACACACAATAGTGTTATAATCCTCCGCTGCTCACCTTAGAGCTCTGCAAGGATGTCCCTCGTTGTCTTCCCGTCATATGCAGGCAGCTTAAACTCTTAACATATTCCAACTTAAAGGTTTTCAATTTAGGTACTTAACATATTCATATTGTTCTGTTGTTTCACAAGTGTTTTTTTTTTTTTCAAGAACGATTGTTGCTATTTTACAAATCAGCTTACTTAACTGCTGACTATATCTGCTGTCAGAAGATGAGGTTCACATTAGCAAAGGGGATTTTATCAGTACAGACAGAACAATTTAATTCGAAGTTTATACTCTGGTAGATACAAAATTTGCAACTTCGCACATAAAGTGGAAAATTATGATCATTAGCCACACTAATTCTTCAGTTGGATAATTCAGCTTATCTGTAGTGTCTGTGAGGGAAATCAAATCTGTTAGTGGGCTCATACAGCTAAGATCCTTGAAAGAATCTTGTTTAAACGAATAAGAGACAGAGTAGAGGGAAAATTGGCAAAACACCAGTATGGATTCAGAAGAGGCAAGTCCACATTTGACCCAATATTTACATTGCGTCAAATGATGGAAAGGACATGGTGGTAATGTTTCTAGATATTGAAAAGCCATATGACAGTGTCCCAAGGAATTTGGTATGGAAAACATTGACAGAGGCACAGATTGAGAATGAAACAATGCAGATGGTAATAGCTGTGTATCAAAATTGCAAAAGCTGTGTTAGAACCAAAGTGGGTCAAACTGAACGGTTCAGAGTTGAGACAGGCTTAACCCCTAGAGTGGGACTCGCTTCAGGTGATGTGGCCGGAGCGAGCCCGCTGGTGGGCGCACGTCATGTGAAGTGCGGAAAGTTTTTATTTTTTAGCTCCGTTATGAAAGAAACGGTAGGTTTGAAACTTTCTCCGTATGTTCCGAGAGGTGCTGCCATCTGACAGAAATTTTTTCACCTTCGTGTATCTAAGCAGTTCTTGTCTGGGAATCCCCTTGTTATCTGCTACATAGCTGAGTAGTGCAAGAGCAATTTATGTGGCGCTTAGCGAGAAGCTCAGTCAGTGTGCTTTGTGGAGCGTAGTATTGCGTGTCTCGGTGTGAATGTTTTCAGCTCTCATAATTTGTTTGGTTGGTATATAAATATCTCTTGTGATTTATTGTTTTAATTCTACATGTAGCATTTCCTGTTTGTTGTGAACATGTCCAAAAGAACTGTAGATCTTCCAAGTGATGATATACGGGATATTCTCTAACTCAGTGAGGAAGATAGTTGCAGTGATTCTAATTTAGACAGTAATGGTGAAACTATCCTGCTATTAGATGCTCCAAGCACGAGAACTCCCGTCGGAGTAGGCCTGCTGCCTAGATGCCGTGGACAAGTGTCGAGTTTGAGCTCCGATGAGAGTAGCGAGTCAGAAAGTGAGAGCGATTTGCCTCCTACTCCGCCTAGTGACTGGGATGTATGGGGATGTAGGAGATCCCAATTTCCATCTACCTACCAAAGTGGAATTCAGGGCAAACTTTTAAATAAAAAAGAACCGGATGAAATATATGAGCATTTCATTGACGATGCACTGTGGGAACTTATTGCAGAGCAAACTAATCTGTACGCTCAGCAGTCAATACAAGCTAGTATAGGAACAGCTTAAATGAAAAGAAGGATCAGGGAGAGGCATTGGGTTCCAAGTTTGGGATCTTTTTTCTTCAGGGTATAATTCCAAATCCTAAGCTTTCTCATAATTTTTCATGTAATAGATTGTTTGCTATGCCTGTGTTTTACAAGACTATTTCCGAGAAATGTTTCTTCCTTCTTCTGAAATTTTTACATTTCTCAGATTGAGGCTTACGATTGGCAAGTACCCCCAAAACTCTACAAAGTGAAGCCAGTTTTAGACATTCTTGTATCAAAATTTAAAATTTCCTATTTGCCAGATGATCATCTATCGATTGACGAAAGTTTACTCCTTTGGAAAGGTCGCTTGGGGTGGAAAATGTACATTCCGAAGAAGAAAGCTCGTTTCGGGATGGAATCTTTTAAATTATGGGAGACTAAAACAGGATATGTGTGGAATATCCTGTGGTACATGGGCAAGGAAACTGAGCTAGTAAATGAGGTTTGTGGGGTAAATATTTCTCAGTGTACCAAGCCCTCGAAAGTTGTGTTTGCTCTAGCCGAACCTCTTCTAAATAAGCTCTAGATAATTATTACAGTAGCCCCGAACTCTTCGATCAGCTCAATGAATTTCAGAGAGATGATGTCGGTACTGTAAAATCTAACAGAAAAAATCTTCCCAAGGACGTTACGGGAAAAAAGTTGAAGAAAGGGGGAGGTGGCTTTTGCCTATAAAAACAAACTCATGGCCTTGAAGTGGAAAGACAAGAGAGATGTCTACATGCTGAGTAGTATTCATGACGCCGAAATGCACACTGTTCTAAACAAGAAAGGAGAACCCAAAGAGAAGCCGGTCGTATGTATTGAGTACGACGACTCAATGGGAGGGGTGAACTTATCGGACCAATGTATCGTGTCATACAGTACGGCGAGAAAAAGAATGAAGAAATATTACCACAAGATTTTTAGACACCTACTGGACATAACCATGTTCAATGCTTTCGTGATATACAAGAAACACTGCAGTAAATTCACTCAGCTGGAGTTTCATATTCAAATTGTGCAGAAACTATTTCAGAAGTATGCGAACGCTACCCCTAACGCAGCCTTGTCAATTCGATCAGTGAGACCGCACCCGTTGACTTGTCAGCTCGATTCTCAGGAAGGCATTTTCCAGATTTCAATCCAGCCTCAAATTCAAGACTGCATGGCGAAATGCCAGTGGCGGGACACTCAGTATTGTTGTGTAGTATGCAATGTCGCTTTGTGCCCCTTTCCTTGATTCAGGCTATACCATACAGCTGAAGTATGAGCATTGCAAATTTGCCAGTGAGTCTCAGGTTCCATGCTCGGGGAATTTGAGAAGCTCGTAGTCTACACTCGGTGACCGCTGTACAATCTGTGTGCCGGCAACTATCAGTGACCATCCTGAAATAGGTTTTTTTAAAATTTTTTCTTCAGTCATTTGTTATAGCTATTGAGTGTAAATAATTAGTGTAAATAATGTTGAACAGTATAGTGTAATTTTGTGTAATGTGGTGACAAAATTGTAATGAATGAACTCATGGATTACTCGCTTCTCTCTACAATGACAAGTTACAGGCCTACATGGATAGTACATTTTTCTATTTTATTTCAGGAAAATCTGATATTTGAGTGAATGTGTACCTATTATTAGGAGTTTTTGATAACTTTTCATTTGTGTTTTGTGCATTTCAACAATAAATTGATATCAGCAACATAAATAATACTCCACATCGGAGTAAATATGAAAAGGCACAAATGCAATTTTTGCACTGACACTGGATGAATTGAAGGATCGTTTTAATTGTAAATAATAATGCAATTTACATTGCAACATGTAATTTTATGCTAAGTTTAACATAATATAATATATAAGCGGGTGTAGGTTGGCAAAAATTCTTTCTTTAAATAAAATTTTACTGAAAATGATTCTGCACTATGCAGGAATTTCTCGTTTATGACCTCCCCACTTAACGGGTTAAGACAGGGAAGTGTATTGTCTCCCTTACTCTTCATTATCATCATTGATAGAATTCTACATAATATCAAGGAGAAGATGATGGGCGAGCAAGTAAAGTCTATGCTCTTAGCTGATGACATTGTAGTTTGGGGAGATAATGGAGAGGAAGTACAGACACAAGTTGATTTATGAAATGAGGAGATAAGAAATTTTAGAATGAAGATTAGTACTGGGAAAGCAAGGCTTTGATCATGACGAGAGGTAACAGAAAATCCAGGGGAGTGATAAAAATAGGAAATGAACCTCTTGAACATACATACATACATACATACATACATACATACATACATACATACATACATACATACATACATACATACATACATACATACATTATCATTATAGACTATTATGCCTTTCACCGTTCAGTCTGCAAGCCTCTGTGAATTTACTAAACGTCGCCACAATCCTCGATTTGCAACTAGTGTTGTGGCCTCATTTAGTTCTATACTTCTTATCTTTAAATCGTTAGAAACCGAGTCTAACCATCATTGTCTTGGTCTCCCTCTACTTCTCTTACCCTCCATAGCAGAGTCCATTATTCTCCTAGGTAACCTATCCTCCTCCATTCACCTCACATGACCCCACCACCGAAGCCGGTTTATGCGTACAGCTTCATCCATCGAGTTCATTCCTAACTTAGCCTTTACCTGCTCATTCCGAGTACCCTCCTGCCATTGTTCCCACCTGTTTGTACCAGCAATCATTCTTGCTACTTCCATGTCTGTTACTTCTAACTTATGAATAAGATATCCTGAGTCCACCCAGCTTTCGCTCACGTAAAGCAAAGTTGGTCTGAAAACAGACCGATGTAAAGATAGTTTCGTCTGGGAGCTGACTTCCTTCTTACAGAATACTGCTGATTGCAACTGCGAGCTCACTGCATTAGCTTTACTACACCTTGATACAATCTCACTTACTATATTACCACCCTGGGAGAACACACAACCTAAATACTTGAAATTATCGACCTGTTCTAGCTTTGTATCACCAATCTGACATTCGATTCTGTTGAATTTCTTACCTACTGACATCAATTTAGTCTTCGAGAGGCTAATTTTCATACCATACTCATTGCACCTATTTTCAAGTTGCAAGATATTAGACTGCAGGCTTTCGACACAGTCTGCTTTTAAGACCAAGTCGTCAGCATAGGCCAAACTGCTTATTACATTTCCACCTAACTGAATCCCTCCCTGCCATTTTATACCTTTCAGCAGATGATCCATGTAAACTACGAACGGCAAAGGTGAAAGATTACAGCCTTGTCTAACCACTGTAAGTACCCTGAACCAAGAACTCATTCTACCATCAATTCTCACTGAAGCCCAATTGTCAACATACATGCCTTTGATTGGTTTTAATAATCTACATTTAATTCCATAGTCCCCCAGTATAGTGAACACCTTTTTCCTCGGTACCCTGTCATATGCTTTCTCTAGATCTTCGAAACATAAACACAACTGCCTATTCCTCTCGTAGCATTTTTTCAGTTACCTGGCGCATACTGAAAATCTGATCCTGACAGCCTCTCTGTAGTCTGAAACCACACTGGTTTTCATCCAACTTCCTCTCAACGACTGATCACACCCTCCCTTCCAAGATTGACAACATTAAAACATACAAAAATCTCAAGAGAAAATATATAAATTATTTCTACAATTGAAAGCAGTCGTCAAGGAAACACTTGTACAATATTCCATAGAGAATATGTCCTAATGAATATTCTTTTCTTAATAATTCATACCAGGCAAGTTGGCCGTGCTCGTAGAGGCGCGCGGCTGTGAGCTTGCATCCGGGAGATAGTAGGTTCGAATCCCACTATCGGCAGCCCTGAAGATGGTTTTCCGTGGTTTCCCATTTTCACACCAGGCTGTACCTTAATTAAGGCCACGGCCGCTTCCTTCCAACTCCTAGGCCTTTCCTATCCTATCGTCGCCATAAGACCTATCTGTGTCGGTGCGACGTAAAGCCCCTAGCAAAAAAAAAATTAATAATTCATGAAAAAATTAATTTAAAAATAATAAATTATACAATTTATAAGTAATTGTCAAAATGAAGAAATCCAGTTATCACAATGTGGCTCTTATTATTAATGCAGATGAAAATGTTACTAATTCCTAGTTGTCAATTTACTTTGTCAATTTATGTATTTGTCATCTAAACAGTGTTATGTGGCTGAAGATGTTGATAATATACGAAACATGTACCACTTTTAACCATTAAATTGCCTTTGGCAATCATTGTATCGACTAGGTGGAAAATAAATAAATACTAAGTTGTGAATTCACCTGAATTACTCAAAACACTGTTCATTTCCTTTTTCCCTCCCTTCCTAAGATTCTTTAGTACTGTCCAGAAAGGTTTCCCTGCTGCTTGACCTAGCCTTTCCTGGCTATTACCAAAATCTTCCCATGACTTCTTTTTGGATTCAACAACTATTTGTTTCGCTCTTTTTCTTTCATCCTCGTACAAATCCCTGTCTGCCTCAGCCCTTGTTTGGAGCCATTTCTGATAAGCTTTCGTTTTACGTTTACAGGCTGCTCTCACTTCATCATTCCACCAAGATGTTCGCCTCACATGACCCCACCACCGAAGCCAGTTTATGCGTTACATGTAATTTTCCCATCTTTACACACAGTTGTTCCTAGGCATTCCTTTGCTGTTTCTACTACAGCATCCCTGTACGCCACCCATTCACTTTCTATATCCTGAACCTGCTTACTGTCTACTGTTCGAAACTTCTCACTAATCATATCCATGTACTTCTGTCTAATTTCCTTGTCCTGGAGATTTTCTACCCTTATTCGTTTGCAGACAGATTTCACTTTCTTTACCCTAGGCCTAGAGATACTTAGTTCACTACAGATCAGATAGTGGCCTGTATCATCGAAAAATCCGCAAAAAGCTCGTACATTCCTAACAGATTTCCTGAATTCAAAGTGTGTTAAGGTATAGTCTATTATGGGTCTGGTACCCCTCGCCTCCCATGTGTAGCGGTGAATAGCCTTATGCTTGAAGAATGTATTCGCAACAGCTAAACCCATACTAGCACAGAAGTCCAGCAAACGCTTCCCATTCCCATTAGCTTCCATATCTTCCCCACATTTACCAATGACCCTTTCGTATCCTTCAGTTCTATTCCCAACTCTCGCATTGAAATCACCCATTAGCACTATTCTATCCTTGCTGTTGACCCTGACCACGATGTCACACTGTGCTTCATAAAACTTGTCAACTTCATCCTCATCTGCACCCTCACATGGTGAATACACGGACACAATTCTTCTCCTAATTCCTCCAACTGACAGATCTACCCACATAATTCGCTCATTTACGTGCCTAGCAGAAACTATGTTCCGTGCAATGGTATTCCTGATAAAGAGCCCTCCCTACCCCAGACTCTGCCCTTCCCTTTCTAACACCCGTCAAGTACACTTTATAATCTCCTATCTCTTCCTCGTTATCTCCCCTTACCCAAAGATCACTTACTCCTAGCACATCCAGATGCATCCTCTTTGCTGACTCAGCCAGTTCTGCCTTCTTTCTTCCATAAGCCCCATTAATATTGATAGCTCCCCATCGAATTCCATTTCGTTCGCGAAGTTGTTTCCAAGAAGTCCTTCGCCTGTCAAATGGGAGTGGGACTCCATAACTCCCATAGGTCCGAGGCTTGCTTAAAATGTTCTGAACTCGGTAAATTCATGAAGCAGGATGCTACCCTACTTGCACATAGTCCAAGTGAGGATCTCTCCTCTAACGGGTTATGGACCACTGGTGAATTATATAGTCCTAGCTGCCTGAGCACAAGGAGGGCCATGACTCAGAATATGTCCAAGATGCCCACTCCCATTCCATAGCAACTTGTATTCCAACTATCAGGACCACTTACTAGGCCACTCAGCTCGTGAAGTAGTGAAAAAAATTTAATATGAAGGCATTTTTTTTCAACCTCTGATCGCGCAGGTAAAGAACCACACAAGCTGTGGGAACTGTTCGCGCATGGAAGGTGACTGTGCAAGTCCTCCCCTCTACCCGTGGTCACAGCCAAACTCCTCACACCAGTATGAGGCGAGGTATTGGCAGGGAAACATGGCCACTACTATTGACGCTCCCGCCAAATGTGAGGTGCATAATGTGATACGTTTCCTTCAAGCAGAAGGGAATAGTGCAGCTGACATTCATTGACGAATGAGTCGAGTATACGGTCCAAACGTTATGAGTGATGGTGTTGTGCGTGAATGGTGCAGGAAGTTCAAAGAAGGCCGGACCGATGTTCACGATGAAGGGGGGCAAGGACACAAGTCTGTCGCTACAGATGACATTGTTCACGAAATTGATCAAGAGGTTCGCAAGAACCGAAGGTTTACCATAAGTGAGTTGTGTGAGAAATTTCCTGCAGTTTCAAGGTCATCTGTTTACAAGATCCTAACGGAACACCTACGCTACAGGAAATTGTGCGCCCGATAGATTCCGAAGAAATTGTCTGGTGACCACAAAAGTCGCCGGATGGCAGCAGCGTTGATGTTTCTTACCCATAATGAGGCTGAAGGTGGCGATATGTTGAAGAAAATTGTGACTGGCGATGAGACTTGGGTTTCGTACGTCACCACCGAAACAAAACAACAATCATGTCAATGGATGCATACGCACTCACCAAACAAACCGAAGAAGTTTAAGCAAACCTTCAATGAAAGGAAGATGATGGCTACAGTCTTTTGGGTCCAAAATGGTGTGTTGCTTGTTGAGTTCATGGAACGGGGGTCTACGATCAATGCAGCTGTTTATTGCCAGACTTTACGACAACTGCGGAAGGCCATACAGAACAAACGATGAGGCATGCTGACGTCTGGAATCCTCTTCATTCATGACAACGCACGCCCTCACAGGGCTCGTGTCACCCAACAACTTCTGCAGGAGGAATTTCGGTGGGACGTTTTTGACCACCAACCGTACTGTCTCGATTTAGCGCCGAGTGACTTCCGCCTCTTCCCGGGACTGAAAACGTGGCTGGGAGGGCAGAGGTTCCAGGAGGATGAAGATTTTCAAACCAACGTTCGGGCCTATCTGAACTCACTGGCGGCAACATACTGTGCAGAGGGGATCGATAAGCTTGTCTACAGGTATGACAAATGCCTCAACCTTCATGCTGATTATGTTGAAAAGTAACCACATTTGTACCTAACATTTGGATACGTATGCTTGTCTTTGATTTATGACCCTCCGGAGGTTGGAAAAAATAAACACCCTCGTATATGGGCAACATGATGTCACAAGATGGAAATTTGGATGGAGAAATTGATTTAAGAATACAGCAGTCTGCAAGTTTCTACCAGTGTGTGAGAGACATTGTATGGAACAAAGATGTGCTATTGAAGTGCAAGAAGGTTTTATATTCATCTTATTATAAACTTATGCTTACCTATGCTTTATTAGCCTGGATGTTGCCTAAACAGAACCAAAGTAAGATACAAGCAGCTGAAATGAGGTTCTTGAGGAGCATACGGAGAATGACAAGACGAGATAGAATATGAAATGAGGAAATAAGGAGAAGCATGGGAGTGTGTAAACTTCAAGAAGAGATTGATATAGAAAAGCTAAAATGGTTTGGACACATGATGAGAATGCCAGGAGAAAGAATACCAAAGATAACATTCATGGATACAGAGATTGGAAAGAGGCCTAGGGGACGGCCTAGATTGTGATGGAGGAGTTCTGTTGTGGACTGTATTGCAAATAGAGGAGTCGATAGCTGTAAGTACTAGAAGAGGAATGGTGGAAAGATTGAGTAAGGTTGGAGGGCTTTGGTACACTACCCTGCCCAGAGAGAATCTGGAAAAGGGAATGGTAGTAGTAGTAAAAAAAAAAAAAAGTTAACACGTGTCCTCCTCCCGAGGTGGTGCAGCTCTTTTTAGGAACACCCCCAGTGGAGGTGAGCTGCATGTACCATTTTAACCACATACCAGCCCTCCTGGCATGCTTAAATTTCTGGCAGTACCAGGAATCGAACCCGGACCCCGATGACAGCAGCTAATAGTGCTAACCGTTGCGCTACGGAGGCGGACAAGTAAATTCGTGTCCTTGCCCTGATGTGGTGCAGCTCTCTTCAGGCACACCCCCAATGGAGGTGAGCTGCATGTACCATTTTAACCACATACCAGCCTTCCTGCCATTCTTAAATTTCTGGCAGTACCGGGAATCAAACCCGGGGCCCTAAGGATGGCAGCTAATAACACTAACCATTACGCTACAGAGGCGGACAATAGTAGTAGTAGACAGTTTACACTGAGTTTCCTTCTGTACGTGGTGTACTATAAAACCTACAGTGTACATCATCAGTGGTTGTAGTCCATAGTAATGAATCCAAGACCTGAAATTTAGATAAACGATGAGTGCACGTCTTCTGGCACATGTTTTTGCTTTTATATGCACTTTAGCAACCTGTACACAAATCGTAGTCCAACAGGTCCAGGCAGCCTTTATCATTTTCACACTAATTTCATCCATACCTGGTGCCTTCCCCATTTTCATTTTACAGACCACCTGGAGATATACAACAGAGTACCTACAGGCACGAAAAATTGTTGTGTAGATATTCTGGCTCAAAATATTGTTACAAGCAGTGGTGCAGAATCTGTTGGACTTGCGTTTGGATTCAGATTGTTCAAGTTGGAATTTAAGATAGGAAACTGGGACAAATATTAATTTATAGGAAGAGGAAGTTGGGACTGGAATAATTTACCCCAAGGGATATATTCGATATAGTTCCAACTTCTTGGAAATCATTTAAGAAAAGACTAGCAGTTTCCCGTGGGCTCCGCCCACAATGTACAAAGTATGGTGTTGTTCGTTACTATCCTTACGGATGTGTTTGCAAAGTTTCGAGTTAATGAAATAAAGCACATGATCTGCTGTGGTAATAGAATGTAATATTATGTCAACAAAACACTTGAAAATACATCACACAAAGAAATGGAATTAAACGTTCTTTGGAACAACACTACACGCCTAACTGTTAATAAGTCCTTCAAAGATCTTCACCATGGAGACAAATGTACTCATAACTTTTCTCAGAATCTACCAATTTAAGTAGTTATTACCTCAAAAGAAAGCGCTTGATCCACTGAGTGTTTTTAGACCAAACTGAACTGCGTACCTCAATTAGAATGAATGATATGATTGCTTCAATGAGAAAAAATGTTGAAGAAATGAGACATCAAATTGAATGTGCACTCATAACTTTCCTCAGAATCAACCCATTTGATTAGTTACAAGCTGAAATGAAAGAGCTTGATCTACTGAGTGTTCTTAGGCCAAAACAAACTCTGTACCTCAATTAGAACCAAATATATTGCTTCAGAGAGACAAAAAATTGAAGAAAAAAAATTTGAGGAAGGCGGAAGTTAAGTGATTTATAGTACCTGATGACAAATCTGTGCATCAATACCTTTCAGTTAAAAAGAAATGAAGGAATTCGACAGGATAGAATGGCCGGACTGACTTTAGTTTTCATAATTTTTTTAAATATATAGACTAGGTAAACAACTGGTAGGAAATCTGCCTCCTGGGCAAGTCCTAAATGCAGACCAGTGGTACATGGTGAATGAAAATGGAAGGAAGTAATTTATTTTCACTTTATTGCTGACTTTATTTTAAAAATTGCATAGATTGTTGCTGAACAAGAATATAAGATAGATACTTGTAGGAATCTGAAGTTCATTTTAAAAATTATTTTAATAAATTGATAGTTGTACGTCCAGCTTCTTAGCTGAATAGCCAGCACAGCGGCCTTTGGTTCAGTGGACCCTGGGTTCGATTCTCAGCCAGGCTGGGGATTTTAACCACATCTAGTTCATTTTTGTTGCTTGGAGACTTGGTATTTGTCTGTTGCTGACCCCAAGTAAATGGGAAAATGCCAAGAAGAAGAAGAAGAAGAAATGGCTAGTTTTACCTGTTAGTATAATGTGATAACAGTCATTTTAAGGAAAAAATAATATATTTAAACGTAAACAGTGCTTGTCTTCATGGTGTCGTAACTACAAAGACGCACACAGGAGACGCTGTCAATTGTGTACACTGTTTTATTTACTGTACAATTTATACACGTTATACACACACATTAATGAACTGCTATCTTGAAGAAAATACTGCTGCGGTTAAGAAAAAGAAGAAGAAGATGACTCCCACATTAGCATGTCAACCAATTACTAACATAACAAAACCACAACATGTGTTCACACACTTGACTATCAACTTTCACTAGCAACTCTACAGCATCTCTTTATATACCTTGCCTAGCCAGGCTTCTAGAAAAGCATGATGCAGCATGTTTTTCTTGAATTTTCTTGAGTCTCCAATAACTTATTTACAAATGAATAGAACATTCTATACAGCTCTAGTGACAAGATGCATTGTTCTTGGTCTATTACTCTGTGTTGCACATTACATTGAATTTATATATCATATTTACAGGTAATAATAAATTATATACTATTAATATACATACAGCAGATGTATCATGACATAACCTCACATTTTTGTGTCACAAGGCAGATCATACAACACACAAATAATAAATGTTACGACCACGATTTATACCAAATAAAGTCTGTACATAACTAAGTAAATAATTGTAGTGTTGTTTAAAGCGTGTTGATATGAGACAATGTGTACACAATAATAATAATAATAATAATAATAATAATAATAATAATAATAATAATAATAATAATAATAATAATAATAATAATAAATAGAATAATAATAAAAATAATAAATGTTGACATAAAATATGAATAAAGAAATAGTAAAATAACGCAGTGGTGGTGAATACACATCAGAGCATGAAAACGTGATGGATAACTTTAAATACGCGTAATTAAATCATACACAAGTGAAAACTTACAGGCCTGATAATGACAACTAAGACAGGATTATGGAACGTGCGGGGCCCTATGAGGTCCATGGGAACGTATGACGTTATGGGAATAATACACCCAACAGACAAATAATTATTGAGAAAATGAACATACAATTATAAATGAACAAATAAATGAACTGCGGATTAACTGATATATGAGACACAAAACAAAGATGTGTAAGGGAAACAATTAAGCTCTTCAGTCACGAACAAACTTTGACATAGGGGTTCACATTAAAGTTAAGTTTACAGAATGAAAGGAGGCAACCTCGAAGGAATCAAGAAAGAGTGTTACAGTTACTTACAATTACAAGTAGAGTTAGAAAAGAAGGTCTGCCTCCGAAAACAACACGTTGCGGACTAGCATAATAGCTAAGTCATACAAATGTTCTATTTTGGAAAATGTGGAAAACTAGAGGAAACTCCGGCATACAAGATGATATTCTACATAATTACATTAAGTGGGAATAGTATGAAACACAAGAATGCATTTTAATAACATAAGGCAATAGCATAGCACTTACCTTGGCCGGCTGAAGACCCATTGCGGGACAGACGCAAAACACGTCTGCCCGCTGTAGTGATCCAAAATGAAATACGCAGACAAATTAACTCGCACACGCGAGGAGCCACAAACAGGAAATAGAGTGATTACAAATAACCAATAGCAACACTCCAGTTTGCCACATTCACCAATTAAAAATCCTAATATACTGGCCAATAAAAACACTTGTATATGATCTAGAATAATCCTTTCTGCTTAATTCGCATATTAGTGGATATTACAAAACGACAGGAAAGGGCCACTTACACGTGGCACACCCTGCCTCACAAGTCATGTATAAAAATGCACATCCCTTTATATAATTTGCCGAATAATATACAATTTAAAATAGGAAATTTCACTGTTTACCTAGGGGTTTAGAGAATTGTTTCCAAGTTATACTAGTCCAATACACTTGCATCAATGGTGCAATGAGGTATCTTTCGACTCATTTTAATGACTGTGCAGTCATTAAAATGTAGCCTTGTGAGTAATATCAATATGTCATCTCCAGAAATTGAGTGGTATTAATTTTATCCTATGACCTAGTATTAGTTATGAAGCAGGTAGTCAAAGTATTCAGAGTATTCAAAATAAGACATACATGTATTGTTGATTAATACAGTTTGCATTCAATGACATACATTTTGTTGTAAAATTTTTCAAAGAGATTGTCTTATTTGCAGGGAGCCGTAAGTTGTTTGCTGCACTACTGGAAAGATGCATTGCTAGGAAGGTAGTCCCTATCTGCTGGCTCTCAACACGTTTGAATTCTCCTCCTCAGTTGGTAGCACTTGTGCCTCAACAAGAAAAGTTTGATGATTCTAAAGTTCAAATCCTTCCTCCTGGATTTCATGTGGTATACCTTCCTTTTGCTGGTAAGCTCTCATAGACTTCCTTAATAATGTACAAGATTAAGGAACTTAACTGTAGAGGATAAGAGAAGCAGAGTAAGGTTTAGAAGACTATGGATAAAGATCGGAATGTAATGGTTTCAAGGTTCGGGGCAAAAGAGCAGGTGAGGCTTCAGTACTAGCTTCAAGGAATTTATGGAGGCTATTCATTCATGGATTGAATGCTGGAAGGCATAGTAGTCTGTAATGAAAATGAATAGTATGAATTTTTGGGGTGGGGATGCCAAGGTCATTTATATTTAAACAGCATTGTGCAGCTGGAGCTGCAAATCAAATTATTATGAAAAATATCATACATCACTGTGTTATTTGCATTATAAAACAACATATGAGGCATTCTAGACAAGAAGGGCTAACCTGCCATCAGGCAACATAGAATAGAGGCCGGGCTGAGTGGCTCAGTCGGTTAAGGCGTTGGCCTTCTGACCCCAACTTGGCAGGTTCGATCCTGGCTCAGTCCGGTGGTATTTGAAGGTGCTCAAATACGTCAGCCTTGTGTCGGTAGATTTATTGGCACGTAAAAGATCTCCTGCGGGACTAAATTCCGGCACCTCGGCATCTCCGAAAACCGTAAAAGAGTAGTTAGTGGGACGTAAAGCAAATAACATTATTATTTATTAACATAGAATAGAAAAACACTATATTAATTATTTCCTTTAAACACACTCCTGGATGCTGGGGCTATAAGATACCCACATCCATAATTTGAAATACCCTGTTAAACCAAAACTTAACTAAATATTGCATGCTCTAAGAGCCTCAAATCAAGCTAGAATTTTATACTAAGTTGGTAATGCCAAAATTTTCAAATGCTGTCATTGTTCAAGTGGCAGATACATATCAGTGAAACACTCAGGGACAGAGTAGATTGTTCAAATTATCCTTGGTGCCAACGGACAGAAGTATGCTAAAGAATCTGAAGAAAAGACCAAATTTTTGCGATTCCGTATTAGATGTATTTGTTGAAAAGAAATTGCCAATTAAACTGATGTACAAGTAGGCAGAAACTTTCTTAGTGCCATTTAGTTTTTATGAAACTTTTTAGCTTATCATATTATTTTATAAATGGCTGATACAAGTTCTGAAATAAATATAAAACTGATAATAAATCTCAAAAGTTTACGCCACGCCACCAATTTGTGGCATATTTAAAAAGCGTGTGTGAACCATGCTAGCAAAACAGACGCAAAGTTGTACTCTCCAAGCTGACCAGAGTGGAAATGGAAAACATACACTTACAGTCAGTGCTGAAAGGAAACAATCTGTTCACACTCATATAAATACCTAGTTTGCCTAAAATGTCCAGCCACTACAGTTGTGCTGAAAGCCCTCATAGATACTACCTCCCTAATGGCTTAAACATGAATTTCCTCTATTTGTTGCAATGTGATTGGATGAAGGGACACCATAGAGACATGGAGCCGGTGCATACATTGCATACATTGACCAGTTCAACTTAGTTTATGGATGTGTTTGCAATGACTACACAGACCAATCCTGGCATAAAACATACACCCACACAAATCACACTGAATGGTTGGAGGAGGGCGGGGTTGTAATTGATGGAGTTTTCATGCTTGTCACTTGGCCCCTTGATGTCTGCAGCGTTCTCTTTGAAACAAGTTTACAGCGGTGGATGTAGTGTTCCGCCACAGTGAACAGTCCACAGCACATACTTCCCATGTCTGTATATCTATACCAGTTGTCTTCATGATGTGTTTCAGCTGGTCCTTAAAACGCTTAAGAGGGGCTCCATGAGGTCTACTGTCGGAGCAAAGTTCACCATAAAGAATTTGGTGGAAGCCTGGTATCACCCATGTGGTGAACATGGCCTAACCATCTCAGTTGGTGAGCGATGATTGTTGCCTCAATGCTATTTAGCTGTGCTTTATCGAGAACTGCTGTGTGAATAGGAGGTATTACAGGGCTATATTTAATAATGATTTCAATTTGGATTTTAAACCACTGACGAGTGATGTGTGCTTATTGTGATCAGGTGATAAATGAAATTAATATTAACTGAAGCAGCTGATGATGACAAAATAAGAAAATTACAAACAAAAAGAGCACATTCAGATGTAATCAGGACCCTTGTGTGGCCATATGTTTCTGTATACAACAAACTTTACTGACACCAAAGACAACAACAGGTATGCAGTTTACAAAAGAATGATTTGAAGCGTGATTCAGCTGTCATGCATGTTTTGAATGAGAGTGTAGTGAGGCATGGCTCAGTTGAAATTGTTAGCTGCGTTGTACTTTATTCTGGACGAAGCAACAAAATTGATAATGTTAAGTGACAATTGCTGCAGCCAAAAGAAGAGTATGAATATGGCTCTTGCATGTCTTCATAAAATTCATGAAGGGAGATTTAATGATATAGAGCAATATTTTATGATGCCTGGTCATTACTATTTACCGTGCGAACAAGAGTATGGTCACATGGAAAAGAAAGTTAAAGATGTGGAGTGGAAGTACACTCCGATGAGCAGCAGACTTGCTAAGCTATTCAAAGCAGTCAAATGCAGGAATAACATGTTTCTTGACTATGGTGTCCTGCAGAAGCCCATTTTGAAGACAAAACCAAAAGAGACCAAGTTTAAGGACGGCAGAGTCTTTGTCTACTTTGGTGAATGCAAACAAGGCTGTGCTTGTGAACTGGGGATCCCTGTTGAAGTCCAGCTGCAGAAAGGCAGGCCCAGAACATATTATCAGTCAGTCTCTGACCTCTCTAGATGGTTCTGCCCCAGCAATAATGCTCACTGACATGAAAGGGGAGGACCTCGAAGCTCTACTCATCTATGTGCCACATCACCACAAGACATTTCTTGATGATGTTTTCTTCAAACGAAACTTGAATATAACAGTGATAAAATCTGAAGAACATCTTGAAGAAGGTGATGTAATGGAATATTAATGCCTCTGTTCCCAGAACAGTCAAGACCACTTTTGATCACAGGACTATAGGGTGACAGGTAGCTGCATAATTTGTGTTTATTTCATACCTGCCGACACTTAGCAAGTGTCAATATCACAATGAGATTTTTCCCCATTATTCAATTCATTCTATGCCTTTATTTGCTCTAATTTATGGTATTAAAATTACTGTCCTAATGATATCTTAATTACGTAGTCCGTGATCAATAATTAAATGTTTTCATATCTCAGTTGATGGAGTATGATTATTTTAAAGTGATGTCCTTGGAAGGTTTATAGTTATTGTCAGTTTCAGTGGCATTCTCATTATATAATATTGCTTGAAATCTAGTAGCATCCATTAGAACATGTTTTATGCTGTTTTAACTATGAAGTGAAATGGCTCACTATGCAACAAAACATGTTCTGAAGACTGGTGTTTTACAACTTTTTAATTCGATATTGTATGTTCAAAATGTCTTCTGTACAACTTCCAAGTCTTTTGGCCCAAACCATAAAATGTAGCCTACATAGCAAAATATTCTGTTTCGTTGAGCAAACACAGATACTCAAGGAAACCTGTCATACCAGAAAGTGTGAAAATGCAATTTTTTTAACAACCTCTTTATTGATAAATTTGGCTAACACACATCGCTGTTCATATAAAAAACTATACAAAGGTGTTGTCATTAAAAAAATGATATTTGAGTGTAGCAAAAAGCTTTCATGGAGAAAGAGTGTAGAGTTTCACCTAATGACCTGTTTTCTTCTTTAGCAATCCTGTTAGATGATCTGCTACTAGTAAGTAGCATCTTGGAAAGGAATACCAGTTCAACTGAAAAGCCCAAATGGCACAACTGGGGTGAAAATACGCTTGCATACAAGCGGGCTTTGCTACCGAGTAGATCCCACCTATTGTACATGCACTAGTGTATTCTTGTCCTGTATTGGCCTACACGATTGTATACAAGCAGTCCAGGCATTTGGTAAATAAAAATAATGGGAAGAAACAGTGGACTAAGACCAGAAGTGGAGCATTGTAGGTTCATGGAAATAAAATAACTATAGTAATGTCATATAACTTGCTCACATATAAAATTATTGTTTCATTGTTGGTTTATGAAGTCAGATTTTGTACATATTGAAATCAGGGAATGCTGAGCATTTGAGCATTCTATAACACAGTACCATTGTTGTATGTACATACATACAATACTTGAAGGAATATGTTTTAAGGTACCAAACACATAATCGTTTGATTGTCAATAAAAGTCTTTATTTAAAAAACAAAATATTGCTGTTATACAGTCAGCTTGAAGTATTTTATGCTGTGCAATTCAAACTTTTCAAGATTATCTTCTTTTTTTAAAAAACTTGTTGTTAGTCAGTTAATCCTGATTTTTAATGAAAGTATCTTTAAGCATTTTTAAAAATTTTACCATTTTTGCAGAAAACATCCGTACTCTAGAAGTGCCAGAAATTGAACAAGCAACTCCTGAACAGTTGAATTTAATGAAGAAAATTGTTAGCAAGTTGAGATTTAACTACAGTCCCCATTCGTTCGATAATCCTAAGCTGCAGACACTATGGAGTAACATCGAAGCTCTGGCTATGGGTTATGAGTCTCCAAGGGAAGTCATTGATTACACAGGTAAGTATGAAAGTTGATTTCTGTCTCGATGATAGTCTCATTGTAAGGATTAAAATATATGGTGGCATTGAACTGTTAGATCATGATCCTAAATTTTGGACCTCATCTTTCATTTTCATTTTGCATTCTCTTTAAGGTGCCTCAATCATAATTACAGTAGAAGTCCACTATAACGAGTACGGCATATAACAAGAACCCTGTTATAATGACAGTTTTGTCTGTCCCTTCAAAATTCCTATATTAAACTGTGTATTATCCTTTGGTTACAGCAAGCGCCCTGTCACTGATGCATCCGTTATTATGAGCGATTAAGCTTGCACAATTTTTTTCCATTACCGACATTAATGCAGCCAGTGATTAAATTGCATGCAATCGATCATCTTTGGTGTCGTTTCCTCGCTGTGTCCACTAGCGAGCTCTCTCGTCGACATTGTAAGGCGATGTCGGAGTCGATTAGTAATACCCGTCGACTGTTGTTCCTAAAAAATAAATGGCAATGAAAGAGGAAAATATGTATTCATAATAAATGCGTCAATAACGTGTCCGATAGCAGTTGTTAACTCTTAAAAAAAATAAAAGCTGAAGTAAACGATTGCTTAATTTTAATGCTAAATACTGCAATTAAGTAAGAATGGGATATACCTCCAGATTTGGCAGAGCGCTTCACTGATTTCTGAGGTTAGATTATATTTTCTCGTGTCTGATTAAATTTCGGTAAACCAGGCGAGTTGGCCGTGTGGTTAGGGGCGCGCAGCTGTGAGCTTGCATCTGGGAGTTAGTGGGTTCGAACCCCACTGTTGGCAGCCCTGAAGATGGTTTTCCGTGGTTTCCCATTTTCACACCAGGCAAATGCTGGGGCTGTACCTTAATTAAGGTACTCCTAGCCGTTTCCTATCCCATCGTCGTCATAAGACGTATCTGTGTTGGCGTGGTGTAAAGCCAGTAGCAAAACAAGATCGGTAATCGGTAACTTTTTAGCGAGAAGGTTATCACTTTTCTACTGGTGCTTGATATATGTTTCTGTGGTACATACGGGGTTACCGGTACGTTAGGTTGGATGATACTGTTTGAATAAGAAAACTCAAGCATTTGCCGCAAAATGCGACCTTCGGCATCGTTTTCTTGCTATGCGCACTTGCAAGCTCTCTAGTTGACATTTGAAGGCGATGTTGGAGTCGATTCGTAATATCCGTCAACTGCTGTTCTGTAATGAAAATTAGAAAAATGAAAGAAGAGAACATGTTTTCATAACAAATACCTAAATAACATTGTTGATAGCCATTGTTATCTCGTTAGAAGTAAAGCTTAAGTAAATGATCGCTTAATTTTAATGTTCTTCACTGAAATTAAGTAAGAATGTGATACACCTCAAGACATGGCAGAGCACATCACTGATTTCAGAGGTTAGTTTATATTTTCTCAAGTCTGATTACATTTCGGAGAGGCTATTCCCATGTAAATTTATAGCGAGAATTTTGTAATTTCTCTACTAGCGCTTGGAACATGTTTTCATGATGCATATAGTATGGTTAACAGTCTAGAAAGCCAAGAATAACAGCCTAAAGCATTCGTCGTGCTGACCATACGACACGTCGTAATCTGCAGGCCTTCGGGCTGAGCAGCGGTCGCTTGGTAGGCCAAGGCCCTTCAAGGGCTGTCGTGCCATGGGGTTATATAGTACAGTTAAGTTAGGTTAGGTGACGCTGTTTGAATAAGAAAACTGAAACATTTGCCACAAAATGCTATATGTCATCTTTGGTACGGTATCGATTTCGCGCTATGTTCACTTGCAAGTTCTGTCCTCGACATTCGAAGGTGATGTCGAAGTCAATTAGTAATGCCCATAGACTGCTGTTCTCTAAAAGATAATTCAAAATGAAAGAGAATAACATGTTTTCATAATAAATTCGTAAATAACGTGGCTGATGGCAGTTTTTGACTCGTTAGAAATAAAGGCTGAAGTAAACGACTGCTTAATTTTTAATGTTATATACTGAAATTAAGTAAGAGTGGGATACACCTCAAGATATGGCAGAGTACATCACTGATTCAGAGGATAGTTTATATTTTCTTGCATCTAGTTAAATTTCAGAAAGGCTGTTCCCATGTAAATTTGTAGCGAGGAGGTTATCATTTTTCTACATGTGCTTGAAATATGTTTTCATGATACATATACGGTTAGGTTAGGTGATACTGTTTGAGGAAATAACTTGAACGTTTGCCACAGAGGCCTCTGGAGTGATACTATAATTTTTTCAGGATGATATTAAACATACACTTTCAGGTAGTATCAGATTTTGAAAAATAACAAACGAGCTAGCCGTTATGTGGATATCATCTGTGAAAACGCAAATTTTGAAGAAACTGATTGTCGTTTCATACCAATTTTAAGGTGTACAGGTTTTTTCCTGACTTACGAAAAATCGGATATAACGAGTAAATTTTTCGCCATTATGAATTCGCGCTATAACGGGCTTCTACTGTGTTTATCTATTTAAAATTGGATATTTTTAGTGTTTTCTAAATATGAAGACAATTTTACCCTGTATGCTGGGCAAAAGTAGCTAAATTAATCCAAAAGTTCCAACGTTGAGTTCAGATTAATATACTTTGTAATATTACTGGTGTAAATATAGCAAGTCCTTGATCAGTTATCAGTCCCTATTAGTTAAGTGAACCAGTGATGTAAGTGACCTTTCGACTACTGCAACACAGTGGCAACAGAGTTCAGTAAGGTTCAATAGTGCTTGTGTTGAAGTGTATGTTCTGTACCTTAAGACATTCATTGTGTGCAAGGAATGAGAAGCAATGCTGTACAGCTAAATGGCAAATTACCCAACAAAATAAACTTGTAGATGTGTTGCACAGCCGGCCCCGTGGTGTAGGGGTAGCGTGCCTGCCTCTTACTTGGAGGCCCAGGGTTCGATTCCCGGCCAGGTCAGGGATTTTTACCTGAATCTGAGGGCTGTTTCGAGGTCCACTCAGCCTACGTGATAAGAATTGAGGAGCTCTCTGACGGTGAGATAGCGGCCCCGGTCTAGAAAGCCAAGAATAACGGCCGAGAGAATTCGTCGTGCTGACCACATGACACCTCATAATCTGCAGGCCTTCGGGCTGAGCAGCGGTCACTTGGTAGGCCAAGGCCCTTCAAGGGCTGTAGTGCCATGTGGTTTGATTTTTTTGTTTTTTGTTTTAGATACCGTATTTCACGGCATAATCGTCGCCACCGCGTAATCGTCGCATCCTTTATTTTCAATACAAAAATCGGACTTTAAACCTTTAATTACATAATCGTCGCACGTCCAAATTTTGTTCACTAATCTGGTTAAAAGGTAAATGGAACTGCAACGTAAGTTGCACATGAATGCGCAATTTAAATACGTGTATGGTTTATGGGCAATTTGGCAACACAGTCACGTTTGCGACATGTTGCACAACGTAGGATGTTAAAAGGTTTGTTTTTTTCACCTATTCAATACATATAAATTTTATGATTTAGGAATTTATTGTAGATTCCACTTGAGACATGTTTCGCCCTTCATTGAGGGCATCATCAGTCAAAATATCACCTCAAGGTAAAAAATCAGGTAACTGGTTAGTAGTAGACATGTACAAATTAATACATATTATTAACAACATACAAAAATTAAGTATGTATGTATGTATTTGTATGTTGTTAATAATATGTATTAATTTGTACATGTCTACTACTAACCAGTTACCTGATTTTTTACCTTGAGGTGATATTTTGACTGATGATGCCCTCAATGAAGAGCGAAACATGTCTCAAGTGGAATCTACAATAAATTCCTAAATCATAAAATTTATATGTATTGAATAGGTGAAAAAAACAAACCTTTTAACATCCTACATTCAGTATCTTCAATACGGATAACAATGATTTTTATCACTTGCAATGTTGCACAACGTATAAATAAATAATACCGGTATATGTACGACGCATGGCTTACTGGTAGACTATCGGCAGTTTGACAACGTGGTCGCGAGACAGTGTACTATTTATTCACCACCTACATATTATGAGTTCCCATTTGAAATACGTAAGGCTGTAAGTTATCGCTTATCGGCAACGTCGCCAGGAAATACCGGCTAGGTAGGTTGAATGGACCTCGAACCAGCCCTCAGATACAGGTAAAATTCCCCGACCCGGCCGTGAATTGAACCCGAGGCCTCCGTGTAAGAGGCAAGCACGCTACCCCTACACCATGGGGCCGGCTCCTGTGTTATTGCGCACGAAGTGAAATCCAAGACGATAACGCAGATTTCCACGGAATTATTCAGCCGAATTATTTACGATGTCTCAGTTGTCATCGCTAGACTCTTATCTTACTACTACGTCATAAGTGTCCGGGCATAGGATGAAAACTTTTATCCAAGCAGTCAAGATAATTATTATCCAATGCTATTAAAGTTTTATTTTATAAACTCGTCAGTAATGTAATGTAAAATCATCAATAACTGGGAAGAAATATTAACCTAATTACCGTATGTTTAAAAGAAGTTGAAAAAAATGAATGTTTGTTACTGACGTCTCGGAATACAGTCAACTATACAGTAGATCTACACCGCGCTAGCTAGAGCTCCGGTTTGCGAGCTTTGCGCAAGCGCAGTAGTGTGTCGCAACCAACGAGCTAAACTGATAAATTGTTGCATGCTTCCTTGCTGCCTAACAGTATTGGCTGCTCTGGAATGGACAGATCACAGATGCATTTATTTGTTTCAGATTTACGTGATTACCGGTAGTGAACAATTACGGAAAGTCATTTATATCGCAAAACATTAACGTGTGAAGCATTTATAAGCGATTATGGGTAAATATAGAAACTATTCTGCGGGCTTCAAGCTAAGCGTAATTGCCTTCGCTGAACAGCACGGGAACAGAGCTGCAGAAAGAAAATTTTCTGTGAGTGAAAAGTTGGTGCGTGACTGGCGGAAAGTAAAAAACAAGCTTAAAAGCACAAACCCTTCTAGACGCGCGTTTAGAGGTTCTAAAACAGGGAAGTTTCCTATAATTGACGAAGAAGTGTTTAGGTACGTCAGTGAAATACGTAACAATGGCTGCAGTGTATCATATGAAATATTACAAATTAAGCGACAGGAGGTAGCGCGCAAACACAACATACCGGTAACTCAGTTTAAGGCGACTCGTGGGTGGATTAAGGGGTTCATGCGACGACACAATCTGTCAGTGCGAAGGAGAACAACACTAAGCCAAAAGTTGCCTGCTGATTACACGGACAAGATTGTAAATTTTCACCGATTTGTCATACGTTTGCGCAAAGAAACTTCGTACTTGCTTTCTCAAATCGGTAATGCCGATCAGACTCCAATCTTTTTTGATATGCCTCGCAACAGCACTATTGCGCTAAAAGGATCACGGAGTGTATTAATGAAAACCAGCGGTAGTGAGAAGTTGCGATGCACGGCAATGCTAGCCATTACAGCTGACGGGAGAAAGTTCCCGCCTTACATCATTTTCAAGAGGAAAACGACGCCTAAGAATATACAGTTTCCCTGTGGAATTCATCGACGAGTGCAACCAAAGGGTTGGATGGACGTAGAACTCATGCTGGACAGGGTTAAAACTGTGTGGAATAGAAGACCTTTTGCAGCCACTAGACGTATGTGTTAATAAACCCTTTAAAGACCACTTACGTCGATTTTACAACGAGTGGATGATGAGCGGCGATCAGCAATTGACGCCCGCCGGAAATATCAGGCGTCCACCCTTGGACTTGT
Organism: Anabrus simplex; assembly: GCF_040414725.1. Classification (NCBI taxonomy): domain Eukaryota; kingdom Metazoa; phylum Arthropoda; class Insecta; order Orthoptera; family Tettigoniidae; genus Anabrus; species Anabrus simplex. Next base: position 331,657,808 of record NC_090269.1, read on the forward strand.
TATGCTCGTGGGTGAAGAAGAGTTGGGATCTTATACCACCTGAACTAGTCTCCAAGAGCTTCAAAAGGACTGGGATTTTGAATGCACTAGACGGTTCCGAAGATGACTCAGTGTGGCAGGGAGACGAAGAATCTGATACTGGTATTAACAGAGGCGAGGATGGCGCATCAGATAGCGAAACCTGCGATAGCGACACCGAAGATTTGGAATAAATTGCGTACCGGTAAGTCCGCATTTCACAACAAAGCGATAATTTTTTGCAAGTGTAATATTTTAACTTTAATACTCAAATTAATGACAAATTAACTTAATACGTTCATTTTTATTTTCAGGTTGGAAAAACGTTCGCCGAATTGTTGCGAAAAATTATGAATTTTGTTTTAGACTATTTTAATTATTTTGATGTATAAACGCGAGTATTACGTGCATCTTAAATTTGTATCAAATACAATTTAGTTATAAATACATTCTTTGAGTAATACAAATACTGGTATTAAATATTCATCGTATAATGGTCGCACCCTACAATTTTTTTCGAAAATTTTGGTATAAAAAGTGCGACGATTATGCCGTGAAATACGGTATGTTGCTCATGTATGTCTGTACAAATGAAAGTAGTGTGGAGACCAGGGATCTGTAAGGGGATGTGTAACATAACATTTCATATCAGATTCTACAGCGATCATCTGTATATTGTTCATCACAGGGCTACCTGTGTAAGGAATGTTGCTGCCATTGCTCACTCTTCAGTCACTTTCATACATACATACATACATACATACATACATACATACATATATACCTACATACATACATACATACATACATACATACATACATACATACATACATACATACATACATACATACATACATTATCATTATAGACTGTTATGCCTTTCACTGCTCAGTCTGCAAGCCTCTGTGAATTTACTAAACATCGCCACAATCCTCGATTTACAACTAGTGTTGTGGCCTCATTTAGTTCTACACCTCTTATCTTTAAATCGTTAGAAACCGAGTCTAACCATCGTCGTCTTGGTCTCCCTCTACTTCTCTTACCCTCCATAGCAGAATCCATTATTCTCCTAGGTAACCTATCCTCCTCCATTCGCCTCCCAAGACTCCACCACCGAAGCCGGTTTATGCGTACAGCTTCATCCATCGAGTTCATTCCTAAATTAGCCTTTATCTCCCCATTCCGAGTACCCACCTGCGATTGTTCCCACCTGTTTGTACCAGCAATCATTCTTGCTACTTTCATGTCTGTTACTTTTAACTTATGAATAAGATATCCTGAATCCACCCAGCTTTCGCTCCCGTAAAGCAAAGTTGGTCTGAAAACAGACCGATGTAAAGATAGTTTCGTCTGGGAGCTGACTTCCTTCTTACAGAATACTGCTGATCGCAACTGCGAGCTCACTGCATTAGCTTTACTACACCTTGATTCAATCTTACTTACTATATTACCATCCTGGGAGAACACACAACCTAAATATTTGAAATTATCGACCTGTTCTAGCTTTATATCACCAATCTGACATTCAATTCTGTTGAATTTCTTACCTACTGACATCAATTTAGTCTTCGAGAGGCTAATTTTCATACCATACTCATTGCTCCTATTTTCAAGTTCCAAGATATTAGACTGCTGGCTTTCGGCACAGTCTGCCGTTAAGACCAAGTCGTCAGCATAGGCCAAACTACTTACTACATTTCCACCTAACTGAATCCCTCCCTGCCATTTTATACGTTTCAGCAGATGATCCATGTAAACTATGAACAGCAAAGGTGAAAGATTACAGCCTTGTCTAACCCCTGTAAGTACCCTGAACCAAGAACTCATTCTACCACCAATTCTCACTGAAGCCCTATTGTCAACATAAATGCCTTTGATAATTTTAGTAATCTACCTTTAATTCCATAGTCCCCCAGTATAGTGAACATCTTTTCCCTCGGTACCCTGTCATATGCTTTCTCTAGATCTACGAAACATAAAAACAACTGCCTATTCCTCTCGTAGCATTTTTCAATTACCTGGCACATACTGAAAATCTGATCCTGACAGCCTCTCTGTGGTCTGAAACCACACTGGTTTTCATCCAACTTCCTCTCAACAACTGATTGCACCCTCCCTTCCAAGATGCCAGTGATTACTTTGCATGGTATACTAATCAATGAGATAACTCGATAGTTGTTGCCATTCCTCCTGTTCCCTTGCTAATAGATAGGTGCAATCCAATCTGAAGGTACCTTACCAACACTCCACGCTAATTTTACTACTCTATGAAGCCATTTCATCCCTGCCTTCCCACTATACTTCACCATTTCAGGTCTAATTTCATCTATTTCTCCTGCCTTATGACAATGGAGTTTATTTACCATCCTGTCCACTTCCTGAAGCATACGTCCATACCATCTCAGTCGCTGCACTGTTATTTTGTCCTGCAGTCTTACAACTTGAGTCTGCTTGCGGATTTCCTCATTACGGACTCTGTCCCTCCGTGTTTTGCCGATCATGCTACGGACAAATTTCATTTCTGCTGCCTGGATTCTACTAACATCTTTGTTTCTCATGGTCCATATTTCGCAACCATAGGTCAGGATTGGTACGTAATAAGTTTCATATATGACTCTCTTACATTTTTTTGGTATTTTCTTGTTCCATATTATGTCTAACTATTTTGTAAAAGTTGCTACAATACAATCCGTTTGTCGATATGATGTATCGTTAAGCAGCAGTTAATCTGTAAATAAAGGTTTGCAATGTTGTAAACTTGCATATACTTCGTATGTCGATATATATACTGTATATTCATTGAAGTCGATTTGTAGCGATATAGAAATGGTGTGTTTGCCATTATAATTAATATTTGACATTGATAGTGACTCTCAGTAGGAGGGAGCCTGCTATTGTAATCATTACTCTCCGCATCGACTTTGACTGGCAGTAGAAATGGGATCTTTCTCCAACTCCTTTGTTACTTGTATTAGTAAGGAGTGGCTACCATTGTAATAATTAATAATTCCCTTCTAGATTTGACTTGGTAGAAGTCAAGGGGGCATGCAGTTTTCTTCAAAACTCCCCTAACCTATTGTGTTTGGGAGTAGGTATGTGTGCCCGCCATTATAAACAAATTTACCCGAAAATGTGACTGGTATTAGGCATAGTGGCCTTGCTATTATAAGGCAAACTCACCATCTTGGTGTGACTGTCATTAAGAAAAGGAGCCTGTTATTTATAATGATAACAGCACAACTCAGTTTTGACTGGCAGAAGGGAAGGTGCTTGCTATTATAATAAAAACTCCTCAACTTTAATCTGTCTGGAAGTAGGAAAGGGTGCCTGCCATTGTAACGAAAACTCCCCAAAATTGATTGTGACCACGCATTAAGTAATGGGGCCTCCCATTATAATGAAAATTTACCTACTCGATTGAGAATGGTAGTAGGCAAGTGAGCTTGCCGTTATCATCACAACTCCGTAACTTGCACTTTACATTGGAAACAACGTATGGGAACCTTCCCCTGCTGTTTCTGGATAATGCTGAGAGAAATGCAATTTATAAAACCTTATTCACTGCATGTACAGTAATTTACTTGATATCTATATACAATGTAGAATACCGTAGCGAAGCACGGGTACATTTGTTAGTTTGAAAATATAAGTTTATAGCATCTGCATGGCAGCTCATTATCGGTTTACTCCCTTCAAGTAATTACATTGTGCTAAGTGCCCATAGCTCTTATCTTGCCATTGCCTGATCTTTTGTTTGTGTTTAGTATTGATAATTTTTAAAAATGATTTACATTCTCTTTTTAGAACCAGACTGTGAAATGATGTCCGAAAAGCTTGGTGATTTGGCTGCCAAGTTTCAGAAAATGTTTTACCCTCCAGGCTTTGACCCTGAGGCTAAAGGAAGAGCAAGGTCATCTGCAGTTAAGAGGGCAGCACCTGCTTCTGGTTCAGCAAAAGTAGCCAAAGCTGTAAAGACAGAGAATTTTAATATGGCGGACCTAGCTGCTCAGGGAAAAGTAAGTCATTGTTCTTGTAGAAATAGAAAATTTACTTTTCTACTTCATGGGAAAGAATTCATCTTTACATACTTCACCATATTATACTTTTACCATTCAGTAATAAAAGATATAACCCTGAAGAGTCAATAAATATAAGGATAATTATCAATGAAATCCTTTTCCAGGTGGAGAAATGTAAAGTTGATGAACTGAAGGACTACCTCATTGGCGAGAATGTAAGGGTAACCGGCAAGAAGAAGGCTGACTTGGTGTCCATGGTTTATGAGCACTTGGGTATATATCCACCCAAATAAGTGATTTCCTGCAGTATGGAATGTGCTTTGTGTTGATATAGAATTAAGGATCATTATTGATAATTTCTCGGAAGAAGTTTGTCTTAAGGTACTGTCCTATAAGAATCCTGCTTGGACATTCTTTGCACAGTTGACTGTTTTATATATTCAACCGTTTATTTTAAATTCATGATAACTTGAGTCTGAGTTTATTGTTCAGTGATTACATTCATAACATTTTCACTCTATGTTATGTAGGATGTTTCAGTATGGATTTCCAAGTTTAAAGAGTGGGTTTTCTTAGTTTATTCTGTATTAATTTAAGCCATTATGCTCCTGTCTGAAGTTGAATTAACACAGATTTGCAGTTGGGATAGCTCAAGTGTTTTATGAGTTTATTTAATGAATGTTAGAATAGTGAATGTAATAGAATTTTTAAAATCAAATTCTTAACAATTTTCAGGTACAAAAACACTAAAACATTTATTATTATCTGTATATATTTTATATCTATTTTTTACTGTTGTATGGTACTGTATTGCTCATGGTTTACTGAGAAATCTATCAGTCCCTTGAAATTTCTAAACTGCATCCCATTTTTTAATTATTTAGCATTGTACAATTGTTTTAGTTGTGCAAGAAAAAACTTAAAACTCTCACTCCTTGAAACAGGAATATTTTTGTTGAATTTTTTATATAATATCAGAGAGATCTTTAAGCATGAATATTTCATATGTAATATTTGAATAAAATTTTAAAAATAAAGGTTGCCATTATAATTAAATATGAAGTTCCTGAGAAAAATATCCACTAATATTTAATTTGTGAAATAAAGTTCCTTTCTTGCTTACCTTAAACCTTTTGTTTTTACTTCCATAGAGGCTTATGACATGTGAGACATAGGTAGATGATAAGCACTTATCTCTTGAGTATGGCTTGAAGTTATTTCTGCTTAATTTTACAAGGGTCTTCCTTGTTAACATCTTCCTTTCTTGCACCCTACACATTATTATTAGATTTCAAGGAAGAGATGTTATTAGTTAATTATACCTTTCGTGAGCTTTTATATTTTCTACCCTGAGACTCTAATGGAAGAGATGTTATTAGTTAATTATACCTTTCGTGAGCTTTTATATTTTCTACCCTGAGACTCTAATGGTCTGGGAATCTGTGATATTTTTCTCCTCTTTTATTAATGGACCATGCAATTTTCTTATTATGGTCATCCAGTCAGCCAATTAATCAGTATTTTATTTAGTCACCGTGATTTGAATCTGAGTCATAGCAGTGAAATGCCAACATCTGATTCTAGGATGTTGCAGTTTTCATAAGGTGGCAATATAAATTACAGTTCTGTTTCAAGTAATATGTATTTGAAACCTATTTAAGTCTATAATCATGTTATTGTATTCTGTACCTCTTGATGAAATAAACTAGAAGCCTGGAAAGCTCCAGATGCATTTATGACATTTAAAAATCCCTCCTTTATTATTTTCTTGTTTAATATGGTCTTCTGATTGGACACAAAACAAGAAGCATTCTTTCAAGTTAAAAAAAAGATATTTATTAACTTAATGGCATGTACTCTTCATATACAGTACAAATTGTACTGAAATGTGGTATTGGCTGTCTCTTAACACTTGTGACTAAATGGCATACAAAGGATGTACTGTATCCAAAACAGATTGGCAAATGCTAAGCAGCATTCCTTGAACAAAACAGAAACAGAAATCGGTGTTTCATATAGGTTTCTCTTTTGCTAGTGGTCTAACATCACACTAACTTATGTTTTTGGTGACAATAGAAAAGGGCTAGGACAGGAAAAACAATGGCTTTGGTTTAAGTAAGGCACAGCCCCAGTATTTGCCTTGTTTGAAAATGGGAAACTATGGAAAGCCATCTTCAGGGCTGCTGATGGTGGGGTTCAAACACGTCATCACCTGAATGCAAGTTCATGACTGTGTGGCCCATACCATACAGCTGACTCATTCCCATGCAATCAATTTTATGCCATTATAGAAAGTCATGACTGTGGCTCTTTTCATCTCATTCAGACCCAATGCCCACCATAATGTACACCACTTTATGCATTTCCTTCTAATGTGAATCAAGGAAATTAATTGAAATATGCCTTACCAATATTAAACATACTATAATAAAATTATGTTTATTTCATAATATGTGCTCCATCATATGTGTTTCGAGAATCTTATCATCTTATTAAGTTTGCATTGTAATCAAGTCATTAGATGAAGAAGAGAATGTTGGATTCTCGAAACATGTACAATGGGACAAATACAACAAAATAAACATGGTGTTTATTTTATTATGGTATGGGAACTCCCGAGAACAGATAAGAGAACTGAGTATCAGAACCAGATAAAAACCCTGTTAACAAGAGATGAAAGGAAAAAATGGAGAGGCAGAATGGACCAGACTAAGGGACACATTGGTTAAGGAAGCAACTGAAGACAAGTATGAAAACAAGGGAGAAGGAAACACCTTGGTGGAATGAAAGAGTGAGAGCTACAATCAGGGAAAGAACTCTCTTGCGGAAAGAAAGGAATCGGGAGAAAAATAAACCGGATCTTACTAGAGACGAGGCAAAGATCAGAAACCTCGAACAATTATACCAAAACAAGAAACTGGACGTTAAAAGAACAGTTACAGAAGAAAAGACCAAGGCATGGAATATACCGTATAATCCTGAACACCAACCGCACTTTTTTCCCCAAAATATTGGTTCTAAATCTTAAGTGCGGGTCGTATTCAAGCCGTTCATTCTCGTAAATATTTACTACGTTTACATGGAGTATTGAAATAGATTTGAATACGGTTACTGTACTCAATATACCACATGTAAAAGGGCATTCAGGTCTTATTGCAGTTTAGTTGCGTTCAAGAAAACAAGATAGATTTTTTTCTCAGTACGGTTACAGTGGCATGTAAGCACGAAATGTAAGTTAATGAAACATGATAAATAAAAGAATATGGGTAAATATGCGGTAAATATGAAAGTCGCTGCTGCGGATGCTCGATCGTCATTTGTTTCAGAAGTGTTTCTAGCATGCTGGGTGCACGAATAGCTGATCTCGCGGGATATCGTACTTTGTGAGAGTCGAGACTGTTGGTTATGGAAGTCTACCTCATTCACATTCGAGTTCCATATGCATCCTGTGAAAGTGCTGTCTTGATAGTAAGCGATGGATTCAAAACGGCATCTGTGGTCATTTACTGTGCGTGAGAAACTTAAAATTGTAAGCCAAGCTGAAATATATGGAAATTGTGCCGTTGGCAGAAAGTACGATATTGATGAATCATGTATTTGTGATTGGTGGAAGAAGAAGGAAAATCTTCTAAAAAGTAACGGCGATCGCAGAGCGTTCTGCAGGCGGAGTGCAGTGTTTCCGGAAATTGAAGAACGAGTCCACAAATATGTGATAGAAAAACTTGAGTTAGGATATGGTGTTTCTAGTTAATATGTCAATTGAAAGCACTAGAGATCTCAAAAGAACTCAAAACGCAGAGTTTTACTGCAAGCTGAGGATGGATCTGAAACTTTTATCGGAGAAAGGGAGTGTGCATTTGGAGATGTTCGTCTATTTCACAACGTCTCCCTGGGGTGTTTGAAGAAAAATTAACGGCCTTTCAGTGTCACATTATTCATTTGAGGAAGCAAAATTCTTATTTGCTGTCGCAAATTGGGTATGCTGACCAGGCACCTGTCTATTTTGAAATGCCGTTGGAAAATACAGTGGGTACGAAGGGTTCTAAAAGTGTAACCATAAGAACGGCTGGTAACGAAAAGTCGTAACAATGCACGGTAATGTGCGTATTAGTGGATGGAACCAAACTCCCTACATATGTGGTTCTGAAAAGGAAAAAACTTCCGAAAGGAAACCTGCTGTCCGGTGTTATTGTTAGAACACATGAGTCCGGTTGGATGGACAGTGCATTAGTTGAGGACTGGGTAAAGTGCGTTTGGCAATGTCGCCCAGGAGCTTTGTTACAAAAATGAAACATGCATGTGTTGGACAGTTACCAAGGACATACAACTGACGCCATAAAATATATGATGACGAAAGGAAAACCGATCTTGCGATAATTCCCGGAATACTCGTTTCTATTCTACAGCCGTTGGATGTGTACATGAACCGGCCTTTCAAAACTGCAATGAAACAGTTGTACATCAAATGGATGTCTGATGGTGATCACACCTTAACACCAACCAGATGAGTGAAGAGGCCTGAAGTGGGACTAATATGCAGCTGGATCAAGACTGCATGGGCGCGCATTCCCAACGATCTAGTGTCCAAAAGCTTTAAGAAATGTGGAATTTCAAATTCAGTGGATGGTAGTGAGGACGACTATTTGTGGAAAGCCAGTGATGAAAGTTTCTATGGTGAAACTTCAGATGATGACGGTGAATTGTGAATGATCTGAGTATTGGACTGATTTTATTTATGATATTTGTGATGAATTTATTAATTGTAAGCTGTTTGAATTTATATTTGTGGTATATTTGAAGAAAATTAAATAGGTATGCAAGTTATTTGATTTTTATTATTTTCCATATTTTGCCGTCTCAAATTTAGGTTGCAGGGTCTTATTCGGTGGCGGGTGGTATTCAGGATTATGCAGTATTCACTCAGAAACTGTAGGAAGACAGCAGAGGCAATAAGCAACTACTGTATAGTGTTATCAGAGGTGAAAGGGATCCAATAAATAACATAAAGGCACTTTAAGATGAAAATGGAAATATGGTTAGGACAGAAGGTGACATGAGAGAAGTCCTGAAGAACAATTTCGACCACCTACTGAATAGACCAGTTCAAGAACAAAATACAGAACCAGAAATCCAAGCCTACAATGAGAAACCTCCCATCACCTGGACAGAAACTGAAACAGCCTTAAAATCTATGCCTAAAGGAAAATCTTCAGCTGCAGATGAAGTAAATGCGGACATGATAAAGGCAGCAGGCATCCAGGGTATACAATGGCTGCACAGAGTACTATATGCCATATGGATAGACAACAAAATACATGCAGATTGGAGCAAGGGCGTTATAATTCCCTTGTTTAAGAAAGGCAGCAGACAGAAACCCACCAACTATAGAGGAATAACACTGCTGTCTCATAGGCTAAAAATTCTAGAGATTATCATAGAAAGGAGATAGATAACCATCATTGAACCTCAGTTAGAGGAGTAATATGGATTCAGAAGTAGCAGATCAACAATGGATCTAAGTTTTAGCACCCGCATGCTGATGGAAAAGTATTGAAAGAAAGGCAAGAACCTGGTCATTGTATTCCTGCATATAGAAAAGGCCTATGGTAGTATTATAAGAGATAAGATCTGGGAGTGCCTGAGGAAAAGAAATGTGCCTGAAGGACTGGTAAGGAAGATTCAGATGTTGTACAAAGACTATACTGGCTGTGTACAAATTGGGAAAGGCCGATCATCATGGTTTGAGACCAAGAGTGGAGTTCAGCAAGGAGGTGCACTGTCCCCACTACTCTTCATCACTGTTATGGACAATATAATGAAGAACGTCAAGGAAAACTTAGGTGAACTGAATGCAATGGCCTTTGCTAATGATATCATGATTTGGGATGAAACAGAAGAGGAAGTACAGAGTAGACTCAACATACGGAAATCCCAGTTCCAGGCATATAACCTCATCAGCGAGACCAAGACAGTGGTAAAATGAAATGAAATGGCGTATGGCTTTTAGTGCCGAGAGTGTACGAGGACAAGTTCGGCTTGCCAGATGCAGGTCTTTTGATTTGACTCCCGTAGGCAACCTGCGCGTCGTGATGAGGATGTAATGATGATGAAGACGATACATACACCCAGCCCCCGTGCCAGCAAAATTAACCAATTATGGTTAAAATTCCCGACCCTTCCGGGAATTGAACCTGGGACCACTGTGACCAAAGGCCAGCATGCTAACTATTTAGCCATGGAGCTGGACAAGACAGTGGTGATGGCAGTCAACAGAGAAGGGTGTCTAGCAAGTGTAAAACTATAAGACCACCAGCTAGAGTGTGTGGATAGTCTTCCTTACATTGGAAATGTAATCTCCAGTGATAACTTGGTCAGAAAGGAAATTACAAACAGAGTGGAAAAGGGATCAGAATTCTACCAACAAGTAAGAACTCTTTTATGGGATGACATGATTGCAAAACCAGCCAAACTGATGATTTTTAAGAGCTCTTTCATACCAATATTGACCTATGGTATTGAAGCGTACACCCTCACAAAAAGAGATTCATCAAGACTGCAAGCATCAGAGATGAAATTTCTTAGATCTACCATCCAAAAGACCAAGATAGACAAGTTAAAAAATGAGGAGGTGAGGAAAGAAGTCGGGAATAAAGACATCCCTATTAGACCGGATCGGCACATCCAGACTACGGTGGTACGGGCATGTGATGAGGATGGAGCCTACAAGAACAGCCAGAATAAATTTGGAAAGACAGGTGGAGTGGACAAGACCTGCAGGAAGACCTAAAACCTGATGGATGGACATGATCAAGATTGATCTAGTTGCCAGAGGATGGACAGTGTATGTTGTTCTCCATACAAGTTGTATATGGACAGGAAGAAGTGGAAGAGGCTCATTAACAGTACCCGGGAAACTGGAACTGTACAATGATGATGATGTTTAATATCGTTAAGTGAACCTGTAAGATGTTCCTGACTCCTTTACTGTATTTACAAACATATAAAACTGCTTTTAAATTGAAAAATTTGGAATTCTGCATTTAAAATGGAAATTATGAAAATTAACATTCATTAAATAAAATACACAATCGTCGAACCCTGGACTCACACTTACTTCTTACCTGCTTACTTACACATACATTATTTGAAGGGCGCCAGCTACCACTCAGTGCAGTAATAATAGAATGAGAATCTTGACTATCTCTAGGGTTTGGGGTAATAAGCTTACTCTTGACAACATACCATATAAGTTCTGGGAAAAGGAGATTGGCGTTCGGTTTCCCCATTAATTTTGAGGTTAAGATATTTTACTGTCATAGAAATAAAACTATAAATTCATTTGATAGAACAAAATATATTCTTTAAATAATATATAAGAAACAGTGAGTCTTGTTGCGATAAAACAGATGAGAATATGAAATTATGACATTGCAACTGAAAGAAACTAGGCATGAATTTGAATTCTTCTTGACCGGACATTTAACAATTTATACAAAATATATCCCTCACTGTTTCACTTGACTGTACCTTCAACACTTTGAGTGTAATTACGACGTATTCCTTAAGTCTGGTGTTTACTGTAGATGTGTCACGCTTAATTTGGTAATGTATCCATGTGACTGCTTTTTCTCCATATCATATGATCTCTTTGTAAGTCTGTATGGTATCACTTCTTTGCAAGTGTGTCCCTCTGTGACTCCATGGTAAGCCTTTGCGTCTGTATCATCAACTAGGTGACCGACCAACTTTGGCCTCACTCTCTCAATGACCAACAACTAATGGCTCATTGAGTCTTCTTCATCTCGTTCACACAATGACCAACTGTGGCCTCTGCTTCCAGTAGAATAATGACTGTCCACTTATCCATTTGACTTCTTCACTGTTCAGCTTCCGTTTAACTAATGACTCCCATTGACTGACTGAGGCACTCCATCTTCGTTCACTCTCCGACCAACTGTGGTCTCTGCTTCCGTTTAACTAATGACTCTCGTTGACTGACTGAGGCCACTCCATCTTCGTTCACTCTCCGACCAACTGTGGTCTCTGCTTCCGTTTAACTAATGACTGACGCTATAATATGCAGCCACCTTTTATAGACGTTGCATGGCACACCTACGTAACCTCCAGAAATAACAATGACCTACTCCCACAACGCGACAGATATTACATGTAATGGTGAAATGCCCTGGGGCTCCCTAAGAAAATCAAAGGAACAGAGCTCAGTGCTAAGTGAGCACGATGACGTAGCCGTGACGTGGCGATGACTTGACAGAAATGTCAGCAGTATTGCACAATATAACAATTTCACACTCAACATCTGATATATATATATATATATTCTCACTGTACATATCTTGAGTGTTATTCTACACATACGTATATGTGCATACATCTAAGTACAATCCTGCAAGCGACAAGCATTGCAAAATTGAATTGAATAAGAATGATAATTACAATAATAGTAATAATATCACAGATAAAATAATAATAATACTGACATAATAATAATAATAATAATAATAATAATAATAATAATAATAATAATAATAATAATAATAAAAATACAGATATCATCTTGTAACAGGATTTGAACCGTTACAAACCGTATCACCTGTGTGCTTTCCAGTAAATCTACATATTATAAAGCAACATATTCTATTCTCAATTTATTCATCTCTTCAACCATCCAGCATTTTGAATATAGCACGAAGCGGAAACTGAACTCCATGATTTAGGGAGAACCGCCCACGCATAAGCAGGATATCGACCATGAGAAGGGGTGTGTAGGCCCAGATGTTACAGTGAACGTTGAGTCCAAATTATTTGAACCGAGCTGGGTAGAGAGAGAAGTGTAACGCAAAATGCAATGGAGCACTTTGAAAGTTGTGACTTGGAGGGGAGTTTGCCAACCCTACGCGCGCAAACTTGAGCGGTTCAGGCCTGACGGACTGTCATTTGTTCTAGTTTTTTTATTCACAAGAGCCAAACACAAGGTCTATCTGACCATATTATGAGTGTATACAATTTATGATGTTGATGTCATATTACTGTGATGTCATTCAAATCGATCAGATACACAAATTCAAACTGCGGTTGAAAAGCTACGACCACATCACAAAGGAGATTTGAAGAGGTCTAGGGGAGTCCCCGAGGCTGGCGTCTATTGCCACATCTTATAAACAGAAGGGAGCCGCCCGGCTCATGTTCATTCTGTTATTCGCTTTTGCCGATCGTACGTGATCAGTCATCCCGTGATTATATTCTTTCTTTGTGTGATATACTCAGAGTACCGTACGTACTGTTTGCAGAATGCGAGACCACGTGCCTTTGTACAACAGTTTGAGATGAACACTTAATTCAGACCTTTCGAGAATGTAATCCATTTACTCAAATCTAGACTATGATTTATCAATCTATTACCAGACTGTGAGGAGCTCACCTGAACTGTATTGCTAGCTCAAGCTATAAGGAAGGTCATGCTCATGGAATCTTAATATGGTTCGCACATACCTAGATGCCTTCATAAACTAGTCTGTAATCAATTATATTTTAATCAATGTGGGCACTACGTTTGACAGACTACCTCAAAGTAGGAGATTTAGTACAATAATCCTGTCTTGATCATAGCTCATAAGGCATTTGTATAGCAGAGTGTTTGTGTTCCAGCCAGCAGTTCCAGTATACATATATGCTCCAGAAAGAAGATTTTCCCCCGGACGAGTTGGCCGTGTGTTTAGGGGCGCACGGCTGTGAGCTTGCATCCGGGAGATAGTGGGCTCGAATCCCACTATCGGCAGCCCTGAAGATGGTTTTCCGTGGTTTCCCATTTTCACACCAGGCTGTACCTTAATTAAGGCCACGGCCGCTTCCTTCCAACTCCTAGGCCTTTCCTATCCCATCTTCGCCATAAGACCTATGTGTGTCGGTGCGACGTAAAGCCATTAGCAAAAAAAAAAAAAAAGAGTGAGATTTTCCTTTTCCAGTATTAGGTCAAGCAAGAAGATCACCATGCCAGAAGCCGTCCAGGGGATCGAAGCCCAGCATTCCAGACCTGACATCCCGAGCGTCATGATGGGTTAAGCAGACTACGAGTCCCGGCTTGGAGGCCGGAGGCGATGATACGGAGAGTCAGATGAGTTGATCTGTAGTGAACGGCGGCTCACGACGCGCCTTCCGCGTATTAACGAGAGAGCGAACGGGTTCGAATGGGATTCGAATCCGCGAACTCCAGGGTAGAAAGCCTGTGATTTAAAAGTAGCAGGCATATGAACGCATGTATATATGAAGGGAAATCATAGGAGAGTTTGTGTATATTCATAACTCATAATTCATAAATGACAGTAATAATAATAAGAGAAATAACAGAATATTTCAAAGAAGGATTTAGAATATTCGATGTTGCTTTGGGAGCTTGTAAGCCAAGAGCTTGTGTCTCAATATTATGAAACATTGTGTAAGTTAAAATACGCACTTCTTTTGGGTTGGAAATATACAGAGTCACGTGTAAGAGTCGTAGAAACAGTTTCCAAAGTGTTCTGGAACAATGTGTGTAATGCAACGTGACAGGGTGGTTCCGTGCGCAACAACCAATCGGAGAACAGTGCAGTTGTGACGTGAACTAGTGACTTGTGGTGGTGGTATATGAATCAGTAGGATTATTCGAGAAAGAATAGAAGAAACTATAAGACTTGGTAACTTGTCAACAACGGGGCTTTTTGACTCACGACACTCGAAGAAGGCTTTTGGACTAGTAGACCTCAAAGGAGGCTTTTCGACGGTAGGCAGTATCGCGCAGAAGAGTGAATAGTTAATTAGGGAGAACTGTTGGAGTACTGGTAGACTTAGCATTCAGTCCCCGACGCAGTAAAGTGATAGTAAGATAGATGGGTATCAGGCTCTTGAACTGAGTGTGACTTGTTGCTGAACAATCACAAAGTTTCTCCACACCGATTGTCAAAGTAGGTGTTGGAATATCAGCTTATAGACTAGCAGCTTAATTGTAATTGGGAAAATTCACGTCGCCGCGAAGATTAACGAGTTCCAGGGATACCTACGCAGAAGAGGAGAAGACAAGAAGAGAAGAGTGAAGACGTCAGCTGTACAAGAATCAGCTATACTCCGTAGTTAAGTATTCAACAGTAAATATATGCATTATTAGTATTCTTGTGTGTGCAAGGAACAAGACTTAAAGACATTCTCATAGATCTGAAGTTGAGAAGGGATTGAGAGTAAATGGTGTCAAGGATTTTATATTGTATGTATTATTGTATATATTGATGTGTGAATATCCTGGGTGTAGAATATAATTAGTGTTTAAACTTTGCCAATCTGACTATACGCTCCCAGAACTCCGAACCCAAGTCCTCAGCCTGTTGTACATCCCTTAGGGTCACGACAGGTGGACTTAAAATAATTGGTGTGCAGATGAGGGGTAACAACTAATTTACGGGAAATTAATAGAACATTCGGGTGTTAATTTGTTGTGAATATATATAAGTATAATTACGATCACTTTAAGCGCTGCTTAGTGATCGGGAATAAAGGTGAATAAATTTGTAATTGTATTTGATCACTGTTTCAGGTACATTAAGAGGAAGGCAACGGGAAAGGAATTCAAGTCGTTCGAATCGCTTGGAGGCAGAAAGCAGACAGTAGCAGTTATTCGGGAACAGTCAATCCAGCTCGGAGTCAAGTGAATTAACCAGAGAGGGTGAGTCAAAAGCCAACTCATAATGGAGGGTTCAGATAGAAATGCTAGTCCTACCCCTAGTAATGCAGAAATAATGCATGATGCAAGTGGAGTGTTGCATGCCCACTTTTTAACAGTAACAGAGGCTTTAAAACTCATAGGGGCTGAATTTGATGGCTTGCACAAAGAAAGATTGCAAGAATTTTGTGAAAATGTTGAAATGGCAATAGGGTTAGTTAAGCCAGAAGAGCGCGAATTATTTGACAAATTAATACTCACTAAAATCACGAAAGATGCGCGTAGCAAACTACTGGTGAGGGCCGATATTGAAACGTGGAACGATATAAAGGGAGCTTTACACGAATACTATTCCGAGAGACGAACTGTAGACTTCTATGCATGTCAGTTGTTTGCCGCCAGACAGGGTAAGAACGAGAGTATCGCAGAGTGGGCCCATCGAGTTGACCGCATGGGAACCGAACTCCGGAACGCAATGGTCCAGGGTGAACCATTAGTTGCCAGAGAATACCAAATACGGGCGGTATGTAAGTTAGTAAAGGCTAGCTTTGTACAGGGTATCAGAGACGAGAGAATACAATCTCTCATTAAGAGCCGGGACGCACAAACATTAGAACAGGCGGTCAACATTGCCACAGAAGAGGAAACAGCGATAGTTTCCGCTCAGGCTAAGCAACAGCTCATGGGTCAGATAAGGAAACCCGCCGAAACGAGAGTGAAAGCACACACGTACTCAGACAGACAGTCACCGCGAATGACCGGGCAAACACCCCGTAAATTAAGAAATAAGAGGGCGAACGTTAGAGTGATATGCTATAATTGTAATTGTGAGGGGCATATAGCTAGGGACTGTAGAAAACAGAAAGCCACCAAGAAAGGTCCACCTACCTGCCAGTATTGTCAGAAGGTAGGCCATATGGGAAAAGACTGTAGAAAGAAAACTAGGGAAAAAGATGAGGATAAGTTACGAGAAATACACATTTGTGCAATAATCCGATGTTATAATTGTGGCAGGACGGGACACAAACAGTCCCATTGCCGCGAAAGGCCAAAGCAACTCAGGGAAAGAAAATGTTTCATTTGCAGACGAAAGGGTCATTTACAAAGAGTCTGTCGGTTCAAAGACCAAAAAGAGAATAGTGCAAAATCCAAACCTCGTGAGTACGCGAGAAGGGGACATGAAAGGGATAAACAGTACGTAGACGGGCCGAAACAGTATGCGAAAGGAAAGAGTCTCCATAATAAAGATTTAAACTAAACAGGGACCACCACAACGGGCCTGAGGATGAGTCCCAGCAAAGCAAAGGCCCATGTAGGAGCGCAACTCAGAAATGCGCAGATAAGTCGCGCAATTCCCCGCGACAGATTAGTAGAAACCAGTCCACTACAGAAAGGGATCAATCACGCAGGGAACATGATAGATCAGGTTCGATACTCGTGCACGCTAAAGAACGGGATAGACCTTTCAAATTTTTGATAGATACAGGGGCTGACATTAGCCTAATCCGGGAAAAGAGTATACCAAAGAAAGAGATTCACTATCGTAAACCGGTAGTAGAGCTCTCAGGCATAACTGGGAAGACTTCACGCACTCGGGGATGTGTTATACTGCACATAGGGGATTCTTCCCCTGAATTTCATGTTGTCGGAGATGAATTTCGACTTTCGTCAGATGGCCTCATAGGGAGAGACCTTTTACAACAGAGTATAATTAATTACAGAGATGGATATGTAGAAATTTTCGATCGAAGATACCCAATTGGTTTAAGTGTACATGAAATATGCCAAATAAGTGTCACCAACCGGGATAATTTGAGTGCATTAGAAGGCACAGTCGAGATTGGAATACGAGGTCAGGAGAACCTGCTTCGATTCTTGTTAGATACTGGGAGTGAAGTATCCCTTATAAAGAGACAGGTAGTGCCAAGGAAAGTCATGATCGCTAGGGAACCTGCCTCTAAATTAAAAGACGTAGATTCAGAGAGAATCCGAACCAAGGGCACCGTACGACTTCCAATAGGGGAGTCAAACGCAGATTTTCATATAGTGGATGATGACAACGTACAGCTCAAATATGACGGGATTATAGGCAGAAACATACTCAAAGATAGTATAATAAATTTCAGAGAAGGTTATGTCATATTAAAGGGTGAGCAACATCACATAACGATGAAAACTGCTCAGCTCCACACAATCTGTCTCAGGCCTAGAACAGAGACGATTATTGAAGTGAGAACGGACAAAAAAGTAGCAGAAGGTGTGATTGACAAAAAGGAAATTTTGCCAGGAGTATACATAGCGAGTTGCTTAACAAAGGCACGCAATCACAAAGCAATAGTGAGTGTGCTTAATACGAGGGAAACCGAAGTAAACTTCGAAAGCCCCATACTCCCTATACAAGAGCTTGAACCTATGACAATCTCAGAATGTATCGAACAAAAGAGAGTGAACCAGGTAACACAAGTAGAACAGGGAAACACGAAATCTCGAGAACAGAGAGTGATAGAACAATTAAGGGTCGACCATTTGGCACCTAAAGACCGAGAAGAGTTGTATGCTATCTGTGCAGCATATAATGATATTTTTCATTTAGAAGGGGATAAACTAACGTACACCGATCTGTTACAACACGAGATTAGAGTCAGGGAAAACCAACCTCCAATTAACGTGAGACCTTACAGGTTACCTGAGGCTCAAAAGGAGGAAATTCAAAGGCAAATTGACGACATGTTGGCGAATGAAATAATCGTACCTAGTAAAAGTGCATGGTCAGCGCCATTACTTCTCGTCCCCAAGAAATTGGACGCTTCAGGGAAACAGAAATACAGGGTGTGCATTGATTTTCGTGCTTTAAACAAGGTGACAATAGGGACAGTGTTCCCAATACCTCTCATATCAGAGCTCTTAGATGCTTTAGGGAAAGCACGGTATTTTTCTACCATGGATCTGGCGTCAGGGTATCATCAGGTGCTAATAAGGCCAGAGGACCGTGAGAAGACGGCATTCTCAGCTTTAGGGAAACATTACGAGTATTTACGTTTGCCCATGGGATTGAAGGATTCGCCGAGTACTTTTATGAGGCTCATGACAACCGCCATGATGGGCCTAAATGGTGTTAAATGTCTCATTTATATGGACGACATTTTGGTCTATGCTAGTTCCATAGAAGACCATAATCAGAGACTACGAGAAGTATTTCAAAGACTCAGGGAACACAGGCTAAAATTACAGCCAGATAAGTGCGAATTTTTGCGAACGGAGGTAGCATTCCTAGGTCATATCATTACCGAACATGGAGTGCAACCAGATGAGCGAAAGATTGAGGCGGTAAAGAATTTTCCTAGGCCTCAAACCACAAAACAATTGAAGGGATTTCTAGGCTTAAGCGGGTACTATCGGAGATTTATTCCTGAATACAATAAAATCGCAAAACCTCTGTACGAACTCTTGAAGAATGATGTCCCTTATGTATGGAGAGACAAGCAGGAGGCAGCTTTCAATATTTTGAAGCAGAAGTTAACGGAGAAACCCATATTACAGTACCCAGATTTTGAGAAGCCATTCATTCTCACTACGGATGCAAGTGGCGAAGCCTTAGGCGTTATATTATCACAGGGAGAACTAGGGAAAGATTTACCAGTGGCATATGCAAGCAGAACTCTGAATAAAGCTGAGAGAAACTACTCAGTCACTGAGAAAGAATTACTTGCAATTGTATGGGGTGTAAAGTATTTCAGGCCATACTTATTCGGGAAACACTTCACAGTAGTAACAGATCACAAGCCACTGAAGTGGGTATTTAATGTGCAAGACCCATCATCCAGGTTAATAAAATTCAGATTAAAGTTAGCCGAATATGATTTCACGATAGTGTACAAGACGGGCAAAACGAATAAGAATGCTGATGCATTGAGTAGAATTCCCGCTGTACCTGAAAGAACGGTACAAGTGGTGAGTTCAGAGGGAACTACTCCCCAAGGGATAAGTGAAACAGGTGAAACCGAAAGAGTAGATATTGAACGGAATGGTCTCGCGGACGCGAAAGCAGAGAGGTCAGGAAAAGAGGTACGGATCGAAGACTCCCACTCCGAGGACGCAATAGCAGAGGAGAGTGAGTCCGAAGATGAAGGCGAAACACCTGTTAAAGAGCGAAAAGACTTAACTGAGGAGGAAAAGTTAGCAATATTGCGTGATGCCCATACTTCCCTTGTAGGCGGACACCAAGGGATCACAAGAACACTAGCACGTATTAAAGATGTTATACGGTGGCCAAATATGAAGAAAGATGTAGAAACATTTGTACGCTCTTGTCCTTCGTGTCAGAAAAACAAAATTACGGGTCCAGAGCTTAGAATGCCCATGATTTTAACAGACACACCGAGTCAAGTATTTGAGAAAGTAGCAATCGACGTCGTAGGACCCCTGCCGGTTACAGAGAGACAACACAAATATATACTTACCTGTCAAGACCAGCTGTCAAAATATTTAATTGCCAGTCCAATGGTCAATCAAGAAGCTGAGACGGTAGCAAAAACACTAGTAATGCATGTAATTGCCATATTCGGGATTCCAAGTAAAATTCTGACAGACATGGGAAGTAATTTCATGAGTCAAACTTTTAAGAGGTTATGTAAAATTTTGAGAATCGAAAAGATCCATACAACGGCATTCACGCCGCAATCGAACGGGAGTATTGAGCGATCACACCGCGTGATCATAGAATATTTGCGTCATTACGTATGTAAAGAGCAGAATGACTGGGATGATTATCTACCAACAGCTACTTTTGTGTATAACACTTCTAAACACAGTAACACAGGGTTCACACCATATGAATTGATATTCGGGCGAAAGGCTAATATACCGGGAATTTTGCAGAGAAAACCAGAGCCTACTTATAATGAGTATCAGAATGTAATCGAAGGCCTAACCCATAGATTACAGGAAAACCATGAGATCGCACGCAAAACTCTGATTCAGAGCAAGGAGCGGGAGAAACAAAATTATGACAGAAAACAACGGTAAATAGATTTTCAGGTAGGCGATAAGGTATTATTAAGAGATGAAACCTTGAGACGAGGGAGGTCATAAAAATTTGAACCACCATACAGAGGATCTTACGAAATAGAGCGAATTGATGGTGTAAACTGCTTGTTGAAAATCAACAAGAAAGGTAAGCTAATCAGAATACACAAAAACCGCCTAAAACTTTATGTGTAGAGGGTCGAAGCACAGACCACAGGATGGAGGATCGCCCCGATTTAGGCCGTGGTAAGATGACACTTCTCCTTACTCCGACGGCGCTTTGGAAGTATCGATGATTGCTGGTAGGATTAGTTTGAAATATCCTGCCAAATCACGTCCTAAATTTCATGAGAAGTTCTTTAGAGATTCAAACCTAGATTACCCAGGGGCTAAGAAATAATTGGTGGAGCGGAACACATTGTGTGTTATCGTGAAACCCTTCAGAAAGGTTATGGTCCGTGAGAGTCTAACCTAGTTGTCATCTCACACATCGGGATTCGAACCGAGAGTCCGATCTTATAGAGTGACGTTAGAGATAAACGAGGAGATATATTGATATAATATGTGCATGCGACAACGTGAACAGAGAGATCCAGTTTAACTAAAAGTGAAAAGTGTAACAATAATAATAATAATAATAATAATAATAATAACAGAATACAGTGTTGAGTAGAGCGAAGGGATGTTTGGACTTGACCAGCTCAAGCTTTCTTCACGGCACTCATCAGATAACAAAGCACTTAGCAAGGGACACTGTTAGGAACATGGCAGCCAGGCCGCTACGGATAACAGGAAAGTGAGTCTAATGAACCTTGAGCGAAAGTGTCCTTCAGTAGTTGCATATACGGAAGTAAAAATGATCTAATAACTAAACAGGGGTACACAAATTGGGAGAGCTATACGAAATATGGTGGTGGCTACACTTAACAAAACTACATACGGGATACGAACTCCAACACGGGAAACATTCATTAGGGTGATACCATGTGCATACCACATGACATGATGAACATAACTTGCATTAGAAATGAGTTACGATGAATTATTATAACAGTGTTTGAAACATTTGTAATTGCAAATTTTTGCATAAATATAGTACTCCTACAGTACAGTACAACAAAGACTTTTCTTTGCAGGTCACCCGTAAGGAAACAAGAAGACACACACTACATTCAAGATGTATTGGATAATTTATGTAGTGCTTGTAGTATACTTTCAGGGAAAAGTAGTTGGAAATGGGATAGATTTTCAGATAACTCCGTATGAGAAAACCCCAGGGATATATTTTAAAGATGAAGGAAACGTACAATTGTCTACTACAGAATGGAGATTGATCACTTATGTCAATTTAAGTAAATTAGCAGAGGCATACACAGTAATTAGGAAGAACATACAGAAAACACAAGTGTTATGTTATCAATTACAGAGTGAATTGAATTTTACCTGCCAACACGAAGTGCAGATGGAGATTAATCGCTTACAGAGAGTACAGGAATTAAGGGACACTTTGAAACAATTTACTAAGAATACAGTGAAACGTGAAAAAAGAGGTTTATTTAATTTTATAGGCACATTATCGAAAACATTGTTTGGAACACTTGATAGCGATGATGCTGAGATGTACCAGAATAAAATTTCAGAATTAGAGAAAGAACAGCTTTCAACACTTAAACTTGCGAAGGAACAACTTACGGTCACACGATCTACATTACAATCATTGAACAATACTTTATATGATGTAACAGCTAATGAGCTAAAATTAAACAAGAATTTAGAACAGATAAAAGAGTTTTTGGGAAATGAAACAAGTCTATTAAAACGCGAGTTCACTCAATTAGATATTGAGATTGCCATTAACCGACATTTGATAGAGATAGAGGACCTCATTTCACAGGTGTATGATCAATATAAGGTAATATCAGATGGAATAATGTATGCACAATTAGGGATTATTAATATGCAAATTTTGAGCCCTTCTGAGATTTTAAAAGCTTATAGGAAATCCCAAGATCAGTTTCCACAAGGGATGACCCTCCCTTTAGAGTTGGATATGGCTCGAGATTATTTAATTTACAGGATTGCAACTGTAAATGCATTCATAAATAAGAATATGTTGGTGTATGTAATTGAAATGCCTCTAAGTGACAAGAAAAACTTTCAGTTATATAAGATAATTCCTTTCCCTACGCTAATGAAAGACAGTGATGATAATGCAAATCATGATAATGTAAATATTGTAAAAGAATATGTTCATATCAGGGTAGAAAAAGACTTTGTTATTATTGATTCAGAGCAGCAGTTATATACATATTTAAGTAAAGAACAAGTGAAAGACTGCAAACAAGTAGATGAAATTCACAGAGTGTGTACATCTAGTATTGTGTTAAAATTGGTACATGGACAGAAAGACTGCATTTTAACTTTATTGAAAGGGACAACAATAATGCCAAGTGAGTGTAATAAAAACATAATCAAAGTTAGTCAGCTTGTATGGTTACCTGTAAGTGACAATAAATATTTATATTTGACTCCATCACTTACAAGGATAACAGTAATTTGTGAGGAAACACATAATGTAAATTTAGTAAATGTGGGTATAATTACAATGTATCAACCTTGTACAATTTACGGACCAGATAGTAAGATACGGTCCACAGGTAGTGTTAACACAACTTATACGAAGGATATAATTCCTGACATTTTATTAGAATATGAATGTTGTGAATATCTTAATAGTGATATAAAACTAAATGACTTACCTGAGTTAAGAGAAGTACCATTACACAGTCTACTAAAACATATAGACGATGTTAAAAATTCAGGAGTAAAAATTGAAGATGTGGAAAATTTAATATTGGAAAAGGAAAAAGAGTTGTATACAAAGCAATTACATGCTGATATCAATGTGTATAAAATCATAGTGTGGACGATAATGGCTATTGTGGCTCTAGTACTTTTGTTAACATGTTGCAAGTGTTGTCCTTGCTTTTCGGGAGTTTTTAATAAAAAGCACTGGGATCATGCTACTGCTTGCTGCACTCAAATTTGCTTTAAGCAGAAAATCGTTAATGAGAATAGGGTTAAAGAGAGGTCATCAGATGATGACTTAGTGGTCCATTTTGAGAGACCAAGGTTAGCGAGTAGTCGCGCCAGTATACATGATTCAGAAGTCAATGTAGTTGCAATTGAAGACACAGCAACAGTAAAAACACCCAGTAGCTTGAGATGTAAAGAGAAAGGTAGAGTTTAAAGATAATAATGCCACACAGGGGAGATATTCCACATCCAGGGAAATTGTAAGCAAACACGATTGTCTGACAGAAGTGTTTGCGTCAAGAGGACGCAAAGCACTTCTTCCCAGGCGGGGGAGGTGTCGTGAACGGCGGCTCACGACGCGCCTTCCGCGTATTAACGAGAGAGCGAACGGGTTCGAATGGGATTCGAATCCGTGAACTCCAGGGTAGAAAGCCTGTGATTTAAAAGTAGCAGGCATATGAACGCATGTATATATGAAGGGAAATGATAGGAGAGTTTGTGTATATTCATAACTCATAATTCATAAATGACAGTAATAATAATAAGAGAAATAACAGAATATTTCAAAGAAGGATTTAGAATATTCGATGTTGCTTTGGGAGCTCGTAAGCCAAGAGCTTGTGTCTCAATATTATGAAACATTGTGTAAGTTAAAATACGCACTTCTTTTGGGTTGGAAATATACAGAGTCACGTGTAAGAGTCGTAGAAACAGTTTCCAAAGTGTTCTGGAACAATGTGTGTAATGCAACGTGACAGGGTGGTTCCGTGCGCAACAACCAATCGGAGAACAGTGCAGTTGTGACGTGAACTAGTGACTTGTGGTGGTGGTATATGAATCAGTAGGATTATTCGAGAAAGAATAGAAGAAACTATAAGACTTGGTAACTTGTCAACAACGGGGCTTTTTGACTCACGACACTCGAAGAAGGCTTTTGGACTAGTAGACCTCAAAGGAGGCTTTTCGACGGTAGGCAGTATCGCGCAGAAGAGTGAATAGTTAATTAGGGAGAACTGTTGGAGTACTGGTAGACTTAGCATTCAGTCCCCGACGCAGTAAAGTGATAGTAAGATAGGGGGGTATCAGGCTCTTGAACTGAGTGTGACTTGTTGCTGAACAATCACAAAGTTTCTCCACACCGATTGTCAAAGTAGGTTTTGGAATATCAGCTTATAGACTAGCAGCTTAATTGTAATTGGGAAAATTCACGTCGCCGCGAAGATTAACGAGTTCCAGGGATACCTACGCAGAAGAGGAGAAGACAAGAAGAGAAGAGTGAAGACGTCAGCTGTACAAGAATCAGCTATACTCCGTAGTTAAGTATTCAACAGTAAATATATGCATTATTAGTATTCTTGTGTGTGCTAGGAACAAGACTTAAAGACATTCTCATAGATCTGAAGTTGAGAAGGGATTGAGAGTAAATGGTGTCAGGGATTTTATATTGTATGTATTATTGTATATATTGATGTGTGAATATCCTGAGTGTAGAATATAATTAGTGTTTAAACTTTGCCAATCTGACTATACGCTCCCAGAACTCCGAACCCAAGTCCTCAGCCTGTTGTACATCCCTTAGGGTCACGACAGATCTACATTTTAAGCATGATAAACAATAAGTTCAGATTGAGTCCTCTTTTTAAGCTCAACTTGTAAATATTAATTTTTTTTGCCTTTCATTCATATGCCTTATGCATATTTAATTTTTCTTGTAATTTAATACTTGGGACTGACAATTCATTTGTGTATTTATTTAGATTTTTATTAGATTTGGTTTGAGGGTATTGTAGTTTAGAAAGTTATTGTGCTGTGTTAAGTTATCTCAGTGGCACTGTTCTGGTGGTGAAATTTCAGTGACGCCAAGATCATTTAAATATTGGGAGGCAACTCGACCTCATATATTATTTAATAAAAATTTCATTGTTCCGTATTGAAATTATTGATGTTAAAAATTAAATAATTGAAAAGGAGGTTCAACCTATTCAATACTTAAAAGAAAGAAATGTAGTAATTACATTCTTATTTAAATGGGACCGGTTTCGACCTTAGTCCAGGTCATCATCAGCCGTAAAAACATGTACAATGTTTATGAATATTGGAGGTCAGTTTCACACTCTGATAGGCACAAAGACACGACACCACATTCTGTCATGCACAAAGTCACAACACTATCAACTAATATGCGAAGATCAAAAATAACTTGAAGTCGCAGACGAATAGATTTGTAGTAGAAAGCCGCCAGCTCCTGGTGATCAGCGCGGCACATTCAAGGTCATGCGCTGCGGTCGAACGCCAAAGTAGAGTGGAGAATGTTTTGAAGGTCCAGAATTTGTCACAGTTGCGGGAAGTTAAGTACGTATATAAAAATATACGACGCAAATCAGTATAATTGAATGAGTACTTGTACTCCTGCTAAGTTTTTGGAAAACAGTTGACTTGAAAAAACAATTGTAGAGAGAAGAAAAAAAAATGTAGTAAAAAGCGCAATATCGGAAAACAAATGAAAACTTATATGCACAGTGCGCTATTTTTAAAAATGAAAAAATTTTTAGGTTATGATTGAAGTAGTCGAAGTTGGCGCAAGACAAGAGTTTAAATTTGAAAGAGGAGAACCGAAATGAAGGTCGTGGTTTTTTTTTTAAAATAGAGAAGGAAGAATAAATTAAACGAGGAAGAGTGATAGTGAAATAAGAGAAAGAATAAAAGAAATTGAAGTTGGATGGTAATGAGGAAGGATAAGATAGGGAAAGGAAGGAGGGGTAGTTTAGGGTGGGTTGGGAGGGAGGGTTATTGGATGTAGAAAATGTGGGTGGGAACTATGTAAGGCATGGAAAATAGAATTGGGGTTTTGGAATTTGGAATTTTTGAGAAGAAGAATTAGGAAGTCAAAAAGGATATTGGGTTTTTCAGAAATGTCGTTTACATTGAAATTAGGGTTGAAGTACTGGTCAAGGTGGATAAAGCAATTTTCAGTAATGTTTAAGAGGGGGCCTTTGTTAATGATTTTAAGTATATTTATGTCATTGTCAATACTGGTGAAACTATGCTTGGAGTCTTGTATGTGCTGTCCTATGGCAGAGAATCTGTTGTATTTAATGGCGTTGACATGTTCAGAGTACCTGATATTGAAGTTTTGGCCAGTTTGTCCGACGTAGGAGGAATTGCAGTTGTTGCATTTAAATCTGTATACACCAGATTTAGAAAAAGCATTAGACTTATTTAGAGATTTAGAGTTGTGTAAGATGTCAAGACTTCTATTGTTAGTTCTAAAAGAAATTTTCATATTATGTTTTTAAAAAATATTAGTTATTTTATAAGCATCCTGAGTGAAAGTGAAGGTGGAAAAAGCAGTTGGTTTTATTGTGTCTTTAGATAAAGTGGTTTTTGGACGGTGTTTGAATTTGTTGATGATGCGGTTAATGAAAGAGTTGTTAAAGCCATTAAATTTAGCAATGTTGCGGATGGTGTTTAATTCATTATTTAAATCTTTTTTGGACATAGGGGTGTTGAAGGCACGAAAAATTAAGCTGTTATAAGTAGCACGTTTATGAGCTTGGGGGTGCGAAAAATCTTGTCTTATTGTAGTTCTTCTTTATCTTACCAAATTTTCAGAAAACCAACCCAAACAGCAACTACAATAAGACAAGATTCTTCGCACCCCCAAGCTCATAAACGTGCTACTTATAACAGCTTAATTTTTCGTGCCTTCAACACCCCTATGTCCAAAAAAGATTTAAATAATGAATTAAACACCATCCGCAACATTGCTAAATTTAATAGCTTTAACAACTCTTTCATTAACCGCATCATCAACAAATTCAAACACCGTCCAAAAACCACTTTATCTAAAGACACAATAAAACCAACTGCTTTTTCCACCTTCACTTTCACTCAGGATGCTTATAAAATAACTAATATTTTTAAAAAACATAATATGAAAATTTCTTTTAGAACTAACAATAGAAGTCTTGACATCTTACACAACTCTAAATCTCTAAATAAGTCTAATGCTTTTTCTAAATCTGGTGTATACAGATTTAAATGCAACAACTGCAATTCCTCCTACGTCGGACAAACTGGCCGCAACTTCAATATCAGGTACTCTGAACATGTCAACGCCATTAAATACAACAGATTCTCTGCCATAGGACAGCACATACAAGACTCCAAGCATAGTTTCACCAGTATTGACAATGACATAAATATACTTAAAATCATTAACAAAGGCCCCCTCTTAAACATTACTGAAAATTGCTTTATCCACCTTGACCCGTACTTCAACCCTAATTTCAATTTAAACGACATTTCTGAAAAACCCAATATCCTTTTTGATTTCCTAATTCTTCTTCTCGAAAATTCCAAATTCCAAAACCCCAATTCTATTTTCCATGCCTTACATAGTTCCCACCCACATTTTCTACATCCAATAACCCTCCCTCCCAACCCACCCTAAACTACCCCTCCTTCCTTTCCCTATCTTATCCTTCCTCATTACCATCCAACTTCAATTTCTTTTATTCTTTCTCTTATTTCACTATCACTCTTCCTCGTTTAATTTATTCTTCCTTCTCTATTAAAAAAAAAACCACGACCTTCATTTCGGTTCTCCTCTTTCAAATTTAAACTCTTGTCTTGCGCCAACTTCGACTACTTCAATCATAACCTAAAAATTTTTTCATTTTTAAAAATAGCGCACTGTGCATATAAGTTTTCATTTGTTTTCCGATATTGCGCTTTCTACTACATTTTTTTTTCTTCTCTCTACAATTGTTTTTTCAAGTCAACTGTTTTCCAAAAACTTAGCAGGAGTACAAGTACTCATTCAATTATACTGATTTGCGTCGTATATTTTTATATACGTACTTAACTTCCCGCAACTGTGACAAATTCTGGACCTTCAAAACATTCTCCACTCTACTTTGGCGTTCGACCGCAGCGCATGACCTTGAATGTGCCGCGCTGATCACCAGGAGCTGGCGGCTTTCTACTACAAATCTATTCGTCTGCGACTTCAAGTTATTTTTGATCTTCGTATATTAGTTGATAGTGTTGTGACTTTGTGCATGACAGAATGTGGTGTCGTGTCTTTGTGCCTATCAGAGTGTGAAACTGACCTCCAATATTCATAAACATTGTACATGTTTTTACGGCTGATGATGACCTGGACTAAGGTCGAAACCGGTCCCATTTAAATAAGAATGTAATTACTACATTTCTTTCTTTTAAGTATTGAATAGGTTGAACCTCCTTTTCAATTATTTAACTCATATATTATGCGGGCAATATGAATAGATCAGAATATAGTTAAAGGTAGGAGGGATTTGTTGCATGTATTACAGCTTGGAGCCGAAGCAGCGTGACCACGAGTTATTTACCACCGTTGTGGCAAGTTCTTTTAAAACGATTAAACGACAGACCGAACCGTAGCTGGGGATGTGAGACGTACTTAGTTGGGATATATATAGAAGGCCGAGATGTGCCTAATGTGATAGCACTGCCGCTGATAAATATGTATTGAGTTGCGTGGCAATTTGAGAGGCTGAGCCTGCCTGAGTTACGAACCTGCACACTGTTTGTTGAAAAGCCATTGAACGCTGATGAATGTTGGTGTTAGCCATGAGTGCTAACGTGATTTAAGTGAAGTAGAGATGCCCTGAGATGGCTAATTATGTTGCAAGAGATAAAAATTGTGAGGAAGTTTCTGTATGTGTCTGCTTCTGTTAGTTAGCAGTGAAGCTGGTGTTATTGTCAGCTAAGGAGGCTTGCTTTGTGCTATGTTGTACTGCAGGATAGAGAAAGAGATGTGAGGCCAGTGTGCTGGAATGTTGGCCCAGTTACGATGTCTCAAGCAAAGGGGAGGTTCTGCCAGCTGTTTTCATTTTTGTTTTTTGCTAGGGGCTTTACGTCGCACCGACACAGATAGGTCTTATGGTGACGATGGGATAGGAAAGAGCTAGGAGTTGAAAGGAAGCGGCCATGGCCTTAATTAAGGTACAGCCCTAGCATTTGCCTGGTGTGAAAATGGGAAACCACGGAAAACCATTTTCAGGGCTGCCGATAGTGGGATTCGAACCTAATATCTCACGGATGCAAGCTGTTTTCACTTGTATTTTCATCGCCCATTCATTTCCGCTCGCCAGCTGGAGGCCTTGGCCTTGCCTGCCTAAGTTACGCCAGGTGGGCGTGACCCCACACATGTGACGTCCCAGAAGTGTTATAGAATATCGTGCCATATGATATTCATGTGTGTATTTATGTGTATTCTGTTCCAGGTTATATGTGTCTATGTTGTGTATGTTCATCTTGTTTGTTGTTGCCATGTTTGTGTGTTTGTTTCAACATTGTTTTGTCTGGCTCTGTGGCTAAATGGTTAGTGTGCTGGCCTTTGGTCACAGGAGTCCCGGGTTCGATTTCCGGCAGGGTCGGGAATTTTAACCATCATTGGTTAATTTCTTTGGCATGGGGGCTGGGTGTATGTGTTGTCTTCATCATCATTTCATCCTCATCAAGACGTGCAGGACGTATACGGGAGACAAATTTATAGACCTGCACCTGGCGAGCCGAACTTGTCCTCGGACACTCCCAGCACTAAAAGCCATATGCCATTTCATTTCAACGTTGTTTTAATTTGTGTTGGACAGCACGGACTGTCTTGTTATGGCTGGAAGTTCTGACTTCTCATTTGCGTACGGACCGTATCTGTATTATAATATCAGTGCTTTTGGAGAGTAGTCACGTCAGTCCCAAGACTGCATTGTTTATTTGTGTTTGCCCGACTTGTTTGGATTTTTATATATGTAAATAGTTGGGCGTCGCAATGCAAATCTTATATTGTTTATCATGATATCTGTGTTTAACTTTTCTTAAGGCTTTATGCCTCCCGTAGATCAATTCAACCAATTTAACTCCGCACACAAACATACGAGTCGGCCACTTAAAATGACTTTTGCTTTGGGTCTTCAACCCCACCGAAGGGTCACACTTCATGACGCCGTGTTGTATTTAATGTACAGTTATGTAATTTCAGTGTAGTTATTGACACATTTCGCTAATGCAAATTTTTATTATTAAAGTTTTGCGTTATCCTTAATCTACGACTTCTCATTTAAATGCAATGTGTATGCTTAGACCAGTCCTCTCCTGCTATATAAAGTCTTATTAAGGTAGTTAGATTTTGCACACATATTTTTATATCTGACCTTGCACGCGCTTCTCTGCTGAGCTAGGTCTTAGGCACATAGACGAGAGGGTAAGGTACACGAGGTAGATGCCATTTAATTTCCTTAATTCTATGCAAGTAGTCAATACGGACCAATATAGGCCATAAATCATCATCATCATCATCATTGTACAGTTCTGGTTTCCCGGGTACTGTTAATGAGCCTCTTCCACTTCTTCCTGTCCATATACAATTTGCCATGGAGAACATCATCCACTGTCCATCCTCTGGTAACTAGATCAACCTTGATCATGTCCATCCATCGGGTTTTAGGTATTCCTGCAGGTATTTTCTCCTCCACCTGTCTTTCCAAATTTATTCTAGCTGTTCTTGTAGGCTCCATCCTCATCACATGCCCGTATCACCGTAGTCTGGATGTGCCGATTCGGTCTAATAGGGATGTCTTTATTCCGACTTCTTTCCTCACCTCCTCATTTCTTAACTTGTCCATTTTGGTCTTCTTGATGGTAGATCTAAGAAATTTTGTCTCTGATGCTTGCAGTCTTGATGAATCTCTTTTTGTGAGGGTGCACGCTTCAATACCATAGGTCAATATTGGTATGAAATAGCTGTTAAATATCATCAGTTTGGCCGGTTTTGCAATCATGTCATCCCATAAAAGAGTTCTTACTTGTTAGTAGAATTCTGATCCCTTTTTCACTCTGTTTGTAATTTCCTTTCTGCCAAATTATCACTGGAGATTACACTTCCAACTTCCTACGGGAGTCAAATTTAAAGACCTGCACCTGGCGAGCCGAACTTGTCCTCGGACACTCCCAGCACTAAAAGCCATACGCCTTTTCATTTCTACGTTGTTTTAATTTGTTTGGGACAGCGCGGACTGTCTTGTTATGGCTGGAAGTTCTGACTTCTCATTTGCGTATGGACCGTATCCATATTATAGCATCAGTGCTTTTGGAGGGTAGTCACGTCAGTCCCAAAACTGCATTGTATATTTGTGTTTTCCCAACTTGTTCAGATTTTTATATATGTGAACAGTTGGGTGTCGCAATGCAAATCTTATATTGTTTATCATCATTTCTGACATACTCTAGCTGGTGGTCTCCTACTGGACGCCCTTCTCTGTTGACTGCCATCACCACTGTCTTGGTCTTGCTGATGTTGAGGTTATATTCTTGAAACTGGGATTTCCAGACATTGAGTCTGGTCTGTACTTCCTCTTCTGTTTCACCCCAAATCATGATATCATCAGTGAAGGCCACTGCATTCAGTTCACCTAATTTTTCCTTGATGTTCATTAAATTGTCCATAACAGTGATGAACAGTAGTGGGGTCAGTGCACTTTCTTGATGAACTCCACTCTTGGTCTCAAATCATGATGATCGACTTTCCGCAATTTGTACACAGCTAGTACAGTCCTTGTACAACATTTGAATTTTCCTTACCAGTCCTTAAGGCACATTTCTTTTCCTCAGGTACTCCCAGATCTTATCTCTTATAACATTATCATAGGCCTTTTCTATATCCAGGAATACATTGACCAGGTCCTTGCCTTTCTCCGAATACTTTTCCATCATCAGCGAAGGCCACTGTATTCAGTTCACCTAATTTTTTCTTTTGCTAAAAATTAGATCCATTGTTGATCTGTTACTTCTGAATCCATATTGCTCCTCCTCTAACTGTGGTTCAATGACGGTTCTCAATCTCATTTCTATGATCTTCTCTAGAATTTTTAGCCCATGAGATTGCAATGTTATTTCTCTGTAGTTGGTGGGTTTCTGTCTGCTGCCTTTCTTAAATAGGGGAATTATAATGCCCTTGCTCCAATCTGCAGATATTTTGTTGTCTATCCATACGGCATATAGTACTCTGTACAGCCATTGTATACCCTGGATGTCTGCTGCCTTTATCATGTCCGCATTCACTTCATCTGCAGCTGAAGATTTTCCTTTAGGCATAGATATTAAGGCTGTCTCAGTTTCTGTCCAGGTGATGGGAGGTTCTTCATTGTAGCCTTGGATTTCTGGTACAATACAGTGCAATGACTGTAAAAAGTGGAACCCCCCAATATGTCACAAAAATAGTTCATTCTGTGGAGATGTATCGAACGGTACTCAGTCTTGTACTTTGGAGACTGTTGTTAACCCTCTTAGTGCCACACCTGTTTACAGTGGGTATGCTAAGAATGCCACCTGCTTTATGACCAAATTGCAAGGCTGAATAAGATGAACCATAATTTCTAAATTCTCCAAATTCTAACTCCAGATAATTGTGACTTGTTTCCAAATTGCTCAGAAAGGATGACTATATTGATATTGGTAGTGAATAGTACGAACTAAGGGCACTCTTCTGTTATGACACATGGTGTGAATAGTCAATTACAGATTGTGTCTTTGCTTATATATTGTGATCTTTTTATGGCTGATGATGACATTATATATGTCGAAACCGGTCCCAAAGTTGAATAAAAGGTATTTATAACATAAACACGTACCTAATTAGTATTGAAAAGGTTGAACCTAATAGATATCTTATCGTTAAATTAACATGGAACAGACTATATTTTTCATGTTCAGACCTATATGAGTTATCTGAAATATTTCGGTACTCGCCTAGCAATTGTGTGGCAAGATGTCTTATGATGTGTATTTGTAGTCAGATATAAAAAGAATCCAGGATTTTCTGCCTGAATTTATTGACATTTTTTACATATTTATACTTCTTCACTTGCTACCACTTTTACTACTTGTGGACCCCGAAACGTAATGGATGGAGTCCTTGGCCACACTGTATATGGGATCCGTTTACTGGTCCACCATCTTTATTGCTACACATGGTGCAACATTTCAGGTTATGTCCTGGAAGTTTTTCCAGGAGTGCTCCAGGAGGACTTTGATCTGTCAGATGTCGTGGTGGAGATTCTAACCGATCACCACCCTCTAGGGCCCCGGTAACACCCTAGCGGTGATGAGGTTAATAACCTTACCCACCAGTTGAGGGAAAAGAAGGAGATAGGAAAAGAGAGAGAGAGAGGGAGAGAAAAAGAGAGAAAAAGAGAGAGAGAGAGAGAGAGAGAGAGAGAGAGAGAGAGACTGGTGAGAAGGTTGCTATTGTGTCCGCCCCATAAGGGTAGATTAAGCGAACACAAGAGAGAACAAGGGCGAAAAAGAAGCAACAAGTAACAGTACATCAAAAAATTCCAAGGATAAAAACGGCACCAGCCAACAACATGATACTAAAATTACCCAAAAGGAAGAAAAGAGAGACACTTACCCAAAACGTGGAGGAAATGCGACTTAAGGTCCGTGGACAACCAAACAAAGAAATAGTTGCAGCGCTGCACCAAATGTGGCAAATGAAAACCAACTTTCAAGTGATATGAAAGAAAACTTTAATAGACATTTAAATGAGAGGTAACATTTCAAGATAATATCAGGAGTGGAGCTAGGTTCATTATTAATTCAGATAACACCTTGAACCATATTGTTCAAAAGAAAGTAAATACTCGATTAACAATAATTGGATTAACCTGCAAGAAATTAATGTGATTAATAAATAAATACCCAATGAGGCAGCTTTAAATAAGAAAATGCAGACTTCATTTAACAAAATAAAGGAACTAAATCGTAAAAATCAACAAGAAAAAAAAACAACAGTGACCTCCATACCGTCAAACAAGATAATTAAATATTGATTTAAATGTGATCGATCACGCGTTTAAGAGAAAAAAAACAAATACCATGTTTAGAAACAAACCGTAGTTCCATGACCTTTAGGCCGGTTGCCTTTTAACTTTACCACAATTCGTTCCAATTTCTACCAAGGGCAATTTCCAAGGGCACACGAAAATAAAGGAAGAAGTTACACATTTCGCCCAGCCAAAAAACGAGACGAAACGACCAAAGGTAGGCCGAAATAAATCACTTATATGAAAGAAATGCCAACGATACCAGGGAACAAAAATATATTCATCCCACAAGAACACACCAACCAACAACAATCACGGTAAAACAAAGCCACCCCCATTACCCAAACACACGTTGCCATAGTAACGGACAAGCAAGCACGGTCTACAAATGAGAAGTAAAACCAACGGTTTTAAGTCAAAAATAAAACAGAGATCCCAGAAACAATGCAAAAAGAACAAAAGGAGAAATAAATCCCAGAAGGCAAGGAACCCGAAGGAAAGCTAACCCCGCTACCTTGGAAACTGCGCCTTGGTTCACACCTTATTGTACAATCAAGTGCAAAAAAAACTTTTACAGAATTTTACGATAATCATACTAATTTTTTCCACCGTGCGAACTGCATTCTAAAATGATTAATTGCCGAAACCGTTTCCTAAGGTTCACAGACGCACACGATATCCAGCACAATTTTCGAAGAGGAAGTCTTAATCCAAATATTATTATTATTATCATCGTTACAGTTATCTTGAAGTACGCCGAAACACATAAATCTTCTTGCTTCCCCAGAATTACTTTAATCCAAAACAGTTACATACCTTGAGTCCAGAAAAATTGAGAAGTTCAAACTTTGGCCATTGTTATTGAAGACCGGCAACCACGAGGCCGTGAACTAAAGTTGTTCACCAAGGATCCTGGAGGATTATCGTAGCAAAAACATAATCCAATGAAACAGTAGGAGGCCAGCAACTAATAGAATATGGGATAATCCCTCTTAAGTTGGTTTCATGGGGGTTTCAGCACTACCACCCGCCGCATAGCGGAACACTCACATACACGTCTATCCATGGCGGCTACAGCACGCCGACTCCCTCGGAAGTAGTTGCTAGGGGTCAAGACTAGACTCGCCTCACCACTCGCTCACGCGCAGTAGGCGCAGACCAAAACTCCGTTCAACAGCGCGCGGCATATCATAACAAAGGAGATATTGGCGAAAGCCGATTGACATAGAATTTCCAAATGGCAACACACATGCCAGTTCGAAAAGGTTATGGGGGGGGGTCACAAACTACTTAATACTGTCTCAGTCCTCCCGCCCCGAACGACGACAAATCTGAAGCATAACACGATGATGATGTGGTGGTCACATATATACTAAATTTGGGCGAAGTAGTCCAACAGGAAACGACCACCAAGATTAACTAATTTTAGTTAGGAGTTCACATGACCAGGTTAATAGTCCAATACACAGTTCCATATCACATAGTTTTTAGAAATAATTGGCGGGCTGCGATCAACATCAGTGTCCAGAAACGTTAACCGAGCACACGGAAAGCCACCAGAGTAAAGTTTGTCATCAAATAGAGAGCACAATGACCAGAGTTCGCCAAATATTCAGTTTCACCCAATACACATTGTTTCAATGCATCAGACAATGATATGGTTTATGACACATGACGCAGTTCACCTTGAGGTTCGGCAACTCTCACACTAATCACAGATGTACTGACCAAAATTAAACAAAAACCACATGATTATAAGTCCACGCATCCAGGTTATTTTCTCAAGCACGGTGGTAAATTAATTTTTAATGCATGAATACCTTTACAAGTCTCCTTTGATATTAAGGAAATGCATGATCTCGTGTTGCAAAAGGTTACAACAGGGGAAATGAAACGCACCGGAAAACCCGAATGGGGGCAAAACCACAAGAAGAGGGAGGAACAAAAAACAAATCAGGAAATTAAAGTAGGTGAGTATTCAGTTACAGGATCCATAGATCCGCCAATTAACTTTACATAGGCTAGTTACCAACAAACTAGCTGAAGCCCAGAGCTCTCCACTTGGTCCAATATAGTACAGAAGGAAAAGGAGGTCCCATTCAACAACAATTAAGAAATCAAAGGGAAACTACGTAAAATATACCATGTTACTCAGCCAACGAAGGACACTTAGCCATGACACGAAGAGAAACAATTAACCAGAACACA
Source organism: Anabrus simplex (assembly GCF_040414725.1). Classification (NCBI taxonomy): domain Eukaryota; kingdom Metazoa; phylum Arthropoda; class Insecta; order Orthoptera; family Tettigoniidae; genus Anabrus; species Anabrus simplex. Next base: position 331,694,690 of record NC_090269.1, read on the forward strand.
TAGACACATAGGGTACGATCCAACACATAATACCAACTAGGACTAAGACAGATATCCCTAAGGATCAAGAACATAACGGAAGGGTAAGCAGAAATATTATTCAAGCACAAATCACCCACAAGAAAAAAATATATAAGTAAAGGTACAGGACCACACCAAAGAATAGACGTCCTTGGAACATATGGTTTAGAATAGCAGGAGTTAAACTAAGAGGACACATGAAAGACCAATCAAATTACACTTTTAGATATTGGAGTGACACACACACAACCACAGAGTGGCGAACTCGTCAATCGGTCCAAGGGTCAAGAACGAGGGGTTGAGCGAAATACAACCCACACTGGGATCGGCAACTTATCCTAGTTCACCAACAAACACAGGTAAGGACACAAGCATAGAAAACTAATTTTGAACAGACCAACGGAAAACCATCAGAGAGAAGGGACGCAGAAACCACACGAGTTACAGATAGGTAAGACACGCAACAGTAGCATCGACGGGCAATCAGGAGACTCCTATAGGTTACCAGATGGAAAAATCGCGATCAGTCAGTCATCCATAACGGCCACATCAAGGTACAACTACCAAAAATAAATGCCCGGGGCAACGTGGTACAGAATAGTAACCACAAACCTAATCCTGCGAGAGGAAGAACAAGTCGAAAATCCCAGAGCCAACAGATAACTAAGAATTGCCCACCCGAAGGTGTACTTCCTCGGAGTAGTGGATACCAAACCAACAGCCAGATCTACCGCGACACAGAGGAAAATTAAAGGAGAAATCACATCCCAACCAAGGTGTCTTGACAGCCAAACAACGTAATCCAAAACACGATTACCTAAATAATGACAAGGTAGCAGCACGGGTTATTCATAGAGAGATAAAGGATAGCTATCCTCAACGCGTGCTCACAGACTACAACCCAACAGCACAATACAAAGCAGAAATTACAACAGCAAACCAGGTACAGATTAAGGACTAGGTCCATCCCACAGAAGCACCAAAGGAGAAATATCCTCAGGAAGGAAGTCCGACCGTACCACCGAAACTCCACACGCCAACCGGTAGATAAGGAAAATTACACTACGTTACCAACCGTCCACAATTCAAAAGGGTCCAAACAACCCACAACATCATTACCAAGTTACAACACAGGAGATACAACCATAATGCTGGCAGGAGTGCACCAACCGAACGCCCACAGAAAAAAAATCGCAGACAGATTTTCTACATAACCCCCGAAACGACCCCCCAAATCAAAGGTTAGGAAGATAAATTCAGCCCAAAAACCCATTACAGGAAAAATAATATAGAGGGTTCACGCATAGAAAACCACTTTTAGAACAGCCGCGAAGGGTGCCCAAAAGGAGGAGTGTCAGATCACTCGATCATGGATGAATACAAACATCAGTATCCGGAAAAGGAACACCTTTAAGACACGCGGTCCATGCAGAAGGCAAGCAGGGAACCTTTCCGACACCAATAGATCGAAACACACCACAATCAGAAATCGTACAATACTAAAATGGCACAAATAGTAACCCAATCATGACTAAGCACCACACATCTTCAAACACCCGCACACAATGAAAGGATGACAAAATGGTAAACGCTCAGGCACCAGACACACTCCCTTACATTCCATCCCAAGCACACCATAGCTCAGCAATGATTAAGTCACAAGATGATCGAAGGGTTCAGCGGAAGGAATCCTATGCGGAGCTACAGAAGAAACAAGTCTTTGAAATTACATAAGCCTAGAGAAAACAGAGGGACAACAAAGCACAATTTAAGTTAGATGTCATCAGATTTCCCCAATGGAACTTCGGTAGCGCACCACATAAGCATAAGGCTATATAACGAGGATATCTATTCCAAGGTATTAATACCACCATCACAAGACAATTAAGGAAAGACAATTTCTAACTACGAGGATCCACACCTAGAAACGGTACCATACAAGAGGTACTAAATTAGAATCACCAACACGAGGCACAGAAAGGACCAGATTGACTCGCTCGCCATCCCACAGTATGTGTGCTAAATTCACTAACGATACAGATCAGCTACCAAAGGTGCATCCATCCAGCGGAAGATGCGGTACAATTTGCCAGATCAACCGGGTTTAATTTGAGAAACATGAACGCGCCTAATACGCTTTGCTACAGGGTCACTTACCAAAATAGAAACGGGAGACAAGAACTCCAACACCGTGCACGGGCCTTGGTACCTAGGGGCAAGTTTTGCCGAAAACTTATTCACAGCCTTACTCATTGGGTAGCACTTAACATACACGAGATCACCAACATTGAATTTTGACGGTTTCCTACCTTTATTGTACTGCCTTTTGACCTTTTCGTATGACACAGCTAGATTCCTTTTTGCTTCGTTCCAGATCTTTTGAACATCATTAGGTCTAGATAGGTCTGGGAGAAGATCCTCAATACATAGCAGGTTAGACATAGGGGAGTACGGAGTATAGCCAAACATTAAAGACATAGGCGTCTTACCATGGGACTCATGAGTAGCGGAATTGAAAGCATGGGCCAACCAATGCAGACAGGAGTCCCATTTGGACTGGTTGCCATGATGATACGCTATCAACGCAGATTTTAAGTTCCGATTCAACCTCTCTGCATAAGAAGGATTTGGATAGTATGGAATAGTGGTGACATGTGAAATGCCCAACTCAAACAGATACCTTTTGAAGGAGTTACTGGTGAAAGAACTAGCGTTGTCAGATACTAAGAACTTAGGTGGGCCAAAGGATGCAAAGATGGAATTTAGACAGGAGATAGAGGTACGTGAATTAGTGGACCTGGTGGGAAAGATCCAACAGAACCGGGAGAAGGCATCAATACAGACAAAAATGTGGGTGTTTCCCAAGGAAGATCGGGGGAGGGGTCCTACGAAATCTATGAACAGTCGTTCCATGGGGCGCGAAGCTTGTGATGAAGACAATAATCCTACCCGGTTATTCAAATTAGGTTTGCTGATGGCGCAAGATTTACAAGATTTGACCATGTTCCTGATATCACTATCCATTTTCTTCCAAACAAAGAATTGCCTGATTTTCAACCGAGTTTTGAAATTTCCTAGATGACCGCCAAGGGGTGAACAGTGGTAATACTTGAAAATGACAGGTACCAAAACCTTAGGAACGACAATTTTGGAATTATGGTCCTTGCGACCCTTACAACAGAGAACACCCTTAGATAAGGAGTAAGGTTTCACTTCGATCCCGCTACTGATTGTATCAATGATCCTTTTCAGATCCGGATCAGTTTTTTGATGATCTCCAATTTCTTGATACAGCAATGGGGAGTCGGTGAGGATGGCACTAACTCCAACCGTATTGACAGCAAGCTCATCGACACATGGGTTGGCTTCCGCACAAGGATGACCTTCAAACATCCTGCTCAAGCCATCGGCAATGACGTTCTCAGACCCACGAATGTGGCGAACATTGAAATTATAGGATGAGATCCGTAATGCCCATCTAGTTATCCTACCGGTCCTTTTGGGTCGGTTCAACACCCAAGAAAGAGCCTGATTATCCGTTTCCAGATCGAAGTTGACGTGTTCAATGAAAGATCGAAATTTCTCCAGTGCAAACAGCACGGCTAGACACTCTAGTTCATAAATGGAGTACTTAGACTCCAGATCATTGAGGACCCTGGATACGTAGGCCACGGGCCTACGCCCATCTTCATGTTCTTGTAACAGAACGCCAGCAATAGCACGCCCGGAGGCATCAGTTTGGACAATGAAACGTTTCTCGAAATCAGGAATAGCTAACAAAGGTGCATTAATCAGTGCGACCTTCAATGAATTGAAAGCTTCCTCCTGGGCTTTACCCCAAGTAAATTTTACATTCTTTTTCCTAAGGTCGTTCAACGGGGCAGCCACTTCAGCAAAGTTAGGGATGAATTTTCTAAAGAAATTGACCATACCAATGAATCGAGCAACGCCCTTGACATCTTTGGGAGGTGGAAAATCCCTAATGGCTTGAGTTCTGGAATGATCTATGGAAACGCCTTCAGAAGAAACTACATGTCCCAAGAAAGACATGCTGGGTCTGGCGAAAGCTACCTTTGATAACTTCACTGTAAGGCCGGCTTTCCTTAACCGTAGCAATACTTCCCTAACGTGCACCATATGTTCCTCGAAGGTATTCGAATAAATTAATAAATCGTCCAGGTAATTAAAGACATAGCTGAACTTAATGTCAGAGAGAATGGAATTTAACAACCTCGACAACACAGCTGCTCCACAGCTGAGTCCGAACGGAAGTCTGAGGAACTCATACAAGTTCCAGTCGGTGATGAAGGCAGTGAGGGGAATTGATCTCTTCGATAAAGGCACTTGGTAATAAGCCTGGTTCAAATCCAGGACAGTGAAAAATTTCGCACCTGAGAACCATCCAAAACAGGTATGAAGGTCGGGTAGAGGAATAGATTGGAGTACAATCTTACTATTTAGGGCCCTATAGTCAATCACAGCACGATAACCACCAGAAGGTTTGGGTACCAAGAACACAGGGGACGCATACGGGGAAGTCGAAGGTCTGATCACTCCGTCTCTTTCCATTTGCTCAATGATTTTCTTTAATTCCAACATACGGGGTGGGGAAAGGCGATAAGGAGGGGATCGAACAGGCTGCAGGTCAGACAACTCAATGTCATACTCGAGTACGTTGGTCAAGCCTAACTTGCTAGTGAACACATCGGGAAATTCCCTGCAAAGATCACGAACTTGCCGTGCTTCGGCATCTCCTAAATGATTCAGGTCAAGCCGATCGATGTCACTAGACTCATCTGGCTCAGGGTAACCCGCACACAAAACTTGAGGCATTTTCAAGGGAACGTTAATCAATTCAAATTTCAGGTCAGGAGAAAATTTAAAAAAGAAATTTCGACACTGAGGATCCAAAACGACACCAGCCCAAGATAGAAAATTGGTACCCAGAATGATGTTACATGATAAATTGGATGTCACCAGGCACTTGACCTTCCAAGTGAAATTCCCAATCCTCAACTTGACCTTCACAGTCCCCAAAATATTTAAAAACTGACAATTAGCCGAAACGCATCTTAGATTAGTGGGTTTTATTTCCGGAAGTTTACACGAGGATTTCTTTTGACAATACCAGGCATAATTCATCAAGCATACTACGCTTCCAGTATCAAGAAGGGCATCTACAGGTTCATTGTTGACCTCGACAAAAGTGCACGTGCCAGAGGAGGGGGCATGAGCAGAAATACTATTGCACCTTGGGGGACACACCGGTTTCTTACGAGATTCAGGGTTTACAACCTTAGAATTGGCAGACTTTGCCCTTTCCCTTTCTAGTCATTGAGTACCATTTCTGTCTACCAAGGGGCAATTTCTTTTAACATGCTGTCTAGAGCCACAGGAATAGCAAGCGCCTGGACCACGTCTAACGTCAGGGCAGGAATTTCTTAGATGACTTCGGGACCCACAGTTGTAACATTTACGGGCATTCACTACTTTAGGTGTTGACGGAAGGACGGGACAATTGGTAGTAGTAGGGGGAGGGAAATTCACAGGTCTGGAGGCATCCCCATGTTTGACATCTTCAGCAAAGGAACAGGCCTCTTCCAATTCTTGAAAGGTAGTAGGGCAACGGGTTAAGGAAAGATAGGAGCGGTACGCAGGAGATATTCCTTTTAAAATTCTAGAGACCATTTCACATTCTGGCACAGAAATTCTAAAAACCTTGCAAAAGAATCGCAGATCCAGCACATAAGTTAGCAAGTTCTCATGCAGGAACTGGGTCCGAAAACAGTGTTGGGGCACAAGACTTTGGAGAGCAAGAGAGGGAACAAATTTGGAAAGGACAAGTTCATGAAAGGTACTAATCGATAAATTTTTCGAGATAGCTTCAGAAATTTCTCTCTTTAGAATCCCTTCACAATGAGGGAAGAGGGCGCGGAAGATCCCCAAATCATCGACTGAGTACACATTACCAGTCTCGGTCAACTCCACCAAAAACCGTAGGAACCGAATACACTCATCTATAGAATTTACAGAAAAGGACTTCACTCCCCGAAAAACTTCCTTTAAACAGTTAGGCGATGACGCCGAATTTAGCTTAGAGACTAAGGTTTCCAGTAAAGGAGCAGTCACACAACACGGACCTTGGGCATGGGTCGAGGACGCAATTAGGTGGGAAGAGACACTCTGGGTAGGTACAGAAGGGTTAAGTGCAGTCGCAATAGAACAATTCTCCATATCTCTGTTAATCAACAGCAAATCTAAATCAGAGGTGATGCCAGAAACCACCGTTAACAATCTAGCACATTCTGACACAAAAACAGAATCAGGCTTAATAGATAATAAATCCAGAATTCGACCCGAGTAGTGGTCAGCTCTGGCCCTCAGCCGGTTTACTTGGGCTTTGGACGGAGGCAATTCAATAAACTCTTCGCGAATAATATTAATTTCGTTAAGATTGTCACAGATCAGGTTAAGGTACTCACCCACTCGACTCCTGTCAATAGAAAATACATTAATGGGGACCTGGGAGTTGGCTGATAGCAAGGCAGCGCACTCAGCAACAGTACGGGCAGGTTCAAGGCCACGAATGGATAACTCGTACTCCAATTCGGCACGACGCAGGAAGGAGGGGTTCGTAACGGCACGCGCCATGGTAGCAAACATGGAACAAAATAATCAAAAAATTACACAAGATCCTTGCACTCCCTTTTACAATAGTTATTGACAACAACACTTTTAGTTTTTTTAATTTTTGATTTCCATCCGCCAACATTCGCCACAGCACTGCACCGAGCAAGGGTAGGAGGGGAGGAAAGTTAGGCTGCACAAGGCAGAAACAACAGAGATTAGGCAGCAGAGCAACAACAGTGGAACAACAAACAACCACCGCTCTGATACCACTCTCACCGATCACCACCCTCTAGGGCCCCGGTAACACCCTAGCGGTGATGAGGTTAATAACCTTACCCACCAGTTGAGGGAAAAGAAGGAGATAGGAAAAGAGAGAGAGAGAGGGAGAGAAAAAGAGAGAGAGAGAGAGAGAGAGAGAGAGAGACTGGTGAGAAGGTTGCTATTGTGTCCGCCCCATAAGGGTAGATTAAGCGAACACAAGAGAGAACAAGGGCGAAAAAGAAGCAACAAGTAACAGTACATCAAAAAATTCCAAGGATAAAAACGGCACCAGCCAACAACATGATACTAAAATTACCCAAAAGGAAGAAAAGAGAGACACTTACCCAAAACGTGGAGGAAATGCGACTTAAGGTCCGTGGACAACCAAACAAAGAAATAGTTGCAGCGCTGCACCAAATGTGGCAAATGAAAACCAACTTTCAAGTGATATGAAAGAAAACTTTAATAGACATTTAAATGAGAGGTAACATTTCAAGATAATATCAGGAGTGGAGCTAGGTTCATTATTAATTCAGATAACACCTTGAACCATATTGTTTAAAAGAAAGTAAATACTCGATTAACAATAATTGGATTAACCTGCAAGAAATTAATGTGATTAATAAATAAATACCCAATGAGGCAGCTTTAAATAAGAAAATGCAGACTTCATTTAACAAAATAAAGGAACTAAATCGTAAAAATCAACAAGAAAAAAAAACAACAGTGACCTCCATACCGTCAAACAAGATAATTAAATATTGATTTAAATGTGATCGATCACGCGTTTAAGAGAAAAAAAACAAATACCATGTTTAGAAACAAACCGTAGTTCCATGACCTTTAGGCCGGTTGCCTTTTAACTTTACCACAATTCGTTCCAATTTCTACCAAGGGCAATTTCCAAGGGCACACGAAAATAAAGGAAGAAGTTACACATTTCGCCCAGCCAAAAAACGAGACGAAACGACCAAAGGTAGGCCGAAATAAATCACTTATATGAAAGAAATGCCAACGATACCAGGGAACAAAAATATATTCATCCCACAAGAACACACCAACCAACAACAATCACGGTAAAACAAAGCCACCCCCATTACCCAAACACACGTTGCCATAGTAACGGACAAGCAAGCACGGTCTACAAATGAGAAGTAAAACCAACGGTTTTAAGTCAAAAATAAAACAGAGATCCCAGAAACAATGCAAAAAGAACAAAAGGAGAAATAAATCCCAGAAGGCAAGGAACCCGAAGGAAAGCTAACCCCGCTACCTTGGAAACTGCGCCTTGGTTCACACCTTATTGTACAATCAAGTGCAAAAAAAACTTTTACAGAATTTTACGATAATCATACTAATTTTTTCCACCGTGCGAACTGCATTCTAAAATGATTAATTGCCGAAACCGTTTCCTAAGGTTCACAGACGCACACGATATCCAGCACAATTTTCGAAGAGGAAGTCTTAATCCAAATATTATTATTATTATCATCGTTACAGTTATCTTGAAGTACGCCGAAACACATAAATCTTCTTGCTTCCCCAGAATTACTTTAATCCAAAACAGTTACATACCTTGAGTCCAGAAAAATTGAGAAGTTCAAACCTTGGCCATTGTTATTGAAGACCGGCAACCACGAGGCCGTGAACTAAAGTTGTTCACCAAGGATCCTGGAGGATTATCGTAGCAAAAACATAATCCAATGAAACAGTAGGAGGCCAGCAACTAATAGAATATGGGATAATCCCTCTTAAGTTGGTTTCATGGGGGTTTCAGCACTACCACCCGCCGCATAGCGGAACACTCACATACACGTCTATCCATGGCGGCTACAGCACGCCGACTCCCTCGGAAGTAGTTGCTAGGGGTCAAGACTAGACTCGCCTCACCACTCGCTCACGCGCAGTAGGCGCAGACCAAAACTCCGTTCAACAGCGCGCGGCATATCATAACAAAGGAGATATTGGCGAAAGCCGATTGACATAGAATTTCCAAATGGCAACACACATGCCAGTTCGAAAAGGTTATGGGGGGGGGTCACAAACTACTTAATACTGTCTCAAGATAAAAGTTCTTTTCTGACATCCACTCATTTTCAAGTTCATAAATAATGGAAGATATAAATTTTAACCTTGTCCTTCCCTTGGTAGCAGAATTTCCTCTGTAGATAATATATGCATTCAGGACTATTCATGCAAAAATTGAAAAGACAACCTTCTTCCAGGACTTGAGTGTCCAGCACCCATCTAGTATATTTATAGCATCATATCTGAACCATCAGCACCCATATAAATTTGTTGTACTGATGGTTTTGCTACCTCCTTAGGGGGTCTGTTCTTTCTGCATTCAGTGGTAGGCTGCTTTCGGCAATGGAATACGTAGACAGTGACAAAAATGGATGTTGTTTAAATTTTTTCTACTGGAGTTTCGAGACTTACGTATGATGAATAAATAAAGTTCATAAACTGAAAGTGTATTGACAAGGTGGATTTAACCAGAATACTGTTTTAAATAGTTTTTAAAGAGAAGAGTACCTGTGAAGAATGTGTGCTTAAAAAACAAATGCTGGGCCACACTAATCGTAGTAAAGAAATTGTCCATTACCACGCGATAACCCTTCATTAGGTAGTTGCATAGCACCAGTGATTTAGTCTCGACATTCCGTGTTTCTGTAGATTTTTCCTATCGACATTGCTCTTTGCTCCAAGGTAGCAGAAGAAATCTAAACATTAACATGATATTGAATTGTACAGTGTTCAGAATTTTATCCCTTATTTGCAAAATTTTTTGTGGAAGATACTGCAACAAAGAGTAATAACATTAAGTTTTCACAAGTGACTCGTCTATGCTAAGGTGTTGGCGGGGAGTGTAATGGTGTCTGAACAAATTGTTGGTGTGACCCACAAGAGGACTGAGCTCCATTGCCCAGTTGAGACGTTTTAGCACAATAATTGAATAAGATTGTTGATTGTGACAGTCACAACAGTCCACCAATATGAATTTGGAAATGTCGAAACCTGGAACTCTGCACAGTTTTGTATGCAGTCCATTTGTCCTCATGTTTTCATCACATTTCTGTTGCCTCAGTAACGGGTATTACCACCTCTAGCCGCAGTTACATCTGTGATTTGATTGGGCATGCTCAGGATGCAATCTTGAATGTTCTCTAGTGGTATGAACTCCTATTCTGCCTGGGGCGCAATCCAGAGTTGAGCCAGTGTGTCAGGGGATGTTTCCTAGCATGTCTCCCAAGCATATTCCAGACATGCTCTATTGGGTTTAGGTCGGGACTACAAGCAGGCCACCCCATGCTCTCAATTCTGACTTTATCCAGGTACTCAGCTACACAAACGACAGTTTGTGAACGAGCAAGCATTGTCATGCAGCAGGATAAAGTTCTTTCCAATGACAAATGCAAAAGGCACCACATGATCCACTAAAATCTCCTCAATGTATCGGTGGGCTGTCAAACTTCCATCCTCAATGAACACAAGCTCCATGTGCGCAACAGTAGTAATCCCAGCCCAGACCATAACAGAGCCTCCGTTGAAGTGTGTCCTTGCAGAAAAAGTACAGGGTGAATAACATTCCCCATACCTTCTCCATGCTCTCCTCCTTTCCATCCGATGCCTTCAAACAGAATCTAGATTCATCTGTGAACAACATCCCATGGTTCTCAAAGATGTTCTCAAGGAAGAGATTCGAGCTAATTCTGAAATTTGTAAATAATGTTTCATTGTTTCCACCAGGCCGTGAGAAATATGACCCATGTGTTCGCTTCAGTCCTCTTGGTGAATTGCATCCGAGAGGCGCAGTGCTCACGTGTAAGCAGAGGTCCTGTGGCGGACTTCTTGGACTTTAAATCCACTTCATACAACCTCCTTCTTACTGTCCTTTCGTGGATGTTCATGCACCGTACTTGATGCAAACCATTTCTGGCCTCAATAGCTACTGTGCGTCGATCACAAAGAACTTTACCTTACGAGAAAGCTATCATTACGCTCAGCAGTGCTTCTCCCATGACCAGAACTGGGCCTCCTGTTGTAGATATTTTCCTCTCTGTACCTTTTAGCTGTTCTATAAGCATTAGAACAAGACGTCTATAACATCTGCTACATAGCGTATACTGCGCCCATCCTTCACTCATGCTACAGCCCTTGCTGCATTTTTAGGTGAAAGAGCCATTATGACCTGACTTAGAAGCGAGGCTGACTGTTGTAGATGAGCCGTAATGTCCACAAAAATAAGTGTCATGAAAATTCACAGCTGTTTGTGGTTATTCTTGTGAAAAGGTGGGAAACGGCAGTATTGGTGGTGTGATTGTCACGATCAGTGGCTAATTAACTTATAATACATTGCCATATTGTTGTAATGTCATAACATTTAATTTTTACCAGGTTTCAGATGGACTAACATTAATATTTTTTTTAAATACGTAGTGTTCTACTTTTTTTTTGCCGGTGAGTGTAGGCCTATATCTGTGCAGAAAGTGACAACAGGTCACAACCTTCTAAGCTCTATTATCTTACAAAATTTCACAAGAAGAACAAATTTTGGTCGTCAGGAGGTAGACTGTACTGTGGTCGCCAAGCAGCAGGGTGCTAGACAAACGTATGGTGGTGAGTTTATCACAGTTTGACGTTTTAAAACAAGTTTGCAATGAGCGTGAAATTGACAGGGAATCTGCCACCTTGGAAACAATTTCAAATGGAGATCAGTGATGATTTATTGAGTTTATATCGACTGAACTATGCACTTACTATTGCTAAATGCATCATTCCTCCCCTGAAGCAGAAGGTTGGTAATCTTTGCTTAGAGTCTTTCTGTGATGGAATTTTATTTTTCAATGATGGTATGTTGTCTGGCCATAGACACCAGTGGCAGTATTGCATACTGGTACATACCATCTCACTTCCCACACTGGTCTTCACCATTGGTTTCTTATTGGCTGATGAACATCTGGTCTGATTTTGGTATAATTGACATGGTTGTTATTTCCATTTGCCCATCACTACTGTTTAAGTGCTTAGGTTAGGGATGTCCTTAGAAAATAGAATGGCAGATATTTACTTACTCTGCTAAAATTTCATTGTTAACTCGGCTTGGGAACAGTTGAACTCCACCTAAATTATTCAAAAGATGTACACTTGACAGATCGTTTGAAAGAAATAGAGAAGCTAATCCATTTATGATACCCACTTCCTTGAAAAGAAATCCCTATAGCAGGCTGGCCCTCAGAAAGTGATATAGATGAATTCTTTTCCCATAACATGTCAAGCAAGCTGGTCAGGAAGTTGACCGTATGACCCTCAGTTGACCACTGACCCTTGGTCGCCAAACAGCAGAGTGCTAGACAAACGCATGGGGTGAGTATATCAGTTTGATGTTTTAAAACAGATTTTCCATGAGCTTGAAATATATTTTGTTTACTTTTACTGCTGATACAAAATCAATCAATGTAAGTCTTGAAACAAACAAAATTATGTTACAAAATTCTGGGATGGTATTGTGGCTATTAAAAAGTAGCAGGATGGTTTTAATCTATTTTAAGAAATAATAGGATTCCATTCCATTCCACCTTAAGCACTAAGTATAGAAGAACTGGAATTGATGAGGTGAAAGTAAATAAAAAGGAAGAAGGAAAGGAAAATGAAATAACACTACTTTCACAGAAACTTATATAAATTTTATTCAATATATGAAATAATTATGTATGATCAGTGGTGAAGAGCAAAAAATGTTGACACATTTCATACAGAATCTCTAAAATAAAACATTTAATGTCACATTATTAATCAGTTCTTCAGATAACATTACTGATTTATATTCATCCATTATTTGCTTCTCACCTAGGCCATAGATGTTTTAACATTGGACAAAGAGTATTTTTATAAAATACAATCCATATAAATATTTTAACAAGGATGTAATTCTATGAAAATTGTTGATTGTATAATATGGATTTGTATTTAGGTGTGATCACTCCCCCACTTTTGGTGGATTTTAAATTTATAATGGTTTACACTTATGAATAGAAAAATTATCATTTTCAAATATAGAAAATATTATCACATGATGAATGTAAGAGCTTATATATTAACTATATTAAAGCAGCATAATACCTTGTAATTCCATTGAAATTTTATTTTAAACAATTTTCCTTCAAACTTTAAATAGCTTGTTGGACTTGCTTAATGAATCTATGGTCCTGAATATCTTCTTTCTCCAATTATTGTGTTATTGCAGAGGCAAATTGATAATGTCTCTTATTTTTCATACATACATACATACATACATACATACATACATACATACATACATACATATATACTGTGTTACGTCTTTCAGCATTCAGTCTGCAAGCCTCTGTGAATTTACTAACCACCACCACAATCTTCTATTTGTAACTAGTTCTGTGGGCTCGTTTAGTACTACACCTCCTATTCTTAGATCATTAGAAACTGAGTTTAACCATCGTCATCTTGGTCTCCCACTACTTCTCTTACCCTCCATAAGAGGGTCCATTTTTCTCCTAGGTAACCTATCCTTCTCCATTTGCTCTTATTTTTCAATGAAAATAAATTTGCTCTACATGCCTTTTTAGTTTCAAGTACACTCCATGGTGAAAGAAATCATGCACAAAGGAAGGAGTTGTCGAAATCATGAAATTTGATATGGATGATTTTAATGTTGATATAAGTGAGAGATTACAACATCAGAACAAAAGGATAGTTTATTGCATAAAACTTAATACTTGCAGGGAGACTCTAGTACCCTGTGTATCTGTCTCTGGCTTGGATACAAGATGTGATACGAGTGGGCATAGAGGCATACAGGTTTCACATAGTATCTTATGCCATATCTGTGTATATTTGCTACAAGTAGTCCTCTAGATTTCATTCCAATTTTCAAGAAAGGTGATAATAAAGTATTGAAGAACTACAGGGGAATTACTCTAATATCCCATGTTGCTAAGATAATGAAGAGGATACTGGAAAGTAGGATAAGGTTGAGGGTTGAAAATCAGATACAGGAAAATCAGTTTGGTTTCAGAAGTGGAAGGTCAACAATAGAGCCCATTTTCATTATGAGACAACTAATGGAAAAGCAATAGGAGTACGGGAATGATATGGTGATGACATTTATTGACATTGAAAAGGCATATGACAGTGTCCCCAGGACTAAAGTTTGGGACAGTCTGATGCAAAAAGGAATTGGACAGGGATTAATCAAAATGATCATGGCAATGTACAAGGAATGTTGTAGTTGCGTGCAAACACTAGTTGGCGGGACAAGTTGGTTCAAAATAACTAGTGGGCTGAGACAGGGAGGTGTTCTATCGCCAATCCTGTTTATAATAGTTGGGCTGGGAAGACTAAGTGGTATGTTTCGAGCTGTCAGTGGAGAGATGGCATGGGAGGACATCAGTAGACGAATAAGTTTGAGTGGTGTCTTTAAAATTAGGAAAGATCACAATATGAAGATAAAGTTGGAATTCAAGAGGAGAAACTGGGGCAAATATTCATTTATAGGAAGGGGAGTTAGGGATTGGAATAACTTACCAAGGGAGATGTTCAATACATTTCCAGTTTCTTTGCAATCATTTAAGAAAAGGCTAGGAAATGAACAGATAGGGAATCTGCCACCTGGACGACTGCCCTAAATGCAGATCAGTAGTGACTGACTGATTGATTGACCATTTAGAACTTAGATATTGCCAGAATTTCCGTGGATTGAAAGTATTACTTTGTTCACAGTTGGAAACATAGTTTGTATAGCAAGATTTGGATTCAGACTTGCATTCATTTCTTAATTTCGAGAAATGCTGATAATCACTATTGAGACCTGATATTTTGTACCGCTTGTGTGCTTTCTTCTTTTCAATAATCAGTGACATCAGTTTATGATTATACCACTTTGGGAATTTGGGAGTCTTAAAATTCCATATAAGGATGTAAAATTCCATGCCATAATGTTGTACTGAATAGAAGGTTTCTACTGCTTTATCAACTGATACATTTTGAAACGTCACCTTCCAGCTGAACTGTGACAGGTAATAATTTAGTCCATTATAGTTACCATTTAAAAAGTCAAAGTCAGCAGGTAAGGAATTGTATAGCTCATTTATAGATAAAGAAATCTCTAATGCAGGGTGGTGTCTATCAAGGAGGACAATACTTTTATTACTAGATTTTACTTCAATGGAACTGGAGTTACTGAAAACCAAATCAAGAAAGTGATTCAGAAAATTTGGGATACCATTAAACTGATTTAAACAGAGATAAGAAAATATGTCTATTAACTAACTACAATTTCTAACAAAAGTTTAAGAAACAAATATGGTTGACATATTTAATATTGTATAGAACATAAAAAAATTACCTATTTCTCCATCAGTCCATGCCAGAATGCTGACTACAGTAATGTTCTAGAACAAAATACTTTAATTTGTTTAAATTTATTTCTGCTACAGTAGTTTGTCATAAGACAAAGAAAACTACTTGCAGTTGATTGATTGATTGATTGATTGATTGATTGATTAAAAATAGTTATAATTAGAGCCCAAATTTCCATGCAAATGCATGTTTTTAAATAGACTGGTTACACTTCTCAAATTTTGCAAATATTTGTTTTATGTCTTAATGACTCTAAATAATCGTTTTTCCCTGCATGTTTGCATGTTTTGGTCTTTTTAGGAGAAGATTAATGCATAATGCATATTTTGAAGATTTTGGACTTAATAGCGAATATCTGAACATTTATATTGCATAATCTGATTTTTCTTCTGACTTTGGTGCATGTATAATGTTAACTTGCATGATAGTGCCTTTTATGAATGTTAGTGTGCAGAATTTGGGATTGCTTTCCCAGGTTATATTGTATGTCTATTATTGAGAGACGGAGGGGATGTATTCCTGGCATAATATCTGACAGCCAAAGTTAGTACATATGGTAGAGGTCCTATAAACCAATTAACCAATCACTTTCTTATCTGTTGCTTGAGTAAACATTGACTTCTATATTAAGCGAACAAAACCAAACGTATCATACTCCTGTGATGCTGCATTACTGAGATAGCACCTTATAAACCTTGCTTTTGCACTGAACCATCTTCCAATGTTATCCTGGAATTTCCTACCCGGAACTCTCACTCGTCACACGTCTTTGTTATCTTTAGTAGTTGTTGAAGACATCATCATCTGCAATCATCGCACGAAGAAGAAGCTGCAGCAGCTAGAGATAAGGTGAGCAAAGTGATCCATTCAAATCCTGATTTTGAGTTCGTCAAGCTTATAAAAGATGTATTTTGGTGAAATTACAAAGATGTACAATTTGACCTCACTTCATCCTAAATGCTTTTATTTAGTAATGCAACTGTCACTTCTTGCAATGTAAAAAGGTAATTTTCTGTACTTAAGAATGCATTGACAGATAAACGGTTGAGCTTAAATCAAGACAATTTGGAGTTTGGAGAAATTAATTGTTGTACAAGGTTTCTAAAGGAAATTAATTTTGATAGTACATATTTTCTAGTTTATTGGGCATGTTTTGCCATATGATAGTGCATGAATGCACGCATATTTTGAGATTTGATAGTGCATGGAAATCTGGGCTCTGGTTATAATATATATGTTCAACTGTTAGATAAATTGTGTTTCTATATCTACACATAGTTATTCATAATTTGTTTTGTTTGTTTGTTTGTTTGTTTGTTTGTTTGTTTGTTTGTTTGTTTGTTTGTTTGTTTGTTTGTTTGTTTGTCCAACCCTTGTCCTGTTTTTCTACGGGGTCGTGTATGAGGTGAGATGAATTTGTTGTGGCGGGCTTATATGACTGGATGCCCTTCCTGACATCAACCTCATTAGAGGAGTTAATGAGATGAAATGAATGATGTGATGTATGATAGTAGGAAGGAAGAGGGTGAATCCTGGTGCTGGCACATAGCCTACTCCTGTCGAATAGCACCAAAGGGTCTGCTCAAGGCTTAACGTCCCCATCCGATGGACGAATCCCCATCAACAGCATCATATGCCCTCACTCCATATGAGCACTGCAGAGAGGTTTGGAATTTAATCCAGGCTTTTAGAACTCAATCAAGTGATTAGAAATTGTATTCCACCACCTCTCCTAACTTGCCGGCCAAAATTCTGATGGTGAAACTTTTTTCAACCAATGGGATTCGAACCGGCTAACCACGGTGTCAGATCGTTTATTCTTTTGTGACCTGTGTGTCATCAAGAAAGGGCAGCAGAATTTTATATTGGTTTTAAAAAAATTCCGGAAAATGAAGAAATATTGACTCTGGACTCTGCAGGAATTTTTTTAAAATGTAACTAGAAGAAAATTGTTTGATAAGAAAATGTTAATTAGAATGTGTTTTGAATATTATTGTAATATTTTTTTATGCAATTTAGGGAAACTTCAAGAATAGAATTTGGGACTTATGAACTTTTGAAAATAATCAATTACAGAATTTTTTTAAAATATGTTGTTTTACCGTGTTATTTTTTGGAACAGATCAAGAAATGATTTACCTATGATTTGGAACTGTGAATGGAAAGTTTTTTTGTTTATTGTATGAATAATTACT
Source organism: Anabrus simplex (assembly GCF_040414725.1). Taxonomy (NCBI): domain Eukaryota; kingdom Metazoa; phylum Arthropoda; class Insecta; order Orthoptera; family Tettigoniidae; genus Anabrus; species Anabrus simplex. The sequence continues at coordinate 331,712,194 of NC_090269.1, forward strand.
GACCTGAATTGTATTATCATTGTATATTCTGTACATCAAAAATTGTAACTTATTGTGCTTTGGCAAAATGTGTGCAGTACATAACTTTTGGAACAATAGGTACTGCACGTGGAGAGATTAGGTATCTGGCCATATATGGTCATGCAATTGGATTGGTCAGAATAATGACTTTTCCAATTGGCGAAAAATGGGAATCTAAATTCGATGTCCTATTGGTTACTTGCGATCTGTCCTTTTCCAGCCTTCTGCCGGCTTTGTGTGTGTGATGCGTGTCGTCCGCGTCTTTTCCATCTGACTGTCCTCGTGAGCACTTGCGCTCGAGGACTTCCTCTCGGGGAAATTCAGCCTATCTTGGTACGTGCTATTTCTATGTTTTTTCTATTATGTTGATTTTATTTCATTCCTTGTAGTGTGTCAGTATTTTCTCGTTTAATGTAACTTTCAATGATTTAAATTCAACGTGTCGGATTTTGCCCTAGATTCCCGTCGTCACTAATTTCACTTTTCTGAATGACTTTGTTTTTGACAGACAGTCACCTGCATTTTGTTATTGACAATATATTGTAATTCTGTATAATCTTACTATGTTAAACTTTGTGTTTTACAAATTTACTTAAGTACCTTGATTACCGTATGTCTTTATTTTGATTTTATATCTTTTGTTAATTTTAATATATTTGAGCTAGAGGGTGATTCTCATGAACCTTTTCTTCCCCATAATGGCATAATTTCCCATGGACCTCAATAGGGCTTACTTCCATCTTCCACAATCCTTTCTCTAGTTGTCGTTGTAAGGCCTGTAACTTATGATTACCTTGCGTATGTTTTGATTTTGCATGTTTGATAAGTTAACCATATTATTTCCAAAGCTTAGGTGTGAAATGCCGCTACTGTGATATTTTCCTGTTTTGCCTATTTCCCCTATTATTATTATTATTATTATTATTATTATTATTATTATTATTATTATTATTATTATTATTATTGTTATTATTATTATTATTATTATTATTATTATTATTATTATTATTATTATTATTATTATTATTATTATTATTATTATTATTATAAGTGTTCATGCTCATATTTCCCAATTCATATTATTATAATTTTTCTAATTCATTCTTTATTTTTATGTAGCTGCTTTCGGTATGTACTCCTAAATAATATTAAAATGAATGAAATACAAAGTAGAGTAATAATAATAATAATAATAATAATAATAATAATAATAATAATAATAATAATAATAATAAAGAATAAATAAGAAAAATGATAATAATAATATGAATTAGGAAATATGAGCGTGAACACTTAATAATAATAATAATAATAATAAAAAAATATGGGGAAATAGGCAAAATAAGAAAATATCGCAGTAGCGGCGTTTCACATCTAAGCTTTGGAAATAATTTTATTTATTTATTAATGCCTTTTTTTCAGTGGTGAAGTTAGGGCTCGAGGCCCTCTCCTCCACTTAACCTCATACTAATCAAATTCTTAAATAAAATACTGAGATACTTAAAATAGTGAAAAGTACAAAAATTAATAGAATTGAGAATAAATTTAAATAAATTACTAAGTTGATACTAAAACTAATTAATATTAAAAACTCTTAATAATGACTAATCCTCAGGCACGCACACAAGACGGTTAAATTATCAAACACGCAAAATCAAAACATATGCAAGTTAATCATAACTTACAGGCCTAACAACGACAACTATAGAAAGGATTGTGGAAGGTGGAAGGAAGCCCTATTGAGGTCCATGGGGAATTGTGCCGTTATGGGAAAGAAAAGGTTCACAAGAATCATCTTCTAGCTCAAATATATTAAAATTAACAAAAGATACAAAATCAAAATAAAGACATACCGGTAATCAAAGTACTTAAGTAAATTTGTAAAACACAAGGTTTAACATAGTAAGATTATACAGAATTACAATATATTGTCAACAACAAAATGCAGGTGACTGTCTGTCGAAAACACAGTCATTCAGAAAAGTGAAATTAGTGACGATGGGAATCTAGGGCAAACTCCGACACGTCGAATTTAAATCATTGAAGTTGCATTAAACGAGAAAATACTGACACACTACAAGGAATGAAATAAAATCAACATAGTAGAGAAAGTGTAGAAATAGCACTTACCAAGAAAGGCTGAATTTCCCCGAGGGGACGTTCTCGAGCGCAAGTGCTCACGAGGACAGTCAGATGGAAAAGGTGCGGATGACACGCATCACACACACGAAGCCGGCAGAAGGCCGGAAAAGGACAGATCGCAAGTAACCAATAGGACATCGAATTTCTCTAGATTCCCGTTTTTTGCCAATTGGAAAGGTCGTTATTCTGGCCAATTCAATTGCATGACCATATATGGCCAGATTCTAAACCGCTGATGCAAGTGGAATTGCATCACCTAATCTCTCCACGTGCAGTACCTACTGTTCCAAAAGTTATGTACTGCACACGTTTCACCAAAGCACAATATTACAATTTTTGATGTACAGAATATAAAATGATAATACAATTCAGTTGAGTAATTCTTCTTCATACAACAAATAAAAAAAATAACTTTCCATTTACAGTTCCAAATCATAGGTAAATCATTTCTTGATCTGTTCCAAAAAATAAAATGGTAAAACAACATATTTAAAAAAATTCTATAATTGATTATTTTCAAAAGTTCATAAGTCCCAAATTCTATTGTTGAGGTTTCCCTAAATTGCATAAAAAGAAATATTACAATAATATTCAAAACACATTCTAATTAACATTTTCTCATCAAACAATTTTTCTACCAGTTACATTTAAAAAAATTCCTGCAGAGTCCAGAGTCGATATTTCTTCATTTTTCAGAATAAGTAAAATATGTTAATTTTTTTAAACCAAAATAAAATAATGCTGTCCTCTCTTGATGACACATAGGTCACAACTTCAACGCCTTAACGATCATGGCCATCATGCGGGCTACATAGGTATTCTTCATAAACTATATAAATGATTTTGAAGAATTTGTATTGAACTTTTCAATGCAAGAACAGCTTAATTGCTTAGAAATAAAAAATAACTTCTGGAAATTTAAGAATATCTTTGGAATAGTTCCATGTTTGCCAATCATTATGCCAAAGACAGACACTTTCAAGTGTAGCAAAATAGGAGTCAGTGTAGCTTATTTGAGTTAAACTAAGCCACATACGAGCATCAATAAATTTTGAAGTGCCAATAACTATTATAGTATGTTGACGGAAACTGTTATCACTCTAAAATCTACTGTTCTTTATAAGAACTCAGAACTGAAGTTAGTAATCCCATACAATGATTTTATAAAAAAATATCCAGCATAGAAAATATTGATCTAAATAACCAGAGCTCAGAAATTTACTCATATAATCTAGAATCAAATTTTGTAATTTTGGGAATTATCCTTTAATTACAACTGCACTGTTAATTCTATAATTAGCTGGTCTATTTTTAATTTTCAAAGTCTACCCTGTGGAAGGAAATTTTGGACTTACAGACTTACTTACAGTCAAAAGCAGCTGTAAAATTGTAAAATGGGGATAATTCCATGTAATCAATACTGCTTATTATTGCATTACTGTGTAAGTAATCATTGGACATTGCTGTGTAAGTAAAATGCTAAAATTTTACAATTACAGCACTTGTAAAAACTGTATTTTTTATTTCAATGGAATTACAAATGTTCAGTTTCCATTCTTACAACCACTATTATAAGAGCTCTTCAAACCTTGATTAGTTTTTACTAATTTTCCATTGATTTATTTTAAAGCTGAAAAATGCTTGAAAGGTATATGTGCAGTAATTCACCAGGAGCATTATAGTTTGTGGAAAGCTCTGTGGAGAGAGAACATGAGAAAACCATAAATAAAGGAACCAAATATCAGGAATTGTTTGAAGAGAAACAAACTCTCTAAGAACACCCAGGCTTATTGCTTATTCAGGATAATTAATACTAGCTATTTTTTTAAAATATAAGTTTATTCTAAGACATCAGAGTATTTATACAGTTTTTATCACCTCTGCTAGACAGTAATTAGAAGGATAGGTAGAGTTTGTGCTATATCTAATAATGTTTTTAATGTGATACACATTTTCAGAACTCTAGCTTAGTCTTAATTGTCTTTTTTTTTTTCTTTTCTTAGAATGACCGTAAGTTTAAATGAAGAAGCTGTAGCCTCGTAGAAATCTGACTTTTTTCCTGATGAATGATTCAGATATGATTATTTGTCTGTTTGAGTTACTTGATGATATGATTGCAAAATGGGGATAATTCCATCTGATAAATACTGCTTATTAAAAGTACAATGTATTTATGCTTAAAAACACACTATTTGCAGTACCAGTTTCGATCTGTATCGATCATCCTCAGTTGCATTAAGAACATGAGATAACATGTACAAATCATTGGACATTAATGATTACTTACACAGCAATGTCCGATGATTACTTACACAGTAATGCAATAATAAGCAGTATTGATTACATGGAATTATCCCCATTTTACAATTGTGAACTTTATCAGTATGGACATGAAAATAATAAACTTTTACTTTATGATAGTTTGAACAGCTCCTTCTTTTTATAAATCTATTTGTTATTCTCTATTTTTCTTTCTATATTGCCAGTTTATTTTTCCTATTTATTCAGTACACTCTTTCTTTCCAGGAGATTATTTACATTCATGAATTTACAGTATATAACCTTCATTTATTACTCTGGAAAGTCAGTAAAAGAAAGTAGGACACTAAGTTCAGTCATGATTTTTAAGATGTACCTTAAAAATGCAAGAGGACCTTTAATATGTTACTTACAAAAAAATAATGACACATTGTGATAATATGATGTCATTAAAATGGAATATTGATTTAAAATTTTATTTATGCAGTGGAAAATGGAATATAATTTTTAAAGACTTGTATCAGGAAGTATTTCTTCAGGCAATGCTACTACCATCTTATTACAGAATTTAGAGATGTTCAGTCCTTTGTTTTCAATTAATAATACATGTAAGTGACACATTTTATTCTATCCCAGTTCATATTAACACATCAGATTAATTGATTATATCAAGTGATCAGCACAGATTTATACACTTATTGACATAAAATGATGCATCATAAGAAATGTTCGTTTGCAATGAAACAGGCCATGCATGTGAAATCTCTGGCAGATATGTAAATGCTTACAGTTCTGGTATTATTGGAATCAGTCCTGCTACTAGAATGTGTCAAGGACATCTCCTGTTGCCAAGTAAGAAGCCTTGCAGAGACTACATATCTCTCAATAATTAATTAATGTTATTTGATTTACGTCCCACTAACTACTTTTACGGTCTTCGGAGAAGCCGAGGTGCCGGAATTTAGTCCCGCAGGAGTTCTTTAACGTGCCTGTAAATCTACCGACACGAGGCTGTCGTATTTGAGCACCTTCAAATACCGCCGAACTGAGCCAGGATCGAACCTGCCAAGTTGGGGTTAGAAGGCCAGCGTCTTAACCGTCTGAGCCACTCAGCTCGGCTACATATCTCTAATTGACCTGTTGTAGAGGGATCATTGACTGCTAGACATGCCTCTACAATGCACATTGACCATCTGCCAGTTAATGATCTTGGAGGCACATTATTGGACTGCAAAATGCTGGATGAATTGGGTGCTATCTGGGCCATTCACACCCAAGCGTCAAGTGGTGTTGGGAGCAGTGGACAAACGAGGGAATGCATACAAGATAATTAAATACTGGATGGCCAACAGGAGTGAGGACTATTTTTGTACCAAACAAGCATGAACAACAGCCATAGTATTGTTGTCCAGCCTTTCTTATGACTTCTGCCCCTTCTCGGACCATTTCCGCAATCTCAACAGAATTAAATCTGGTATCACATCATCCATTACATGTGCTACTTATGATTGCTTGCTACCATCATTGTTGTTGTGAATGAGAGACCTAGAATCCTGCAAACTGGAACTGTATCAACTTTTGCAACAAATTCAAGTTCTGTGTAGATGGTGTTGACAGTTATATTTGAGGTCAAAGCTTCAATCCTGCCTTTGCTGTGGCATGACATATTGCTCTAACTGCTGATCTGATGGTCTGGAGAGCCAGTTCCAACTCAGCAATATGTGCCAGATATCTGGTGCCTACATGTATTGTCACTCATGATAGGGCTTCCAAAAGGCATTTTCCAGCAGGATAATTTTCACCTCTCATGACGAGGTTTGTCCAGAAATGCCTCCACCAGGTTTCCACATCTCCTTGCCTTGTCTAGACAACCAGATATCGCTGATTGAGAATTTATGGGACATCAGCTGGATAAGGATGATCTTAACAGAGAATATATCTGAGATCTCTACTCCTATTTTGCGACAACTAATAATATGTAATAATAATAATAATAATAAAGTCCAAGTATCCCAATATTCAGGATACCATATGGCACCTGTATACCTCCCTTCCCATGGTATCTCATCTTGTGCCCAAGCTAGTGCAGCCCAACTGGGTACTAGTGCTGCGTTTGATGTGTACCATTCACCCTACAAACATTAATCTTTCCTTGTTGTAGTGTAATCACTTATGTATCTCATCCTTATATTCACACATGTAAAGTTTCATTGATTTTCAACAGCTCTTACTTGGCGAGTTATTTTATTTATTGGTGGTTGTATGATCTAGTATTTCTATTTTTGAGGCATTGGTTGCAGTGTTTTGGGAACTTCAACTTGTTTTCTATTTTGACATTGATTTTTGTTTAAACATAAATTTCATCAAATTTTCAATTACTTGCTATGAAACAAGACAACTACAGTTACTTTTTAAAAAAAAATCTTTCCCTAGAACTTAACTGACAAGATTAACCTTTAAAATGTTCTTTGGCCCAAGGCCTACTCTCCGAGAGTAGGGACATGCATTATTTACTGAAAAGACTCATTCTTGCAGAAATGTTTCATTTTATCAAAGTGATTTTTAAATTTCCTTTGTTGCAGATATCATTAATATCATAGTTTATTAATTGAAAAATGTTGAAATACTACACCATATCTTTGACAGAATCAGGCAACATTGAATAAATTGTCTTATTATTTCTTCATCTGGAGGTTCACTGTTAATTGTCCTTGAAATGAACTAGAGAAGATATTCTATGTCATGACTCCACTGAAAGTTGAAACCAATGAATGGCTGGGATCTACCAAAGCAAATGAAGCACGAAGATTATAATGTCAATAGAGGAAAGGAAATTCAAAGTTTTTATATGATACATGATAAGCTCTCTTCAAAATTGGAGAAATTGAACAGTCTGTTGTTATGTGCAAATGTAAAAACAGGCATTCAAACAAAGCATAACACTTGGATTTTTGGTGTAATGCAAATTTAATGTGATAAAATCATACTCAGAATCTTCATAATTTTTTAGGGTATCATTCAGTACACCTTTGTTGAGGCAATAAGGTTAATATGTACAAAATAAAGAATGGAAATCATACGTTGTGTCCTTTTGATGCTAGTTTTTACACGGGAGCTTTATGTTATTTTAATGTTCTTATTGTTTCTTTTTGTTGAGCTCATATTTGACAGTCTTCGAACATATTCCTTGAACTTTGCATTTAGTGTTTCATGAGGTTCTATGATTGAAAGTTGCTTTCGAGATGTCCGAGACTGGAAGATGCTGCAAGAGCTGTAGCACTAATTGATGAAGGACGCAGCTTCTGTTATGTTGCAAGCTCCCTATTTCGGAGAAAACTTTGATTTAATGCACGACAGCACCTGTCCTGAAGCTACTTAGTATGTGTAAGCATTCCTACAAGCAGCAGAAATCATCACTTTGGACTGGCCAGCACGGAGCCCTGACCTAAATCCCATTGAACTTGTGTGTAGTGATGGGCAATGCTGTCGCTCAAGATGCTCGAAACTGACGTCACAGATTCAAAGATATGAGTTTCATTGTTGTTTCCGTATTGAATAAATGTTGTGAATAACATCTATACAACACGTAATTAGTATTGAATAGGTTGAACCTTATAGATAACTCATCTCTGTGACGTCACAGATCTCGAGACCGATTCTCCTGTGCTGCGATCTGTGCGCCGTCCCAGTAACTACGAGCATAAGCTTGATAGTATACCATCAGCAGTTATTGCATGAAATAATGTTCTCATATGGAAACATGTGTGCTGATACCTTTTATCAAAAGCCTGAAAAAGCACTGCATGTTCAACTATAACCTCTTAATACCATTAACAAAAGTGAAAGCAGAATGTTAGTATCTTGATCCGTTCACGAGTTATTCGAGGTGGACAATTTAGCTGAATAACCCTGTATAATTTGTTGAAATGAAATGGTGTATGGCTTTTAGTGCCGGGAGTGTCCGAGGTCATGTTCAGCTGGCCGTGCAGGTCTTTTGATTTGACTCCCGTAGGTGACCTGCGCGTCGTGAAGAGGATGAAATGATGATGAAGACGACACATACACCCGGCCCCCATGCCAGTGAAATTAACCAATGATAGTTAAAATTCACGACCCTGCTGGGAATCGAACCCGGGACCCCTGTGACCAAAGGCCAGCATGCTAACCATTTAGCCATGGAGCCAGACTATAAATTGTTAATAACTGTAGATAGGATGTACACCTACCTGGATACCTAAGAATTGTTGACAGGGTAGCTTCTTGTGATAGAGACTATGCCGGAGGTGTTCCCAATTCCCCTTCAGTGATATGTGTTTTTAAGCGCCAGATCATCTCAGAAGTATTTTACTTCTTTCAAACACACAACTCAGCAGGCTGTGCTATATGACATCTCTTCAAAATAATCCCACGACTTACATTGCATTTCAGACATCGTCTTAAAGTTGTTGCACACAATTAGGCACAATTGTACATTGCACCATCATATACCGAAGTACCTAATTATGATGTAAAAACTCTGTAATATTAAAGGGAATTATTTCCTTTGTCACCATAATGTCGGTAAATGTAAGCACTAGTCAAATGGATAGACTGTTGAATGTAGGGTCTGGAAAGTTATGAGTAGCCGTCAGTTTCTGTACTTAGCCTACTCATTTGCGTACTTGCCGTAGCATACGAGGCCAGAATATGTATCCTTTATAATTATGTTATACTGCATCAATAATAGACCTCGATAGAAATGAACAGCCTAGTTGCTTTTTGACACACATTTACAGAATGAAGAAGAACTGTGGTTGGTTATTTACATATTCGGCATTAAAAACACTCGGCTCCATCTGCCTGTAGCCCTACGACATGCTGCTCACTGCACAATGCAGGGACAACTCTCTCAAGATCTCTCGACATTTCTTGTGAGAAACAGGTGCTTGTGTTAGTCTCTAGAAATCTCGAGACTCCATCTCAGACTACCCATCACCACTTGTGTGGGACCAGCTCATACATTAAGTTGGTTAACAAGATTTTCATACCCTGGCCAAGCTGCGGCAGTTCTTCTTCAGTAATGGGACACTATACCACAAAATGACCTTGCCACCTTAACTACCAGCATGCTGAATAGGATGTGAGCTGTTATTGCTTCAAATGGTGGCAGTACCCGTTTTTAAAGAGTCCACAGCCATTTTCTAGAGGTTGTGCACTTTGTTAGTGGCCAGGGGTGTGTTAAAGTGGCATTGGAGGAGGGTAAATTTCATACACTGCGAAAGGAGAAGTTTGTGTGACTTCTGTTCACTCCATGTCCTTTATGGGTTTATTTTAAATAAAGGTGTAATGAGAGACTAGTGGACCGGTGCTGCTCCGCATCATTCCTTATAAATAGGTCAGACAACTCGTCTTGATATGCCTGTCGTAGTTATATTGTTTTGCCTGCCCTCTTCAATAGTTTTATGAACATTTAATACTGGTAATATAGTTTATGACACTTCCTTTCATACAATATTCTCTGTGCTTCGACTATTTGGCCGTATCTTGATCGTAACATTTTCAAATGATCTTGCCCAAGATAGTGCAACATACAGTTGGCCATGGCTGAATACTGGTTTGGGAAAGTAGACTACCCACTTTTTCAAGAGTTTGTCCCTGCGCTTTATTGATGGTCATACAGAAGGCTAGTCGACTTGTTACCTTCCCGTCTGTACGTACATAGACTGTTATCTCTGAACAGCATGTAGGTTACTAGGAACATGCTGCCACCCGTTGAGTATATTCATAAGCTGGAGAAGGTCAGGAAATCAAAGAGTATCTAGCAGAGAATAGTATTCTTCCATCATCAGAGGAAGTGTATACTCTCTGGCTTCACAGGTAGTAATAAAACATGGCTGCATGCAATGATATTACTAAGGATGAAAATCACATATATTAGAATATTAATGAAAGTGTTGGTCGCTTAGCAACCTGCTAAGTACAGAATGTATTGCAGATTATGGTAAGCCTTCTCCTGCAATTATTGGAGTGGTCATTTAATGATGTGATTTTATGATTACTCAAAGTTGGCTAAACTCAGAGGCTTGTCAATGTCTTGTGATTCACTGGCAGGTAATTCTGGAGAGAATAAAACAGAAATGAAGCACATTGGTCCAGTAGAATGGACGAACGGATTTGCCAAAGCTGTTTTTAGTAAACTCTTAATATATAGATTGCTCAATAATTTATGAAGATATTTTGTATTCCAACTATCATTTTAATACATTAAATCATATCTTGAGCTCATAAATGCTTCTGGAGTGCTGATGTTCAGTTCAGTAATGGAAATTGGATTCTAACTACCTTAGCAGGGGCACCACAGGCAGGAATCAGCTTCACAGCAAGCAAAGTCATCTCCGTACATGCCATGAAGGCCCTTGGAAGGGTGGAAGGTAAAGGCTTCCACCATTCGTAACCTTGGCACGTGATGGGGTAGAGTGGTTAGCTCTACGCCCGGCCGCCTTTTCCCCCCAGGAATTAACCTGGTACTCATTTTTGGTGTAGGCTGAGTGAACCTCAGGTCCATATGCACCTCTGGAAGTGGAAATCTAGTTTCTTAAATTTTACGACTTCCTGACGGGGATTCAAACCCACATCCTTCTGGGCAAACCGAGCATGCCTATACCGCCTCAGCCAGGCAGCCCCTAGCTTTGCAGAGTCGCTGCTATATGAATGTGGCGAAGTGTGCAGACATCTTCCCACCTGCTCCAACATAGTCAGTGTCCAACATCATGTACTCTGGAAGACCTGATTTGTGCTACACAAATGCAACCGATGTAGCTAACTTCTGGGCGGCAATAGTGTAAATAAACTGTCAATTCAATGTTATATTGATCATGTACATATTGTGCATTTTTACTATATTAACTTCAATCATCGTAAGTGGTTCTGACATGAATAATTAAAGTACATTAAATGTGCATTTCTCCAAAAAATCAAAATGTTACACTTCTTTTTTGCTTGAGGATACAAAGCACACTTGAAGAAGGTCTGACATAAGGGTAATTTTTGCATTTGAAACCTAGATATTATTATATCTCTTGAAGAGATTTCATTTTTGCTAATAAATATTCTAAAGAATAACACTCAGCAAACAATAACACTTTTAGCTGAAATGTAACCTCCGTTTTGCATGTTTATCCATGAGGAAATGAAAAGGTTAGGAAACTTTACAAAATGACTTACACATCTAGAATATAGGAAATATTAATGAACTTACAACTGGCAAACAGAAATTAATTTATATAACAAATATATTCTGTTCACTGTATACAATTATATTTCATTTGCAGAAAAGACAAAAAGTACTGTGATATTTATGTGCTTGGAAAATAATTACTACATTTTTATTTTCATGCTACAGCTCAGAACCATAAATAACGAGCAGTGTTACTTTAGCAATATTGCATAGACATAAGTTATGATAACTGAACTGTAAGACTTATTGTTTCAATTCTTTTGTTTACAACATTTAACATGTAATGAAATTAATGACACCTTCAATTAAAAAGAAAGAAAATATTTCAGCAGTTTAGAAAGCTGTCATCTTAAGCACAAGTCATACCATATTTGTGGAAAACTGCTTGAACTCAATTTGAAAGTATTTGGATATTTCATAATTGCCTGGCCTCAGAATTAGAAAAAGAATAATGACATTCAAACATTCCTAGTGTCTCGCTGGTATAGGTTTTTTCTTACAGCTTTTCCAGAGGTACATTACAGAATAAGGAAGTAAACTGTAATACTCTATGATTGATTGATTGATTGATTGATTTGGTTAAATTGCTTAATTGCCTAGATCTCCTTTACAGCTTATGAGTACAGTGCTATATTACTCATATTGAGTATAGCAGATTTTTATAATAGAAATACTTTATAGTACTGTGTAACTGTAAAACAGGCTGATAATTAAAGAAATAATCTTTGTAATTAAGATGCACAACGTAATGTTAAATCTTTCATATTTAGAGGTTGATCACATTTATTCAGTCACAGGGATGTCTTCGTTCACAGTAAATAACTAATTATTATAAATCCTGCTACCTGGACTCAGTTTATCTGGTGACATTTTTTCCCTCCCCCATATTGCCCTTGTTTGCATTATGCTATGCATTTATAGAACCACAGTTTTACTACATGTGTAAATTACATGGAAAATGTTCTTTGAAGTAAAACATAGCTTATAGAGATAATCAAAAAAAGATCAAAATGTCTCGTAAAATTGTAATTTATTAACATCATTTAATCTTTCCTTATTCAACATGATTAATTTTTTCATTAATGTCATATGTCTATGCAAAATTACTAAATAAGAAAGAAAATATTAAAAAGATATATGTAAATTTCTCCGCTACTCGGAAAAGCATAGAATCGTGGATATGTTTTTGGGCTTGAGAGAGCAAGTACAGATTCTTTGGTTGTTACCCTCTTAATAGCCTTGTACGATATGCAAGGGGTACAGATAATACATCCTTCCACTCCACTCATAAAGGAGATAAAGCGTTCTGATAAATTGAAAGAAATATGTAGCATCATGATGTACATCCAACAATATGGCAGGTGATCCAGCACGCAACATTCCCATTCCATGTCACAAGATATCCCCCACCGATCAAGAAGTACTTGCAGCAAAATGGTCGCTGATTTAACACACAATTTTATGGCCATAAATATTCACAAGATATGTATTATGACAACATTTTTCCTGCCTTCAGTAACGTTACCTTGTGTAAGGGGCTTAACTGTCACCTAGATGAATGCCAGTCAAAGACAGAGGAAACTCGTTTAAAACATGATTCCATTTGTACCTACTGTATATAGAAAACAGAGTTCTGGTACACAGTAATAACGTGAGGAAGAAGATGAAGGAGATTTAGTATAGATAGAGGGCGAACACTGGTTGCCTGGTTACCATGGTGTTGGTTTTCTGTCCATGCAAAATTGATGATGGTAATTCCAGATAGACCCCCAGCCCAAAAACATATCCATTTTGGAAGGAAACCAAAGATAGTTCTTGCACATGTGTGTCAGAACAGCCTTGTGAATTGAAAAGGTGCAAAACAAACATTGATAGATATTTCTAATAATAATAATAATAATAATAATATTAAAACAACAACAACATAATCAACATTGAAATGACACAGAAGGCAACAACACTGATAACAACATATATTATAAGAATGAAGGAATCTATGCATTATTTTATGACTATTGGTATTTTTGGTTGTACTCTCAGTTTTATCAAATATCTCAAATGAAAGCAACCTTGTGCTAATCAAAGGATATTTGAAGGGGAAAATATTTTGCCTTGAGATCTGGCACAAGAAATTTTAAATTTTCTTTCCATTTCACTGGCTTACTTTTATTTGCTCAATGCCTGTTTAAAGTTATATGTTGGTTCATACTTAATTCTATATCACTACACTGGAAATGTATAGAAATTGAACGAAACCTTTTAATGTGGCTTTGACATTTTACACAAACAGATGTGATGAAATACTGTATTAAGAAAATGGAAGAATGAAGCCATTCTTGAAAACAATATATTAAAAATAGACCCTAGCTTTTAGAATGGAGGATGATTTAAAATCTTTCCTTTCATGAATTTTGTAATGCTAAAAGAAATGTGTGTATTAAGATTATCGTAAAAGACATTTAGCACCTGAGAAATTGTAAGTCTCTGCCAATACAGTGCATTTTTGCTAATAACAATGCCATAATATTTGTGACAGTTTTAGAAACCAGCTCTTTCTTAATTCATTATCAGTGGTTTTCAATATCCTCCCTTCAGCATCATGATAAGGGAGTTTTTACAGTAAAGAATTCAGAAAATGTATTAATTGAGCTAAAAGTAATAGATCTTGGGCATATGAACTGACATTTAAACTATATTTGTTTCAAGCAACAATATGCACTGGTACCTTTTGACAAATTTGCTATTACTGTATTACTTTACTTATTGGAAGACTCTTCTTCCTATTTTATTCACACATAAGTTCCTTCTTTCTTATGCAACACTTAATCACAGTATAAAGCTTGATTCTGATTGAAATAAAAAATAAGATGATATTAATTAAGCTCTTTATGAAATAGATGAATAATTAGGGCTGACATGATTTATATGATTGAAGAAGTGAGCTAATGACTTAGGGACTGTCCATTCTTTAAGTTCCAGAGGTTCTATCATCAGAAGAGATTTAAGATACCTATACATTTTGATGAATTAATCAAAATATGCATGGATTAAATATGAGTGACAATTTAAAAATATGTTTACTTCTACATTCCATATACAGCATTAATATATTGGATTTTCCCTGAATTTATTTAATTGGGTTTTTCAAAATTTTCTTACTGAGTAGAAGCAATCCAATGGACAGTCTCTTTTCTATGAGGATCTTATTGTTAAGAAGAGAATATGTGAACAAGCAATGAAGCTTAATTCTGAATTTGCCCATTGTTATATTTTTCTGTTTGTAATTTGAATATGATATCATATAGAAAACAAATCATATATGATGGCAATAAATTGAGCAGGATAAGGAAAATATAGGCCTAGAGAGGAAGAACATCTTGTCTAGGCAAGGATATGAAAACCGCAAATATAGTAGATTGGAATAATACATACATCTTCATTATAGACTTTCAGCATTCAGTTTGCAAGCATCTGGGAATGTCCTGAATGCCTTCACAATCCTCTATTTGTAACTAGTTCTGTGGCCTTATCTTACCTTGGTTTCTCTCTACTTCTCTTACCCTCCATAACTGAGTCCATTATTCCCCTAGATAACCTATCCTTCTCCATTGGCCTCACATGACGCCACCACCAAGGCTGGTTTATACGTACCACTTCATACATCAAGTTTATTCCTAATATACTAATGAATAATACAAGAAATACATATTTCAGTATAATGTATTCTGTCACTGATGAAGAAGAGTCCTGTGTGAAAGGATAGATTAAAACTTCAGTTAGAGGGAAGAGAAGCTTTTCTCAAATGTTTTGATGGGGAGGGGGATGAAATGTTAGATGTTAGCACAATTATATTTAACTTCATATCAAAATAAAGGTAATAATACTAGTGAGTCTTGTCGCACTTTGTCTATATATCCCCCAATTAAGCTATCATACTTAATCTTGTGGTTTTCTTTGTTTCATTCTCATTCACATTTGTCCCCGCCATTGTTGGAATTTCTACCCGATGAGAAGTAGGCCTATTACTGGACACTTAAAACTCTGATAAAACATTCTGTTCTTTTACTCTTCTTTTTTTTTTAATCACAAATTGATCTATTTTGATGTCACCATTTTAGGCCATCTCCAGAGGAATTTCTGTTAAATACAACAATTTCTTTATAAATTGATGAAAATGAAATAGCGTATGGCTTTTAGTGCCAGGAGTGTCCGAGGACAAGTTGGGCTCGCCAGATGCAGATCTTTTTGATTTGACGTCCGTAGGCGACCTGAACTTCATGATGAGGATATGATGATGAAGATGACACATACACCCAGACCCCGTGCCAGTGTAATTAACCAATTATGGTTAAAATTCCTGATCCTGCTGGAATCGAATCCGGGACCCCTGTGACCAAAGGACAGCATGCTAACCATTTAGTCATGGAGCCAGACTTTATA
Source organism: Anabrus simplex (assembly GCF_040414725.1). NCBI lineage: Eukaryota > Metazoa > Arthropoda > Insecta > Orthoptera > Tettigoniidae > Anabrus > Anabrus simplex. The sequence goes on from NC_090269.1 coordinate 331,728,272, forward strand.
AATTGATGACCTTGACCTTCTATAAAAAGGATCATAACCCCTCTTACATCTATAACAAGGTATGACTACAACAACAATGTGTTTCAAAGCAGGCTCACTGAGACTAGCACACATTTAAATTCAGAGATCATACTCGTATGTGCTTAGGTTAAGCATTTAAGGACACAAAGCAGTAATGCGAACCATATAAAAAGCTAAAAAAACATTATTTCCATTGTTGCATATTGGTCACATGCTTAGGGTAGAAACATTCGTTACCGCACATATTTTATACTGCAATATATAATTGCATTATGCAGGCAATTCATTTGAGAAGCAATTAATGTTTAAACATTAATAATTCACAAAATATGCAAATATTTTTCTCTTGCAGTGAGAGAGGTGGGGGAGGGGGGTATACTTCCTATCCTGCCAATTATTTGAACTCTGGAAATGACCAATTTCTTTTATTATGATCTGCTAGACAACTATCAAATTCACCTCACTTCATGGTCATAAAATCAGCCCCATTTAAGGTCATAATGACTGTTTCACCAATATTGTTATTTGATAATTCTAGTTAAGTGACTGTTCTACTTATTATCCTGACAGTATGTGAGGTCCTCATTCTTTGATTTCCAAGACAATACTGCTCTTACTAGAAGGTAGAATTGCAAGAGAGAGAGTTTACAGAAGGGATTTGGGAGGAAGAGGCCAAGGGGAAAAATTGAGATAGAAATGAGAGGGCCAGATTAACGGGGACATTGGAAGATGATATGTGGAAAAGAGCAGTGACAAAGGAGGATAAAATGTAGTCAACATAGGAGGTCCCTGGACAGGGATAATTTGATGAAGAGGAAGAAGACTCTTCGTACTGAAACTCATAAGCTGTAAGCGGGTATCACCTTTGAGTTCAATGTTTTGAATTGTAAATTGGAAATTGAACTGCTGATGATCCATTTGATGACAGTGGGATAGAATAAATTAGTTTGACCATAGAAATTGTACGTGATACATCACAACTGTAACATAACTAACCCAAGAAGCTCTCTGGTGGCTGACAGGGAGTATATCGAGAGTCAAAATATGGTATGACTTAACTAACTTATGAAAGTATCCTGAATATTACACATGATAGTCATTTGCTAAGTGATATTCTTTAAGGTGATAAATAATTCATATTTAAAAAACCCTTACTAATAGATTTCTAACCCTAGAGACCCTCTGAATTGCTTACATGATCTTCCTACCTTTCCCAAGAATAAATCTATAGATGTGTGCCCATCCTTGTCATGCACAAACAGCCATTGAACATTAACCCTCCGTTACTACTACTAAAATGTTTTCATTCCTCCCCTGAAAGGAGAGGAGGGCCTCTTAGACGGTGACGCCGTCTCTCAGGCCATGAGATTTGTTATGGTGAAGGAGAGCTTGGAGAAGGTGAGGGGGTTGGCGACCGTGGCCTATACTAGGAACTGTCCTGGCATTCACCTTAGTGCAGGAGAATGGAAAACCACCGGAGGTTGGGGCCAGCTGTGAGGTTCAGCCCTGTCCCGTCTCCTGAATGCAGAGGTGTAGAGCCGTGGCCACCCCTCCTCTGCTCGGTTGGCCAGTCAGAGTGCAGAGCTGTTGGACCACGGACTAGCTGTGGCAACTTGTGGACCGAGACCCACTCCGTGTCCACCGTCACTTCGTTGGGCGCAATAGGTTTTGTTATACGAAGGGGCGCAATGCACCTATGAGATGTAAAATTTGATAAAGCTTGTGTAACATCCTGTTTCAAATTTTGTTTTGTCTTCTGTTATGTTTTTTATTACTGATAAATTTACATAATTTATTCACATCTAAAAAGTGCCCGTTTGGTGGCCATGATCATTAAAGAGTGATGTCTATATAGTCTGATACCATGGTTAGTAGGTTTGAGTCCCATTAGTCAAAAACATTTTCACCATCAGAATGTTGGCCAGCAGTGTAAGAGAGATGGTGGTATACAATTTCTAATCACTAGATTGCGTACCAAAATTTCCAAATCTCTCTGCAGTGCTCCTATGGAATGAGGGCATATGATGCTGCTGTTGGTGATTCGTCTGTTGGATGGGATGTAAAAGCTTTGAGCAGACCCCTTGGTGCTATTTGACAAGTTAGCTATGTGCCGGCACTGGGTTTCACCCTCTCCCTTCATATATTTAAAAATAAGAATTTCATAGGGTTCCATATTGAACTGAGTTCACAATTAAATTGAACTAAGATATATAATGGTTCAACCTTTTCAATACAAGAAGATAGAAATGTAATGTTACATTCCTAGTTGATTACAAGTGGTACCGGTTTCGACCACTGTTCCGGGTCATCATCAGCTGATCACTTAAAATATAAAAAACAATGTACAGGGAAACAATAGTTGGTGTATGAAACTTTCACCAGTTGCAGTTCATGAAGCACTACAACACTTTAGGGATTAGCACTGTGTGTTGAAAGTTCTCAAAATACTGAAGAAGTCAAGGATCAATCACACAAATGAAGTCAGAAGCAAGTTCTTGGAGAGCCGCAAAACACATGTGCTAACCGGCACTGTGCTTCCAAATATTTATGAAACTCAACGAAAAATAGTTCAAGGATCACGCTTGCAAACGCTGCTAAGCATGAAATCGTACAATACAGTTTAATATACTTGATGATAGAAATATATATTAATGTTCATAGAATCCCGTATGTCAGATTCAGATCAACTATTGTTTTCCTGTGCATTGTTTTTTATATTTTAAGTGATCGGCTGATGATGACCCAGAACAGTGGTAGAAACCGGTACCGCTTGTAATCAACTAGGAATGTAAGATTACATTTCTAATTCTTCTTGTATTGAAAAGAAAGATTGAACCATTATATATCTTATTTCAATTTAATTGAGTACTATCATTTATCATGTCATTCATTTCATCTCATTAATTCCTCCAATAAGGGTGACGTCAGGAAGGGCATCTGGTTGTTAGAACGTGCTATGAAGATTCATTTCGCTTCATACCTGAGCCCAGCCGGGCTGAGTGGCTCAGACGGTTGAAGCGCTGGCTTTTTCTGACCTCAACTTGGCAGGTTCGATCCTGGCTCAGTCCGGTGGTATTTGAAGGTGCTCAAATACGTCAGCCTTGTGTCGGTAGATTTACTGGCACGTAAAAGAACTCCTGCGGGACTAAATTCCAGCACCTTGGCATCTCCAAAAACCGTAAAAGTAGTTAGTGGGACGTAAAGCAAATAACATTATTATTATTATTATTATTATTATTATTATTATTATTATTATTATTATTATTATTATTATTATTATTATTATTATTATTATTATTATTATACCTGAGCCCGTAGAGAAACGAGACAAGGGTTGGACATACATTCACATTTAAAACAAATATAATCTTCATCAGAGCTTTACAGATAATTACAAAATATTGTGAAAGTCCTACACATTTTATATAATTTTCTTAAAATTTACTAAATGTGAACATTTACCATACTGTGACCCCAGTGAAATACCAATTGAAATATTAAATCATACACTGATCAGTCTAATCCAAAAACATTAAAAAAAATTTATTTCAGTTCAACAGTGTCTGTTGCCTTGGTATCTCATACATGACTATAATTGCCCTTTATAATTTCAATGTACTAATTTGGATTATCAGCCAATTTCCTACATTTCTTCACTTGAACTTTCATGTGTTCCCACGTTGATAAAACAGTTATTGCAGATCATTACCGCATGCTGTAAACAGAAGTGCTTGTTGTACTTTCTGCACGAGTATTTACTGTACCTCCATTTCTTTTCTTCAGTTTGGCACGCAATAGAACTTGTAGAGGTGGGACTTTTCTGTAATTTAACTAATTAAGGTTGACAATACAAACCAAATATGTTTATAACTTGTAACACAATACACAGTTTACGTTTGTCGCTTGTAGATGGTTACGGAATTTCTTTGCCTATCACCATTGGTCTGAATTTCTCCAAAGATTGCTTTGATGGAAGAGGCATTCATACATGTTTTTCACTTTTTTGTGCAAGTTCTTCTTGGGTCAGCTCATGCAAGAGTTCCTTCAGAGATATCCTCCTGCTTTTCACTTTCTGTTGTTTACTAATGAATATAATCTGGGCACTGATGACAGCTACATTCAGAAGCGCATACCAAATTGCTGTTGGCTGATGTCTTGTGTTTCTAGCAACATTGAAGTTTGCACTCATGTTGTCGACTATGTCAAATTCTGACTTGGTTCTGTTATACATATTTATCATTACAGGTTTGTTCTCATCCCCAATTTCTTCATCAATTTCATCGTCAAAATGTATACTGGAAATTACGATTACATTCTTGTACTTCTTCAGTACATAAGACACTAAAGTAGCGTCTTTTCCAAAGGCAATCATGCTAGAATTTCTGGGTTGTTCTTTCAGTGTCAACAACACTGGAGGTATCTGTTACTTGTTCTTTTTTAAGGTCCCTATGAACAATAACTATTTTGTTTATAATTCAGTACCTACAGAAAACCAATTATCTGTACTAACATTCCATCCAGTGTTGTAAATTGGTTCAGTCATTCTCTTGAAGACATACACTTTGAGTTTATATGTATAAAACATTCTTGCCTCCACCATGGCATACATTTTCACACTATACTTCGCAGATTTTGAGGGAATATATTGCCTTAAACTGCAGTGACCTTGAGTTTTTGTCAACTGTTACGTATGGCCCGGGGGGAATAATTCCTTTTGCAGTTTTCCACAAAACATTGAAAGAGGTCCCTAATTGCAGCAAGATGATTGATATGCTTCCTTCTTCCCTGGTTGCACCATCATCAAATCTTATACAACAGAGTAAAAATTTGAAGTGTTTCAAATTCACAACAAGTCTAAATCTTTCACCCCCATCTCCATCTGAACCCCAAAGTTCCTCCAGATTTTGCCTGTTACCATGAAGGTCTAGGTAACATTTCATATGTACACGGGAGATCATCCTTTTTCTCTATACCTTCCATATTTATGAACAGAATTGTGGTAAATAAGTAATACTAAGAATACTAATACACCAGCTAAATACAAAAGTCCCATAAATGCTTTCACTTTGATAGCAACTTGCATTGGCATCTTGTACACGACCGTACTTGCCTTTTATAATTTCAGTGTACTGATTTGTACACCAAATAATCATATCAATTACATTTTCTATAAACAAAACTCTCCATACCTCCAAAGGTATTCTAGTTAAGCAGGCATTGCCAATAACACCAAGTAAATGGGATGTCTTTCCATCTCTTTCAATATATATGAGACAGCTGTGAGTTTCAATTTCTACATCTGTATCCTATTCAGCTATGTCAGAATTGTTGTTACAATCCTCAACTCCATGTCACTCTCATCAGGGAATTCTTCATCTTGTCCATCAAGGTCAAAAAGTAACATTTGCTGAACTTGCACAATAACTCTTGGGTCATTCAAGTGTAAAACAGACTTACAACTCACCATACCAGGTGTATGCATAAGTCTTTTCTGGTTTCACTAAGAGATGGTGCCAGCGAACAGTACGCAGCATATGAATTTGACACATACATCAGTTTGTTCATCTGACATTAACCTACTAACAACACAAATTAAGTCTGCCAAACTCTAGTGTCTGTGTCGTATCGTTCAGTGATCATGTCAACATTTGTGCCTGAAAAAGAACATTTGTATTGCTTTTCTTATTTAATCAAAAGGAAAAAAGTGTGTAAAGTCATCATTTGCTGGTAGAAACATATGGTGAATATGCTCCATCAATTAGAACATGTGAGACTTGGTTTTGACAATTTAAACATGGTGATTTCAACGTGAAAGACAGTGCGCACTCTGGTAGACCACGAAAGTGCGAAGACAAGCAATTGCAGGTGTTGTTGAATGATGATCCAACTCAAACTCAACAGCAATTTGCACAAGCATTAAATGTGTCACAATCAACAGACATTTACAAGCAATGGGGAAGATCAGTAAACTTAGTGAATGGATCCCATATGATTTGAATGAACGGCAAATGGAAAACCGCAAAGTGACTTGTGAAATATTGCTTCAACGCTATGAAAGAAAATCATTTCTGTGATGGGTGACGAAAAATTGATTTATTTTGAAAACCTGAAGCGGAGAAAATCATGGCTGTCACCTGGCGAAGCTGGTCCTTCAACACCAAGGCCAAATCGATTTGGCAAGAAGACCATGCTTTGTGTCTGGTGGGACCAGAGCGGTATTGTGTATTATGAACTCTTGAAGCCCGGCAAAACCGTTCATGCACAACACTGTCACCAACAAATTAATAATTTAAATCATGCATTGATCGAAAGATGACCAGAATGGGCCAGAAGACATGGCGATGTGATTTTATTACACGACAATGAGCCGTCTTGCACAACAAAACCAGTGAAAGACACCTTGAAATCACTTGGATGGGGCATCCTTCCACACCCGCCGCACTGCCCCGATGCGGTGCCATTTGACTATCACATCTTCACATCAATGGGGCATGCACTCAAAGAGCAGCACTTCAGCAATTTCGAGGAAGTTGAAAAATGGGTCAACGAATGGTTTGCTGCAAAAGACAAGCAGTTCTTCTGGCATGGTATTCATAACTTACCTGAAAGATGGGCGAAGTGTGTAGAAGTCGATGGCCAATATTTTGAATAAACCAAAAATGTATTTCCCTTGTAAATTATGTGTTTACCAAAAAAACTGGCAAAAACTTATGCATACAACTGGTACTTATAGAACCATGCCCGATCTCAGCTAGCAACACGTTGAGTGAAAAGGAGGAGGGGTATATGAAGATACAAGGGTGACTGGCTCCACCAGTTCCCCCACCTCCAAGCAGTAAAACAAATCACTACTTGTTCATTTGTCACATGTGATGTACCTGATGGAAGGTTAAACACACTCAGTTTAAAAAATTTCATCTAATTTATGTTCCCAATAATAATTATGACTTTAGGGATTTATACCCTCTATATATCCTATATCATATACAGTATATCCATATATCCTAAATATTGATCATCTTCACGCCAAAAAATCTTGAGGAAATATGTTTCTTGTTTCATTCTTTATTAGATACACATGTTCCTTAGAAAAAGAGAACAATAATAACGTCTAGAATAGACTAAGTTAATGCGAACTACAAATTCCAACACTACCAATTCTGTAATTTGTTTATAACATCATACTTTAATATGCATATTGAAGCTTTTTGGTCTAGAGTGTACCCTTCTTTGCTTAATCTGTTCTTTATTTAATTTTTATTATATACGGTATATACGTACACATCTCGCAGTTATGCTGTACATACAATAGGTATGAATTTATGAATTAGTTATTTTTTTTTAGAGATTAAATATAATTATCCATTGATTTCTCAGATAAATGTGCAAAAACTGTATTACTTAGTTCAGTGCAGTAATGAAAATATATGGGGTAAAAGAAAGAAAAAAGAGTAAAGGGATTTAGGATATCCATCTCTCAGGACAGCCTGCTCAATTTACTGAATGAATTGTGTTATGTATAACTCAACTACTTACTTTCTCACATTTCTAAGCCAGAGAAGAGTTGTGCATTGTTGAGTAATGAACCAAGTAGAGAACTTGGATGAAGATGCACTATTCCATAGCCACTCAGAAGCAAATATATGCTGAGTGTCCAAAGTATTTTATCTTTGTCTGGTTTGCTTTCTTTGCAGGTAACATATAAAAACAGCCAGCACAATGCAGCAAGCATCTTTAGTTCATAACAACTGTAATGACATAATTGTGGTGACTGTTGTTGTAAGAAGCTAAACAACATAATAATTGCAACATATAATTGTATTTTGAGTAAAGTAAATAATTCTCCATGGAAACACTGATAACCTGATTGGATCTAATGTATGATCATTAAATAAGGAGGTAGTATACAGGTACTGGCAATGTTCTATAGACCGAAACATTTCTTGAGAAGTTTGAAACAATGGGCATATTCACTTGTTAATGACACTTCGGACATGCAGCAGAGAAAAGTGATTCTCAATGAGAATCAAGCTGAAAGGAAGGAAAGTATAGAAATGAAAACTTTCTATGTGGCTTATGGTATCACATGAGCATAATTTTGTCAAGCTTCTCAAACTTTTATTATTTCATAGGATACAATATTTTTTTCAAAAATGTATATTAATTAATTCAAAACAAGGAATTCATCATTAAAAAAGAGGAAGCTAAAGTTTTTAAAAAACATTTTCATTTTTTGAGTAACAAAAGCTATATGCGTATGTCAAATTCCATCATTTCTTAGTGCATTAGATTAAAACCTGCTTCTAATTTGCTGTGATATGAACCGCATAATATAATAATATAAATTTACCTCATGCTATAGTAGTAAAAATATGACTATGCAGAAATAGGAATTGCTCTGTTGTCTGTATGAACTGCTTCAGTTTAGAAATTTTATAGCAGTTGAAAACAAAATTTCTCAGCTGCATTTTTTTTTTTGTGGAGGGTAATGTTTAGCATTTTATTTTAAAATACTTTGCCTTTTTATAGCTTTGGAAGATAATATACTTATTAAAGATTAATAAACTTAATGAAATGCATGCTTAACACTTAAATGTAGTGGGGTACAGTGGGATACCAGTAGGTACATTCTTTGGACGGGAAATGTTGGCTGAAGGTAAGATACTGTTGAAAATCTGTACATAAACAGTTATATAACCACTAATTTGTTGTCTGAAAATTATAAAATCATACGTTCTCACTGAGATAAGATTTAGTGGACATTTAGCTTCCTCCATAAAATAGCTGCAAGTTTGCGAAAATATTGTGATACATTATAACATTGGTGAAAGTTAAATTTGCTGCCATGTTTGAAGATTTATTTCAAATCATTCCAGTCAGGCTATTGAATGGCATATGAATGAAGAAAATACTGAGTTGATTGGTGTGCATGATTGTTTTAAAATATTTTCTCCAGAAAGAAGAAAAAACAATATCAAAGCATAATATAGAAACTCTTCAGATCACAATGAAATATGATCGCACATTTGCAGATATATTAAGATCCTGTATTCATGATTTTGTTTTCTTAAACTTTTTCACTCTGTTACTGATAAGAATCTTGATGTGGTTGAAATACTTTTCATTGTTTCTTAAAGTTTATCATTGTCTATCTTGCAATTATTTTCACAGTGAGATGACGAATGCGATGTAGAAAGTAGTATGGACGACAGGCCACATGGTGCACAAGTCTCTTTCCCACAGTCGCTCTCCAAATATTATTTTGTTCACTATGGGATTACGGGAAGACTCACCACCATAAATCATTTTTGTAAGCTACTGTTTTTAGGTTACCGGTACCTCTTCTGTATAGATGGTGTATGTATCCAAATATCTCATTTATTTGTGTGGTATTTATACTTGTTGAAATCATCAATTGTAGAGAAATAGATTGTTTAATGTGCATTTTAAAATTTCTTTTGCCAAAGAAGCTCTAACGATTTATATGTGCTAAAGTAAGAGAAATTATCCTCTTACCAACTCTATTGGAAAGCAGAACTACAAGCTTCTGGCATTTGTTATGCAAACTTACTATGCATTTGAGCACTGTATTAACATTTAATGCTTTTGAAGCAGTATTTAATGTGTTATATATACATTGGTGTGGGTAATAAATACAGACTATAATGGGTTCTTTGTCCAGTATACAATATTTAATTTTTTTGTAATGTTGAAAACATATTGATGAGTTATATTAAAAAGCTTTTTTTTGTTCAATCAGACCATAGTGTTGTTGTTTTTCAGTGTGTGATCTTAAACTACTAGTAATATTTAATTTACAGGATAAGAGCTAGATTTTATTAGATTCCCTTATTAATATTAATATAGAACATATTTCTAGATCTACTTTATTTAGTGGTTAATTATATGGTTTCTTCAAGTAAAGTACCAGTAACAAAGATATCTGGTTCAGTTTTTTGAAGGTGGGTATTCACTCATTTCCCCTATGTATGGTGGTTGTATTTGCTGTGTCTAATTAGCACCGTTATTTAAACAAAAAACAGAAAACAATTTATGGTGGTCAGTCCTGGAACTAACTAAGGGAGAAACTAAACCAAAATACTCTACGACTTGTATTTTGAACAAATTACTCAGAGGCGACGTTGGAAAGATGAAAATGTGCACTGACTCGTGACGAATATTTAAGTAATATCTTTCTTAACACGCCTTGCGATATTTCTTAGTAATGATTAATCTTTAAAATAAAATAAAAATGTTTTGAGATATATACAGGGATACAGTTGCAAAGAGTTAGCTCTTGCTATTGCTTGTCAAAGTCATTCCCAAGAAAAGAATTACAGTTATGACCTAAATATTTATATGTTAATTACATTTCTTCGACTACTTTTATCATAGATTATTATTTTTATTGATATAAACAAGACTGCTGCATTTAGGTCATAACTGCAGGTGGCGTTTGCGTGCCAAATCACTGTGCTTTTAATTAAGGCCAACCCAGCAAAGAACTTTTAACTGCAAAACTTATGTCCCTATTAATCTCATGATCAAGATCAAATAAATATTTTAAAATAAAAGCAATTATTCAGGATGACTTTCAGTATGTAACTTGTTATTTTATTAATGTAGAAATATAAGTTTTGCTGTTAAAATTGATCAAAAGTTGTAAAGTCAAAAAAATGTTAGTTGCCATTCAAAATGTATTAATTCTCCTTTCTTGTTCAAACTGCATTCCTTGTGTAAAGCCGTGCCTTTGTTAAAAATTAGCACAAACTTGAAGTATAACGCTGAGTATGTGTACGGAAGTAAACGGAATGGATAACTTATGATGCAAAGTTAGTAACAAACTAAAGATATCCAAGCAAGTCCAAGGTCACTAATTGCTTCTCATTCAACATCCAAGATAAAGAAAAGGGGTACTGATAGTAAAGTGTATATGGCTTTGTAAGAAAGAGGAAAGAGAAGAACAAAGCAATTAGACAAGTGCTGCTATGTAGAATTATTAAAGAATGAAACAGATCGTGTAACAGCATCAAGTTCCATAGCATGAATGTGAAGTAGCAATTGAAATTAACTATTTATTATAAAAGGGTATATTAATATTAAAATAATGCTGTGATATCAATTCAGTTTAATTCTATTATATTTGAGGATATTTGTAAATGATTTTGAACACAATATTCTGATATTAAATGTTTGATATTGTAAAACTTAATTTGATATCATTGACTTATAAAGCTGCTGATGATGCAATATCATTATAATTACATAAAATATGATATTCCATATCCAGAATGCATTTTAATATTAATATTTTATTATAGAACTACTGATACACATATCAATATTTACTGATATTGATATAGTAATCATGGAATTACTACTAAATAAATAGTTTGTCTACTCATGCAGTTTGATGGTAAGATTAATTTTTGTGTATGATCTGGATATTATGTTATCATGAATGGAAAGGAATATAACTCTATTTATATCCTTGCATTCACTGTTTGATATTTTTTCAGTAATTTATTTATACTGTTAGGTTTTTATTTCCATATTTGGTGCAAGATTTACTTTTTATATACAGGCAGATTTACTTCAATGATGTTTTGAAACCAGATGACATACAAATCCTTTTGTATCTAGAATAAATTGCTTTCAAAAGTAAAATAAATAAAACATAATGAAAGCACTAGTGGCATGACAAACCAAATGATATCAATTGAGGATGCTATCTTTGGCAGTTCATTGCAGGGGTACAATACATGCAGTTTGGGGTTGGGTATGAATGCTAACTTCAAAACAGCATTCAAAAAGATTTGCTTTCTGTCATATGGTTATCCCAGTGAAGACTTATTGTACAGCAATCATTCAAATGATTGATACCTGTGATTGCAGTAAATTAGGAAGTTAAATACACTGGGTCCAATCTTAATTGTAGAGTAAATATTCTTGTAGAAATGATGTTTAGAAATGCACTTCTATGAACAAATGCTGAATTTAAATATTAATGTATAATTAATTAAAAGACTAACATTTCATAATAAATCACAATTAAAAACTGTTAATCAAAATTTTCAGAAATTAATCATTAATTTATCTGGAGGAGTTCTTTCATAGATGTTTTATCCATTTTGATTTTCTTATTAAGGGAAATTGAGGGTAAGATAGCAAGTATTTCCAACATGCAATACTGATATTGATCATACATGGCCAGGATTATTGGTTAACTGTTCATGAGTAAAGTCTACTGTACTTCTACAAGGGCTGCCAGTTAAACCTTGTTATTTGCATATCCTTGCATTGGACATATAATAGCTTTATTACTTCTTAAATGATAATTGTAAGAGTTTCATGCCTGGCATATTTCTTTGGAAGATTGGTTTGTTCTAAGGAGCTTCCCACTGTAATAAAAAGCAAATTAGCTGCAATTGCTAATAGCAATTATTATGATTGACATCAGATTTGTTTTGAAATTACAAATATATGAATATTTATTTATTTATTTATTTATTTTGTATATCTTCCTAGAAATATTTTACAAATTGTGGCAAGGAGAAAGCTTATTTCCATTAAAAGAACAAGGTTATACTGTCTAGATAGTCATGCCTTGATAAAATATCATTTTTTGTAAATACTGTACCGGTAATATAAATAATATAGGCCAATGCTATATGTGTTCCTGGCTGATCATTGTGAGTGTTTTCTTCTTTGTTGTTGAATAAGTTTTAATTATTATGGCCTACATTTGTTGACCAGTTTAAGAACATTATTGTTTTAAAATAAACCTATGGGTATTTCATCATTATTAGATTTTTCCATTCTTTTTATGAAAAAAAAAAATCAAATAAACAACTTATTCTTACCAAAGTACCTACTATGCAATAAACAATGCATGTTCCATTGATCAACAAAGCTATAGGTCAGTAGAATATTGCTTTAATCTGTTCTCAAAAGTAATCTGCATAGCTCGTCCTCTTTTGGGGTAATATATCTGTCATCCTACTCCAAAATTAATTTAACTACCATGTCATAAAGTTGTTCTGGAAATGACTGTACATTCACTAGCTCTGTAGGCTGTATACAACATTTTGCTGTTATATGATGCTTGGTATGCGTGTGAGCAGTTGAACCTGCTATGCATCTGTCTACTGTCTATATACACTAGATATACATACATTGAGAAATTATTTTTGGATTTAATTGTCATATTATTTGTACTAGGTTTGTATCAAATTATTTTAAATTTTCCAACAACTATTGATTACTGTATATTTTTACTAACAAGAAAACACATAGGGTAACAATGATGACAACATGATAGTTAAATGTGATGAAGCATTTTCAGGTTACTGTTACATTATTAGCTAATGTTTATTAAAGTTGCACACAAAATTACTCAACTTTAATACACTCTGTGTACTTAAGACGATGCCATTATTTACAAATTTATTATTGAATTTGCTTGGCTTTTGATTATGCATCTGTAATTATTATCATTATTTATATATTCATAAAGATGCATAGCTTTTTTACAGTAGCTAGTTATTGTATTGCTTGTCTTTTTTTTGTTTGTGAGAGTACTGTATGTTCATCAGTGATTCTCTTTCTATTTTTCTATTGACCGTGTTTGGATATACTATTCTGAACTGTTTGTTGAATTCGTTGTATAAAAGAATGAAGGCTACAAAAAATGATCTTTAGACATAAGCCTTTTCTTTATCAAGACATGATTAATGAATTATCATTCCCCAATAGTAAAAGACCAATTCTAATTTCTACTTGTGTGGCTTGTGTGGGTCCTTTTTTGTTGTTAATTATTTGTTTTAAAATGTTTCAAAGAGAGAAAAAGAGTAATAAAGGAGGGAACAGTTTCTATTAAACTACAGCACAACCATCTGTCTATGACTGCAATAATAATAATAATAATAATAATAATAATAATAATAATAATAATAATAATAATAATAATAATAATAATAATAATAATAATAATAATAATAATAATAATAATAATAACAACAACAACAACAACAACAACAACGGGACAGGTGGGATACAGGAGAGGTTCAGGATAATATAACAGCAGCAGTAAAAGTATTCTATCTGTGCACCATGCAAACTAGTGCCACAACTAGCAACAGGAGGAATAGCTTGGACACATGGTGGGGAAGGAGAAAGGGGACAGCGCTATTACACATGTCCTCTTCGCAGAAGCACATGTGACCCGTGCCGCTACTTTCCATCATGCACACGTGATCCACCATGAATAAGTTGATCTGCAGTTGAGATGTACATGTCCGACGTATACTTTCGTATCCTGGAACAAAAAAAGCGAAGCACTTTTAAAGATTAGATTAAGTACAACATAAATTTCTTCATTTATGTTCATTTAGAGCAGGGCTTTCCTGCCTTAGAACAGTAATTAAATCTACATAATTTACCACAATGTTGTGAAATTCTTGATACAGTTGATGAAACTGTCAAAAATAATGAGTTGTCATTAAGGTGTGGTACTTGAAAGTGTTATGATGGGGAAATTAGAGAAAATTAAGGAACAATAGAAATAATATGGAGAGAGATATTCTATGACAAGGGGTGGTAATATCATAGAATGTTAATGTAAGTAATTGAAAGGAACAAACAAGTGTTGAATCACTGTTCCATTTCAGCTAGTGGTTTAACGTCGCACTAACACTTTCAAGGTTTTCAGCAATGCAAGGATGGGAAAGGACTAGGATTGGGAAAGAAGCAGCAATGGTCTTAAATAAGGTACAGCCCCAGCATTTGCTTGATGTGAAAATGGGAAACCATGGAAAATCATCTTAAGGGATTTGAACCCACCATCTCCTGAATGTGAGCTCACAGCTACATGACCCTAACTGCACAGCCAACTTGTTCAGTAGTGTCAAATCAAGTCATATATACCAAGAGATAGGAAGGTAAAAAGAAACATGATGTGATAAACATAATGACGGGTCAGTGTGGGAAGAGGGAGTGATAGAAAGAGAAGACAAGGACAAACATTAAAATAAAAAAGAACAAGGATAATCTTCACAATTTCATATGCTGACATCTTCAAATGGATGAACTCTCTCCTAATCTATCCCAGTTTTCTACATCCATTTCTTTTCAGTTACTGACAATTTAATTCCTGCTTACCAGCTTCAGTCAATCAATGATGATAATCAATCAATCAATGATGATGATCAATCAATCAATCAATCAATCAATCAATCAATCAATCAATCAATCAATCAATCAATCAATCAATTTGCATTTAAGGCTGTCACCCACATGGCAGATTCATTATAAGTTGTCTTTTTTGCATGTTTTTTTACTATTTTCAGAGAACTTGGTAATTTACAAGTAACTTAAGATTGTTATTAGGCTGAAGATGCCCAAAACTAGGGCAAAACACGTTCCTAATTAGTATATGTAATTCATGTAGGATTTAATCACTACAGAATATAATTGTATTGAATAGGTGGACACAACTTGGGAATTTATCAAACATTTCCCTTGATAAATTACTCCAATCCTTTACTCTCCATCCTATAAATGAATATTTGCCCCAATTTGTCCTCTTGAATTCCAACTTTATTTTCAGTTTATGATCTTTCCTATTTTTAATGCTCCGCTCAAGCTTATTTGTTCTCTAATGTCATTCCTGCCATCTCTCCACTGACAGCTCTGAACATACCACTTAGTCGAGCATCTCATCAGGAATAGTAAGATAGTTTGAGGGAGGTAATTATACCTCCAATAGAGGGCAGGAATGAAGTTAGGTCTCACTCAAACAATGTACAGAGTACAGCAGGTAGATAATTATTATTGCAAGATATTAGAATCATTCCGTATTGACGGTTTTCATCATATGATGTATTGCATAGGAGGATACTTTCATTTTTCGCCATTGTAAAGCAGGTAGATAACACGAAGTAGAAGGAAGACAAATGGGCTAATATTTTAAGGGAAAGGATATCAAGGGCTAAGGAGTGTTGTCTGGGGAAGAGTTCTGGTGAGGAATTAGTATGAGTCACTGAGGAACATCTAAGTGTCACAGAGGAGGGGGGGAGGTAAGAGGAAAGGGAAAGGTAGGTAGGAGAAGCACAGAGTAGATGATAGGAAGAGGGAGATGGAACAGTGTCATTTATAATATGCAATAACAGACCCATTATATTGGTAGTATAACATCATCCGCAAAGAAAACTTATATCTGATTCCAGTTCTTTACCCATATCATTTATATATATATAGGAAAATAAAGGTCCAAGAATTCTACTTTGAAGAATTTCCATTTTAATGAATACATGATGATCATGCTTCTACTCTAAGTCTCTGAGTTCTATTTTCTAGAAATATAGCCACCCTTTCAGTTACTCTTTTGTCTAGTCCTTGCACTCATTTTTTCCAGTAGTCTCCCATGATCTACCCTATCAAGTGCCTTAGATAATTCAATCAGATGCAGTCCATTTGACCTTCCAACTCTAAGATATCTGCTATATCTTGCTGGAATCCGACAAGTTGAGCTTCAGTGGGATAACCTTTCCTAAGCCCGAACTGCCTTCTATTGAACCAGTGAGTAATTCTGCAAACATGTCTAATATGTGGCATATCCAGGAAGTAAGTTCCGTTTGGTAATAAAAAAATTGAAAAAGAGTACATATACAGACAAACTATTTATTGCAAAACAAACTTCAATTCGTACACTATCTTTCCACATAGCTCTTGCCACTTTGGAGGCACTTGTCATAGCATGGCACAAGTTTTTGCATGCCTTCTTCGTAAAACGTTGCCGCCTGTCTTGTCAACCATGTGGTAACATGTCCTTTGAGCTAACTCATTCCTGTTGCCAGCGTTTCACCCCAGTGTGCTAATTTGGGCTCGTCAGTTGGTAAATAGCACACCTACCAAGACGCATGGCTAGTGCATACCGTGGAGGCCACTCTGTAGGCTATTTGAAGCTACCGGCAGTGCCAATATACTATGAGTGACTTTATCTCTTTTGCAAAAGTTGAAGCTTACCAGGCTATCAGACTATAAATTTACTCATTTGGGATAAATAATTCAGGTTGTCTAAGAGAATCTATATCCATATCATTATGTTATACTGTATAGAGAAATACGTTACAAGATTGTGTGCAACTGCAAAAAGACCTTGACAATGTTGTGAGATGGACAGCAGGCAATGGTATGATGAAAAACATGGTTAAATGTCAGGTTGTGAGTTTCACTGATAGAAAAAGTCCTCTCATTTTTAATTACTGTGTTGATGGGATGACAATTCCTTATGGGGATCACGTGTTAATATAAAGCAAGATCTTCATTGGAGTAATCTCATAAACAGGATTGTAAACAAAGGGTACATATCTCTGCACATTGTTATGAAGGTATTTAGAGGTTGTAGTAAGGATATAAAGGAGAGGGCACATATATCTCTGGTAAGACCCCAAACTAGAGTATGGTTCCAGTGTATGGGACCCCTCACCAGGATTACTTGATTCAAGAACTGGAAAAAATCCAAAGAAAAGCAGCTCGATTTGTTCTGGGTGATTTCCGACAAAAGAGTAGTGTTACGAAAATGTTACCAAGTTTGGGGTGGGAGGACTTGAGAGAAAGAAGATGAGTTGCTCGACTAAATGGTATGATCTGAGCTGTCAGTGGAGAAATGGCATGGAATGACATTAGTAGACGAATAGGTTTGACTGGTAATGATAGTGTTTTTAAAAGTAGGAAAGCCATGCTGAGTGGCTCAGACAGTTGAGGCGCTGGCCTTCTGACCCCAACTTGGCAGGTTTGATCCTGGCTCAGTCCGGTGGTATTTGAAGGTGCTCAAATACGTCAGTCTCATGTTGGTAGATTTACTGGCATGTAAAAGAACTCCTGCAGGACTAAATTCCGGCACCTCGGCGGCTCCGAAAATCGTAAAAGAGTAGTTAGTAGCACGTAAAGCCAATAACATTAAAAAGGTAGGAAAGATCACAATATGAAGATAAAGGTGAAATTCAAAAGGACAAATTGTGGCAAATATTCATTTACAGGAAGAGGTGTTAGGGTTTGGAATAATTTACCAAGGGAGATGGTCAATAAATGTACAAATTCTTTGCACTTATTTAAGAAAAGACTAGGTAAACAACAGATAGAGAATCTCGGTCGGTCGGTTCTCAATCAGTTAGTGCACTCACCCATTCATACACAGTTATGCTTACAGTTGGTATGACTGGTACTCTTCTCCAGAAATTATTCTTTATATTACAGAAAAGGAATAAAAGTATTGATTTAAAGAAGCTTTCTCCCCATTTGTGGAAGACAGTTGTTTGATGCTGTTAGATTCCTGGACTACTTATAGTGATAAAAGTTGTCTTGAAGACATTCCTCCAGGCAACAGTATAGAAATTCTCCAGATTCTTCCTGGCACTACAGGTAGAATACAGCCCTTGGATAAGTTTTTCTTCCAGCAATGGAAGGCTTTCTATTGCTGTTTGACAGACATTGTGCTGGCTTGTAATGACTTTCAGTTTGATATTTATTAGAGAAACAGCATGCAATCCTTCAATCGTTTTCAATTTTCTTCCCCACAGTTCAAGGATATGTCATGATTAATATTCATGGTTTGCAACCAATTACCTAATAGAGAGACCTCCCAAGTTCAAAGTGCCTGCAAAATATATCCTTCACACAAGTAAGGAAGTAAGGAAAAACTGTGAAGAACAATTTGGCCTTAAATTGCATATTTGTTGTAGTGGTGCCAAAAATACTTGTACTTGTGTTTTTATCATACAATTAATGCACCTCATTTATATTTCACATTCATTCTCTCACCACCTTGGCGTGTGTTAACCTGCCAGTTCTTTCCCTCTCTCACCAACACAACTGCTACTCCATTCTGATGTGCACCATGCCAGCCAGCAATATGAGAGTAGCTGCATTGTCACACCATACTTTGAATCAGGATTTTGACATCTTCTGGTTCAAAACAGCAGCTAAATTTTTGTACATCACTATTTTATGGTCTCTTCATCATTTCAGAAAAAATTGCATTGTTGGTTTCAATATTAACTTATTGACAGTTCCCTTGTCAGATATAAAAATTACTACCATATTCAACACACAAATAAGGAGACTTCTAATAGATATTTGCTGAGAATTACTGTAACAGAACTGTTAGCTTATACTGGACTTGCAGTTACCTTCAGCTTCGCTTGTGTGGATTTCGTAATTTCATAAAAGTAATCGTTCCTCAGCATTGTACTAAGACATTATCTGAAAATACTTAAAGTATAAAAACTCACTGAGAACTGAGTTTCACTTGCCACAGAAACTCTTTGTAAACCACGTTTGTGGTATTACCTTTTGGAACTAAGATGACCATGCGACATAGAACTGTACATGTGAGAAACAGTCTTCTCTCAAGTTGAAAAATTAAATACATATTTATTTATTTTTAAAGGAGATTCCAAATACCTATTTTCACATCTGTAACATCTTCATTTTTTTAAGATATAAGTATCCCCATAAAAAGAATTCAACCCCTTTATTAGTCCTTCCCCCAACCCCAAATCCATCTAAGTAGATTTTCTGAAAAAAAAAAAAAAATACACGTTTCTTCATTTTTAAAGGAGATTCCAAGAACCAATTTTCACGTCTGTAACATTCTCAGTTTTGAGATATAAGGATCCTCTTAAAAATAATTCAACTCTTTTTTCACTTCTTTTCATCTCATTTTAAAAATTCACTACCTTTTTCAATTCTTTTCAGCCCCTTAAGTGGATTTTCTGAAAAATAAAAAATATGTTTCATTATTTTTAAAGGAGATTCAAAATACCAGTTTTCACATCTGTAACACCTGTAACACCTTCAGTTTTTGAGATATATGTATCCTCGTAAAAATAATTCAACTTTTTCTTCACTTCTTTCCAACCCCCCCCCCCCCTTAAGTGGACTTTCAAAAAACAAAAAAAATATGTGTTTCTTTATTTTTAAAGGAAATTTCAAATACCAATTATCACATCTGTAACATCTTCAGTTTTTGAGATATAACTATCCCCATAAAAAGAATTCAACTCCTTCAACCCAAAAGTGCGTATTTCTTTATTTTCAAAGGAGATTCCAAATACCAATTTTCATGCCTGTAAACTTCAATTTTTGAGATGTTTCTCCATAAAAAGTTAAATTTTTTCACCTTCTTTCAAACTCCACCCCTAAGTGAATTTTCCAAAAACAAAAAGTATGTGTTTTTTATTTATAAAGGAGCTTTCAAATACCAATTATCATGACAATAACATCTTCACAATTTTTGAGATATATGTATCCTCTTAAAATGAATTTAACTCCTTTTACACCACCCCCCTCCACCAGTTTATCTTCCCCCCGAAAAGCATTTTTCTGTATTTTTTATGGAGATCCCAAATACCAATGTTTACGTCTTTTAACATCTTTTATTTTTGAGATGTAAGTATCCTCATATACAAAGAATTCAACTAATTTTTCAATTCATTCACCCCCCCCCCCCAAGTAGATTTTCCAAAGACAATAGAATACGTTTTTTTTTTTGAAAGAAGACTCCAAATACAAATTTTTATATCTGTAACATCTTCAGGTTTTGAGATATAAGTATCTTCATAAAAGGAATTCAACTCCTTTTTCACCTCGTCCCCACCCGTTAAGTTGATTTTGCCCGTACCCAAAAAATGTGTGCTTCTTTATTTTTAAAGGAGATTTCAAATACCAATTTTCACGTCTTTATCCTTAAGTTTTTGAGATATACTGTAAGTTTCTCCATAATTTTTTTTTTCACTTTCTTTCACACTCTCCCCTTTAGTGAGTTTTACAAAAACAAAAAAGTGTGTATTTACGTATAAAGGAGCTTCCAAATACCAGTTATCATGACTGTAACATTTTCAGTTTTTGAGATATATGTATTCTTGTAAAAAAAATTCAACTCTTGTTTTCATCTCCCAATCCCACCAAGTTGATTTCCCCCCAAAATGCGTGTTTCTTTATTATTTAAAGGAGATTCCAAATACCAATTTTCTTGTTTGTAATATCTTTAATTTTCATAGATATAAGTATTCTTGTTCAAATAATTCACCTAATTTTTCAATTCTCACCCCCCTCCCAATCTTAAGCGGATTTTCTGAAAACAAAAAAATACGCATTTCTTTATTTTTAAAAGAGATTCAAAATACCAATTTTCCTTCTGTAACATGTTACATTCATGAGATATACTGTCGATATGCTCATTTTAAAAAAAATGTTAAAAATTCACCCGCTTTTCCAGTTCCCCTTAAGTGGATTTTCCAAAAAACAAATTATCTATGTTTCTTTACTTTTACAGGAGATTCCGAATACCAATTTCCAAGTCTGTAAAAATATTACATGTCTGAGCTAATTTGCAGATAAAATCCTTTTAAAAATTCACCCTGTTTGTCACTCCTGTTCACCCCCTATTCATTGGATTTTCAAAAAACCCAAAAATACGTTTTTCTTTGTTTTCAAAGGAGATTCCAAATACCGACTTTCATGTCTGTAACATCTTCAGTTTTTGAGATATAAGTATCTTCATAAAAGGTATTCAACCCTTTTCCCCCTTTTTTCACCCCTTAATGGGATTTTCCAAAAACAAAAAGTACGTGTTTCTTTATTTTTAAAGGAGACTCCAAATAGCAATTTTTATGGTTGAAAACTTTTAAGTTTTTGAGATATAGAAATCCTCATTTAAAATATTCACCCCTCTTTTCACCCCTTTAGCGATGGAATATCCAAAAATCCTCCCTTAGTAAGCACCTACACCCTAATATAAATGTATCCCCAAAATTTCATTTCTTTATATCCACTAGTTTTGGCTCAGCGATGATGAATCAGTCAGTCAGTCAGTCAGTCAGTCAGTCAGTCAGTCAGTCAGTCAGTCAGTCAGTCAGTCAGTCAGTCAGTCAGTCAGTCAGTCAGTCAGTCAGTCAGTCAGTCAGTCAGTCAGTCAGTCAGTCAGTCAGTCAGTCAGTCAGTCAGTCAGTCAGTCAGTCAGTCAGTCAGTCAGTCAGTCAGTCAGTCAGTCAGTCAGTCAGTCAGTCAGTCAGTCAGTCAGTCAGTCAGTCAGTCAGTCAGTCAGTCAGTCAGTCAGTCAGTCAGTCAGTCAGTCAGTCAGTCAGTCAGTCAGTCAGTCAGTCAGTCAGTCAGTCAGTCAGTCAGTCAGTCAGTCAGTCAGTCAGTCAGTCAGTCAGTCAGTCAGTCAGTCAGTCAGTCAGTCAGTCAGTCAGTCAGTCAGTCAGTCAGTCAGTCAGTCAGTCAGTCAGTCAGTCAGTCAGTCAGTCAGTCAGTCAGTCAGTCAGTCAGTCAGTCAGTCAGTCAGTCAGTCAGTCAGTCAGTCAGTCAGTCAGTCAGTCAGTCAGTCAGTCAGTCAGTCAGTCAGTCAGTCAGTCAGTCAGTCAGTCAGTCAGTCAGTCAGTCAGTCAGTCAGTCAGTCAGTCAGTCAGTCAGTCAGTCAGTCAGTCAGTCAGTCAGTCAGTCAGTCAGTCAGTCAGTCAGTCAGTCAGTCAGTCAGTCAGTCAGTCAGTCAGTCAGTCAGTCAGTCAGTCAGTCAGTCAGTCAGTCAGTCAGTCAGTCAGTCAGTCAGTCAGTCAGTCAGTCAGTCAGTCAGTCAGTCAGTCAGTCAGTCAGTCAGTCAGTCAGTCAGTCAGTCAGTCAGTCAGTCAGTCAGTCAGTCAGTCAGTCAGTCAGTCAGTCAGTCAGTCAGTCAGTCAGTCAGTCAGTCAGTCAGTCAGTCAGTCAGTCAGTCAGTCAGTCAGTCAGTCAGTCAGTCAGTCAGTCAGTCAGTCAGTCAGTCAGTCAGTCAGTCAGTCAGTCAGTCAGTCAGTCAGTCAGTCAGTCAGTCAGTCAGTCAGTCAGTCAGTCAGTCAGTCAGTCAGTCAGTCAGTCAGTCAGTCAGTCAGTCAGTCAGTCAGTCAGTCAGTCAGTCAGTCAGTCAGTCAGTCAGTCAGTCAGTCAGTCAGTCAGTCAGTCAGTCAGTCAGTCAGTCAGTCAGTCAGTCAGTCAGTCAGTCAGTCAGTCAGTCAGTCAGTCAGTCAGTCAGTCAGTCAGTCAGTCAGTCAGTCAGTCAGTCAGTCAGTCAGTCAGTCAGTCAGTCAGTCAGTCAGTCAGTCAGTCAGTCAGTCAGTCAGTCAGTCAGTCAGTCAGTCAGTCAGTCAGTCAGTCAGTCAGTCAGTCAGTCAGTCAGGACATATTATTTTATATATAGTCCGACTCGTTGGCTGAATGGTCAGCATACTGGCATTCGGATCAGAGGGTCCCAGGTTCGATTCCCGGCTGGGTCGGGGATTTTAACCTTCATTGGTTAATTCCAATGGCCCGGGAGCTGGGTGTCTGTGCTGTCCCCAACATCCCTGCAACTCACACACCACACATAACACTATCCTCCACCACAATACCACGCAGTTACCTACACATGGCAGATGCCGCCCACCCTCATCGGAGGGTCTGCCTTACAAGGGCTGGATGCAGGATTCGAGACTTCTGAAACAACTAGTACAACACAATCTCGTCTCAAAAAATACAACAACAGGATGTAAATGGATCAGAGAAGTAAGAGAGGATCTGAAAGAAATAGGCCTTACAACAGAAGACACCACAAATAAGATAAAATTGAATACAAAACTCAAGAATACAAACCTCCGCTTTACCCTTACACAAAGAAACCAACAACACGCACATTTTCAACTGAGGAAAGGGCACGAAGATCGGAGCGTCTGAAGAAGTACTGGGAGGACCGCAAAGCCCGAACAATCCCTTCAAAGAGACCTGAACGACTGACTGACTAAAGTGATCCTATGTGGTCATAAAAGAAGAAGAAGAAGAAGAAGATATATATAGATTACTTATTTTTATGGGTGCCAATACATGCAATAAAGATGATTATCACGATATGTGGTCAGGTCTTCATAATCACCCTGTTTACTCTAGTACTGTGAACCATGGCAGATTTCAGGAAATCACTCTGATTTTATGATAAATCAACTAGAGGAGAGCAAAGAGTTGACTGATAAATATGCAGCTCTGGAAATGAATATCTCTATAAGTATTATACAGTTGAAATCAGTGGGGGTAAGGGGTTGCAGTCGCCTCTCCAAATTTGTGGAGAAAAATAATTTTTAATTCCATTTTAGCTGCCTAAAACTTGAAATTATTAAAACAATTTATACAAACCCTGTTGATTTTTATCACCTAATTCTTTCCTTTAATTTCTTTATTATTAAAAAGTACTTGGCAGAAATATGCACAATATGTCATCCTTGGCAGCTAACTGATTTGTTCACGCAACAGCATGTAGCATGTGCTGTGAGGAAAGGTATATTTTTGTCAAGGTTATGGAGATAGGTATGATTCATGCAATTTAAAAAGCTTTTCAATCTGTCAAACACACAAGTTCAGTACAAATATTACACTATAATATGCCTGTAAAAATCACACTATTAAACAAGGGATAAAAATACACATTAAAAAATTTAAATTGTAAACCACCATAAATGGCTCATGGTGTGGGTTACTGTTGTTGCGTCCTAGTTTGTGAACCATGGGCAATGGCTGAGTGGCCTAGTAAGTGGTCCTGAGGATCGGGATACCAGTTGCTATGGAATGGGAGTGGGCATCTCAGACATCTCAGAGTCATGGCCCTCCTTGTGCTCAGGTGGCTAGGACTATACAGTCCACTGGTGGTTCCTAACCCATTAGAGGGGAGATCCTCATTGGAACTATGTGTAAGTAAGGGCAGCATCCTGCTTCACAGAATTTTCACTGAGCACACTCAGATTGTTTTAAGCAAGCCTCAAACCTGTGGGAGTAAGAGAGTCCCACTCCCATTTGAAAGACAAGGGACTCCTTGGAAACAACTTGGTGAGCGAAATGGAATTCGATGGGGAGCTGTCAATATTAATGAGGCAAACGGAAGAAAGAAAGTAGAACCGACTGAGTCAGCAAAGAGGATGCATCTGGATGTGTTAGGAGTTAACGATATTCAGGTGAGGGGAGATGAAGAGGAAGAGATAGTAGATTATAAATTGTACTTGACGGGTGTTAAAAAGGGAAGGTCAGAGTGTGAGGTAGGGCTGTTCATCAGGAATACTATTGCACACAACATTGTTTATGTTAGGCATGTAATGGACTCTGTTATGGAGGGTAAGAGAAGTAGAGGGAGACCAAGATGATGATGATTAGACTCAGTTTCTAACAATTTAAAAATATGAGGCCACAGAACTAGTTACAAATAGAGGATTGTGGTGGCATTTAGTAAATACACAGAGTTTGCAGACTGAATGCTGAAAGGTATAACGGTTTATAATGAAAATATATGTATGTATGTATGTATGTATGTATGTATGTATGTATGTATGTATGTATGTATGTATTATCCGCACACTTTATCTTGGTGCACTTGTGTACGGGGGTGAGGAGTAAGGAGGGAGCTGTCCCGGTATCGATAGTGCTGCCTAGTGCTGCCAACTGAATGAAAATGAAATCTGAATTGAATCGAGAATATGATCGATTGATATGAAATTTCTAAACCGTTATCATCTTAAGCCAACAACTATGTCACATACACATTATATAACATTATAAAACATTTCTCGATGCGAATCTTGTTCCTAGCATGAATTCTATACTTTGGCTTTGTTGTGTAAACAACAACAGTACTAGTACGTAAAGTGTTCGCCAGATGTCGCACAATGATGCTTAAGCGATTCATAGTTTGTGTTTCAAAGGTTGCCAGTAAGAATCTCGAAGATCGCCGAGGTTGACCGATTCAGCACTAGGGTGTAAATGAACCAAGATAAAGTGTACGGATAATATGTATGTATGTATGTATGTATGTATGTATGTATGTATGTATGTAATGTATGTATGTATGTATGTATGTATGTATGTATGTATGTATGTATGTATGTATGTATGTATGTATGTATGTATGTATGTAACTGCCATAAAATATCTTAGTATATTTCTTTATTTGATTTCTTAGATTTATTTTTTGTTGGTTCATAATGGAATAATATCTTTGTCTTCAAAAATTATCTGCTACAGCCATTTCAAAACCTACCTTATGCTACTCTATGTATCCTAGTTTAGTTATACTCACTTGACCGGGCATTGCGCACCATCTTGACACAACAGCCATTACACGTCATGAGAGGAGGCTGATCTCGCGGTAGTGCTGTATAGTTGAAAGGATCCTTGCAGCGAGCGTCCGTCCAACTGTCGCATTCGTAACAGTAGATGGAGCGGGCTGAAAGAACAAATAATATGTCTATAATATTTATGTTTGCAGCTCAACAGTACCTTATAATTATTCCAACAGATACTGAAAATACTTTTTAACTCTGGATCTCTACATGACAACTTTGTACTTAAAATTATGCAAGATAGAAAGATAGTGTACAGAAAAGATAATCAGATGATGTATAACCTATAGAGAAAGTGACCATCACATAAACTGTTTTACCATTGAAGTGAAATGGCGTATGGTTTTTAGTGCCGGGAGTGTCCGAGGACAAGTTTGGCTCACCAAGTGCAGGTCTTTCGATTTGACTCCCGTAGGCGACCTGCGCGTCGTGATGAGGATGAAATGATGATGAAGACGACACATACACCCAGCCCCCATGCCAGAGAAATTAACTAATGATGGTTAAAATTCACGACCCTGCCGGGAGTCAAACCTGGGACCTCTGTGACCAAAGGCCAGCACGCTAACCATTTAGCCATGGAGCCGGACACCATTGAAGTAAAATTATGCTATTCAAATAGAGGTTTGGAGAGAAGAATAAGTACATTTGTTACAGTGTAGACTAATACCAGTAACCAACATTGATGGTAACTAATTGCACCTACTGTAATTTTGTACCACAAATGTCAAATTTATGTTTCACTTTATATTAATATAATGGATAATTATTTGTTTATGTTTTATTTTTTAAATAAATAAATTTTTCATTTTTGGTTGTTGTAGAATATGTACAAAATATCAATAATGCAAAATATTGACATACTTAGAAGCGTGAATATAGTGAGTAAAGCAAAAAGTTAGTAACGACAGTTTAAAAGTAAAGTGAGCATAAAGATACTACTTACGTTCATTGGTGTAACAAATCTCATCAGTGGGACTGTTATCCAGTACAGGCTATAAGTATAACTATAAGTAAATACTGGCTTAAATCTACTGCTTGAATTGATTCTGCGAGGTCAGCCATATTTGTTATTAATTCACTTTCCAAGAGTACATCGATCTGTTGGCACCAAGGAATATCGAGCTTTTATTCGGATAGTGAGCACCATTGTGGGTCCAGATTCCTGAAAGATAGGATTCACATAGGGAGGTAACTGCCAGCCCACCACAACTGCGAGTGATCTTTCTCCAACCAGCAAATATCTTGCGATACGAAATACACCAGTAGGGGAAAATCTGGCACAAAGGTTCTCCTACAGAACGTCATACAGCAGACGATACACTCGGATCACATTGAGAAACCCATAATGGAGCACAAGAAAAACAAAATTATCACGTGCACAAAATGTGCCAAGGACATCCCAAAAGAAGAAATCACAGTCAGCTGCGATGGAAGATGTAACAGCTGTTTTCACAAAGAGTGTACCCCAATGACAATAATAACAGAGTTTAACGCTCTGCACTCAAAAAAGAGATCGCTCCTGTGGATGTGTGATACCTGCAAAATACATCTGCAAACGAATGGTCTTATCCCTACGGTGACAACAAACCAAGAGGTAGGCCAACAAGTCAAAGATCTAGCCATGGAAAACAAACAATCCTGTGAAGTTAAAAAAAGAAACTCGAAGAAGTTTCCAATACCCTAATAAAAAAAAATGACTTATTCTGGAGATATAACTACACCAGGCAGATCTAATAGCAGAAAAGCAAACTCAGAAAAACACCAAACCACAAGGCAATGTAGAAATATCAGAAGCAGCAAAACTGAACAGACCACCAATCAACTCCACTGAAAAATTAACAGGACACAGTGGCGACCAACTAATGGATGCAACATAGACACAATCAAACAAAGGCTGGCCCAGTCCTACCCATAAAGAGGATCAACCATGATATCCCAACACGTGCAGAATCGAGAAAATATGACGAAATGCAGAAGAGACCCCTGCAACATGGCACCGAAGGCCCCGAGATAGGAAAGCTGAGAGCAGCACCGCAGACTGCTTGGATATTTGTTGGGAGACTAGACTCTGACACAACGGAAGAGGACATAAAAGAACACCTAACACCAAACAGAATCACCAAGATCATTGGATGCGAACAACTACCCTCATGGGGCACAAGCAAGGCCTTCAAAATTGGTATACCGATGGAAGAAAGAAATTTAATTATGCATGCTGATCTCTCGCCAGACAGGGTAATCTACCGTACCTTTCGATTTCGAAGGCAATAATTACATAGAAAAATCTACCCAGGAGGGTAAGTCTGATAAAACTCTAGACATCCTACTGTGGAACGTAGAAGGCCTAAAAAGCACATGTAACAAAGCACCTGCAGACATCTGGTCAGAGAGTGACATCATAGTAACCACTGAAACTTTCTTGACAGAACCACTCAGTCTTGTGAACCACTACTCAATCCACTCACTTGCAAAACCAAAGCTAAGAGGCAGACCAGAGGGAGGGGTCTCCATATTCTACAAATCTTCACTTGGATCAGTCAATAAAATATTTAAGAAAGACAACTCAGTAATAATGAAAATTTCAAAATGAACAATAATAGGATTATGTATAATGTATGGCTCCTACTTAGAAGACACTATAGAGATAATAGCTGAGACCATTGCCCGAACAAAGTCAGACAAGAACATCATCCTGGGGGGAGATTTCAATTGTAGAATTGACAAGCCCAGCAATAAAACGAGGACCATGCTGAATATGCTATACGAAGAAGGATACACCCTGATCAACAAACCAAATGAAATAACCTACGCCGCTCATAACGGCACAAGTGTGATCAATCTAGTTTTTTACATAGGGAACATCTCCATAAGGAATCAAAGTGGTCTTTGGACAGCATCCACTATACCACTTACCAAACATATACCCATCAGGACGACCATCACACTCAAAGAACCCAAAGATAATGCGCCGAACA
Source organism: Anabrus simplex (assembly GCF_040414725.1). Classification (NCBI taxonomy): domain Eukaryota; kingdom Metazoa; phylum Arthropoda; class Insecta; order Orthoptera; family Tettigoniidae; genus Anabrus; species Anabrus simplex. Next base: position 331,757,439 of record NC_090269.1, read on the forward strand.
AAATAACCAAAAGAACTTCCAGAAAGATAAAAGTCAATTCCTTAAACAACAACACCAGAGCAATATAGAAAGCTAATCAGCATCTAAAAGCCAACAACATAAACTGTGCTTTGGTTACAATACAAGAAGCCCTAAAAACTGCAACTATTCCAGTCATACAAAGGACAGCAAAACCATGGTTCGATACAGGATACTATCTGCTGCGAAATTAAGTTTTGCAAGCACTACATGACGCCAAACTACATAAAGAAAGGACCGTTCTGGAAAAACACGCAGTCAGACGTAAAGAGTACAAAGCCATGCTGAAAGCAAAAAAAGCACTATACAGTGGAACCTTGGATTGCGAGCATAATTCGTTTCGGCAACATGCTTGTAATCCAAAGCGCTCGTATATCAAAGAATGTTTTCCCATAAGAAGCTATTGAAATGCGGTTGATTCGTCCACAACACAAAAATATTTATTCACATACCATTTCTAAAACAAAATATAACATAAAACAAATTAAAGTGCACTTTTCCTTTCTGTTGTTGGTGTGAGGGAGACAAGAGATCACATGAGAAGAGTTACTGTGTAGCACGAATTTCACTAATGGAATCTCTGCTATCTGTTGGCTCACTGGAATTTTGTTCTTTTCGTGCAACTTTAACGAGGAACATGTTCAATGACTGTTGTATTTGCCTCTTTTTGAGGATTTTACGAAAATGTGACATTGCATTGTTATTGAACTGATTCATCGCTCGCACTGCTACAGCCTTATTTGGGTGGTGTTTTTCTAAAAAAATTTGCACCGTTTCCCAAATTTTGCACTTCTCCCGAATATCAGTTGAAGTGAGAGATTCCATTGACTTTTCCTCCTCTTCTTCCCCGGACGAGATCTCCATAACCTCCTCCTGTTGTTCGTGATGCAGGTCCATCAGTTCGTTGGTGGTCAGTTCCTGGCTATCTTGTTCCACCAGCTCTTGAATGTCCACGTAATTCACCCCCAGCCCCATAGTCTTCCCTAAGGACACAATTTCTTAGACAATCGGCGGCTCATTTTCACCAACAATCGCCTCAAAGTCACGTCCAAGAATATAGTCAGGCCACAGCTTCCCCCCAAGCGGAAGTGAGAGTTCTCTTGGTGACTCCATCCCAGGCTTTATCGATGATCTTCAGGCAGTTCACATTGGAGAAATGATTCCTCCTGAACTCTCGGAGGGTAAGGTTTGTTCCTTCGGTCACTTCGAGCATCGCTGAAATAATGCTTTGGTGTATAGATTCTTGAAGTTTGAAATGACTTGCTGATCCATAGGCTGGAGTAGTGGAGTAGTATTCAGAGGAAGCAACTTAACCTTAACGAACTTGAATTCCTCCAGTAAGTCGTCCTCAAGGCCTCAAGGCCTGGAGAATGAGCAGGAGCATTGTCCATAACCAGCAAGACTTTGAGCGGCAGATTATTTTCTGAAAGGTATTTCTTTACTCCAGGACCAAAGACCTCATTCATCCATTCAACAAACGAAGAGGTGAGGGGAAAACGTAGGCACACGTGACGCTCGTATTGCGTAACTTCACTCACTTATCAAGTTACAATTTATTTAAAATGTTCGCTTGTCTTGCGAAACACTCGTAGACCAAGTTACTCGCATTCCGAGGTTTCACTGTATATATATAGAAAATCAAGCCCTTAGGGAGGCAGAAGAAGCACTTAAAGATGCTTGTGTAGTCACCAGGAGAAAGTCCAATAGAAAACAAGTGGAAATCCAAATGGAAGTATGGGTAAAGCACTTCTCACAGATCCTGAGCCTAGCACAATCACAAACTGCATACAACACTACCCACCACACAGGAACTAGCCCAGTCTCACAATTCACAACAGAGGAAGTGAGAGCAGCAATAAAGGAGACAAAAGACAGAAAGGCGACCGGCCCAGATGGGATCTACAATGAGATGCTAAAAGACTCGGCAGATACACTAAGTGAGATATGGACAGACCTGTTTAATATATGCCTATCATCAGGGGAAATACCAGATGAATGGAGGAAATCCACGATAAAAGTCATCTACAAAGGTAAAGGCGAAAGCAACGACCCAAACTCATACCGTGGTATTGCCCTGGAGAACAACATTTTCAAAGTCTTTACAAACCTAATCCTCAAGAGACTCACTCCGGCACTAGATCCAATGATCCCTGAACAGCAATTCGGATTCAGGAAACAGTATTTGTAGACTTCACAAAGGCTTTCGACTTATTGACCAGATCAAAGATTGTTTAGAAACTAGAACATATGTTAACGGAGGACCACGGATTCACACGAGTAATAAGGAACATTTTGGCCTACAACAAAGTGGAAGTATGTGATGGAATATCGACCTCAAAAGAAAGTATCCAGATAAATGGAGTTCTGCAAGGGGACCCACTGAGTCCCACCCTGTTTAATGTCGCGACAGCAGACGTCGCAATGATTCTAGAGGAAACAACTTCAGTTTCTCTCTATGTTTACGCAGACGACACGGTCTTAGGTTCCCCAAACCGGCAAGAGCTACAGAAAGTACTAAACCACCTTCACAATTGGGCAGTTGATAACGATCTCAGCATAAACCAGAGAAAGACAGTGTACATGGCTTTCCGAAAAGGGGGAAAACTATCAGTGGAAAACAAAATAACCTTCAGCGAAGAAGAACTCACATTGGTCAATACCTACAAATACCTCGGCATCACCCTGCAAACAATGTGCCGTTCTTTCAGACACCACATAAAGGAACGAGCAACAGCTGCCATCAGAGGAATATATGATCTGAGGAACATAACCAAACTCTCACTACGAACAGCAATGACACTCTTCCATGACAAAATAACTCCCACTATCTCATACGGCCTAAAGCTAATATGGGAAAGGCTAACCATAACAGACATCACCACGATAGAAAAAGTGAAAGCACGATTCCTTAAGAGAGCACTGGGCATGGCAAGAACATCACCATCCAGACTAATCTATGAATTAGCAAGGGAACCTTTCTATATCGAAGACCTCCGATTCAAACTACACCTGCCATCTACCCTGCAAGTGGAGAAGGTACTTGAGCAGAAGCATCTGAAGCAACAGGACATACCACTGGATTTTTATGTAATGGAAGCAATGACCGATAGACGATGGACACGGAAAAATCAGGAACTAAGGAACGTAGTCACAAGACTCGCCGTTCACGGCTTCCATCACAAAATTTGCAAAAACATAAAATATCATGAACCGAACAAAGAATGTATATGTTCTCTGTGAGAGAAGCCAGGCAACAAATACCACATAACACTTTGTAGTAACAGGGAAAAGAGCATAGTTGACTATAGCAAAGACTAAACCAGCTCGAGCATCTGTAAATCACAGTATTTTGTGTGACAGTATTTCATGTTTACTTTGTAACCTTGAAATATATTGTTGTATTCCATTATATGGCCATCTGGCTGCAATAAATTCTTAATAAAATATTATTTACATGTCTAAATCAAGTGAAAATCTTTCTTTTATGGTTTCACTGAAGAGGTATACTATTGTTAATTAACCTGCCTCCTCTGCTCAAGGTTGTAGAATAAAATCCGGGCCTAGTCAGTTGGCATTTAAGCATAAGTAGTGTGTCTGACCTGTATCAGTACACTAATGAGCACATTGCTTACCTTTCAGCATCTCTTAAGTCTGATTATAGTTGAAGTTATGTATATGACATTATTGTATTACCTCACTCCTCAGTTCCCTGGAATCCCTCCTGAGTGAGACCTAGGCTATCTATGACAGCTGATGGAGGATCTGTTGAGCATCCAATGGCAGTAGCTGTGACTAAGGGGGGCGAGGGGGGCAGTCGTCCCCCCACTTTGTAGAGAAAACATTACATTGTTATTCAATTTTAGCCGGCTGAAACTAGGTATTATAGGAATTATTTTAAAAAATTGTGCAAATTTTTAATTGTTAACAAAATTATTATAAAAAATACGCACAAAATGTCGTTCGTTGCGGCTAACCGATTTGTATAGCACCACAGCAAGTAGTGGAGAATTCGCAAATGCTATGAGGAAGGGTAAGAGGGGTATGTTTTTTGCCAAGGTCGTGGTCACTGAGGTATGATTCACCTGCTTGCCGCGTGCATTCATCAGTCTGGCAGTCTCTTTAATATTGTCTGTTAGTTTCTTAGAGTGTAGTCAAATACTAAATGAATTTTTAAATTTTATAATCACGCCGTACTTCTATTTAATTGTAATACGTGTGTAATATTGTTTATTTGGTGAAAGTTGTATTGTATAGTATTGAATCAAAATCTCAAAAAACTATTATTACCGCACTTAAGTTAGCAAACTGTCAACCTTTACCGAAGCAAATACTGGATCATTAAGCTATTCTTCATTTTACGTTGGTGTTTGAAACCACAGTACCTGATGTTGAATATATCGCGCTGATCACCGGGAGCTGGCAAGTTACTTCAGTTGATCTACTCATCTCCTGCTTCAGCATGATTATGGATCTTCATATGTGTTCGATTGTGTTATGACTTTGTGCCTGACAGTGTATACAAGCTAGCTCATTTAACCGTTCTCCGCTTTTCATAAACATTATAAGACTTTGCCTAACACTGTGTGTGCCATACTGCCGTTCAGAAAATTACGCACTGTTTCTTTTAAGTGACTTACATTTTACTTCTGAATTTTACAGTGTCTACCCCTGTCATTTTTATATTGCCTCTTCTACTGATCCGGAGTGACCTTGATCTTTTATTTTTTCCTATGCATTGTTTTTCATGTTTTAATCGGCTGATGATGACCTGGACTAGGGTCGAAACCAGTACCACTTCTACTTATTATTAAATAAGAATGTAATCACTGCATTTCTCATTCTTTTGTAATGAATAGGTTGAACCTCTTTATTTATTATTTTAACTGCTTTACCTCTCTGTCGAAATTTGCTCAAAGAGCATCAAACATTTCCATTTTGTAGCTTTTTTGTTCAGTTTTGATGTGTATAACCCGCCTCCACCCCCTATATCCCTCAAACCGGCTATTTTCTTGTTTGTATATTCCCCCCCCTCTTCCCCACCCACTTCTAATTCCCAGTTGCCGCTACTGTCCAACCGGCCTTTGGGCTGGGTCTTAAAAATGTATTATCCGAATTAATCATTAGCATCTTGTACTAGGCTTATCTGCCTGTTGTTATCTCTTGATGGATACAGTATTTTTATTCAATAAGACTTCAATACATTATGAAAATAATGCTTTTGTTCCGGAAGTATGTCTGCTGATTCATTGTAGTGATAAAATGTTATCTTTACTTTTACTTCCAAAATTAAGGCTGATGATTTAGCAAGGGATAAATTGTTCTGTTTTAATGTTTACCAATTACATAGGGAGTTGGCAATCCCATTGCCTGGCCATCTAGGGGTTCTCTTTCCCTTTGACTTGGAAAGTCTACCAAGTGATTTACACAATGAGTTACCTCTCATCAATTGCCAACAGCTTCATATGAGGTCAGATGAGTAGGTGGAGGTCAGGGCACTCTCTTGTCCTTGGGGAGAGAAATGTACCGGTACCCTAAAGGCTAAATGATGGAAAGGCGTGCTCTAGGAAAATAATCTGGATGTAAAATGGTCTCCCATTCGGATCTCCAGGTGAGAACTGCTCAAGATTTTGCTTCAAGAGAAACCTACAAAACAATGAAGGAGAATCGGATTATGGAATGTCCATACACTGCTACAAACCTGGTAAACCTTAAACTTGAAACGATCAAAATGAGACTGGTCCTCTTTGGTATATGCAAAACTAGATTGCTTGACAATGGTGACTTCTGGAATGGAGACCATGGGATAATCCATACGGGAACTATAGAGGGGGCAGGCCTAGTCAGGGTGGAATTGGAGTGGTACTGAACAAGGAGAGTGAAGGGATATGTACAGTATAGCAGACGAATGATGCTAGTCAAGCTTGATACTAAACTTAATGAAACAGATTATATGAGGAGGTGGAAGTGGTGTATGCCGAGCTGGATGAGGCCGTAATAGGAATCAAAGGTAAATTTGTTTATCAGGGACGATTGGAATTCTGTCGTAAGAGAGGGAGCTGATGGGAGTATGGTGGGTCCTTTCAGGCTTGGAACAAAGAACAAAAACAAGCTTGGAGACAATTTAGTGGACCAGCTGGTAGTGGCCTCCACCTGCTTCTTACAATATCAAAGAAGATGACACACCTGGAAAGCCCTGGGTTATCTCAGACATTACCAGATAGACTGTAGTTTTACCAAAAGTGGATTTAAAAATCAAATTAAGGACTGTAGGGCCTACTCAGTGTGGTGCTGAGCGAGTGGCATCTTAAATTTAAGAAACTTCACAGGATGAAGTAAAAAAATTGGGAATTGGACAAACTAAAAGATATGGAGACAAGAACGCTGTTTGCAGAGGCAACATAAGAGAAAGTGATTGGTGTGGATGGTACAGAAATAGAGGAGAAATGGTTAAGGATAAAAAGTGGACTTGGCCAGGCAGCAGAAGAGGTTTTGGGGCTTCAGAAGAATGTTAAGGAGTGGATGTTGATTAGAGCCAATAAAGATGATCGAGCATAGAAGAGAACTAAACATTTCTGAGGGAGAGGAAGGAAGAAAGCAGTATAGAAAAATAAGGAATGCCATAAACTGGAAAGCAAAGGAATGCAAGGAAAATTCACTGCAGGGTAGCTGCAAGGAAGTCCAGGAGCTAATACTGTGGCTGGCAATCTGGAACTGGCCTACAAGAAGGTGAAAGGTTTCTTTGAAAACAAGCGAGTTGCATCTAAAGGCCTTCTGAAAGATGACTACACTACACCTTAGAATATGAACAGAACACAGTCATGGTTGTATGGAAACACTACCTGGAAAAGCTGTATGGTGGTAGAGGAACCACAGGAGTAGTCGATACTGAAAATGAGGGTCTTATTGATCCAGATGACCTAGGAGACAACATCTTACATGGAGAATTCGACCAAGCAGTTCAATCGATGAAGTACTAAAAGAAGGTGGGAATTGATGGACTTCCAGCTGAGTTGATCAATGCTGCATGGGATGGAGTGATGAACACCCTATTCAACTTGTGTGCCATCTATGAAACTGAATGGCTGTAGTTAGACTAAATATCTTATAAAGAACTCAAAGGTGTCAATACAGATCAGATCATGAAGTTAATCACTTGTAATCGGATGGCTACTCAAGGCTTCATGAGGGGTGATCAATATGGCACTCTCAATCTAGTATCACATGCCTCAAAAATCCTAACAACAACTGTCATAAAGCAGATGGAACAGAAAATTAGGGAGATGCTCTCTGAGGACCAATTTGGCTTCAGGAAGGGAAGAACATCATGTGAGGCAATCATGGTATTGAGGCTGACACTACAGAAGCGAGTTCAGAAAGACAAGGATACCTATATTGCTTTCATTGACTTTGAAAGAGCATTTGACAAGAGTGGAGGGACCCCAGTTATTTCAGGTGCTGAGGACCAGCAGGAGTGAAATTTAAGAATAGGAGTTAATTTGACACTTCTACAAAGATGAAGTGACTGTCATCAGATGTGGTGAACATCAAGAAGAACAAAGCAGGCGCTAAGACAGGGCTGCTCACCATCCCCCTCTGCTGTTCAATGTGTACATCCAACAAGCTCTGGATGAAGTAAAAGAGAAGTGGGGAGGAGTGGGTGGAGTATAAGTACCTACAGGATGAACAGATGGACACATTGTGCTTTGCAGAAGATGTAATGTACCAGTCCTGGCTGAAAGTGAGGAGCAGTTAATATCAAAGCTGAATGATTTAAGAAGCCATATTCCATACTGGATACAACATGATCATAAACAAGCACAAGACCAAGACCTTTGTGGTGAGCAGGCACAGGACAGAGGCCACTATGGTCCTGGGTGGGCACAGATTAAAGATGATTTTACCTATCTAGGAAGTATGATAACATCTGACAACTGAAGGATGACAGATATTGTAAACTAGAATGATCAGGCCAAGGCAGCCTTTTAAAACAAGAAAAAACTCTTCACTTTCAACAGCACCAACATGGAAGCAGCTCCTCAAAACATTTGTTTAGTGTGTGTTGCTCTACAGCACTGAAATGTGGACTCTTGTTTCAGCAGAAAGGAGAAGAATTGACACCTTCAAGATGTACTGCTACAGTACCTGAGGGTCCTCAAAATATCTTGGGTAGACAAGGTTACCAATAAGAGTAGGCTGCCTCAGAAAAAAAACTGGCTACTATATATATTCTATAGTGTGTATCTGCATCTGAAGTTCACTGGTTCTTGATTTTCCTATTTTTGATTTTATTCTGTTATTCCAGTGAGTGTTTTCTTCTGACAGGCAACAAATTACACATATGTCTCTCTGTACTGCAAAACTAATACTTTTTCCTTTGTTCAATATTTTTTTAGCTATGATGTGAATAAAAAGTGATATTCCATATTCTTACAATAAACCATGCTAAAATTTTTAACATTGTTATTGTACTTCTCCAACTATGATGCCCCGATCGGCTACTGCTCATTTTGAAAGCACCGTCATGACGATCTCTTGATTCGCATCTTCTTTGGCAACAGCCACTTCTACACCCTCCTCCTGAAAGGCATCACAAGGAAGAGTTATAAGGCGTCTCTTGCTGTTCCCATTGCCCAATACATGCTCTTGAGTAATTTGGATTACTGTGGATTCATCGAACGTCAGTTCGTAGCTGGAATGAGCTGCGTAGCGCTGGAGTTGTTCCGCTGTTTTGGTGGTTTTTTTTGGTAGTATCTTCGGTGTAGCTGTCAGAAACGATGGAGACATTCTTCCCAAAGTGGTTACGGACGTAGGTGGTATTACGTGCTAAAAGTGCTCGAACTGTGCTCTTCCACTGCTACACGACCTTTTGCAAGAGGTAGCCACCATCCAAAATGACATGAGTGCTGGCATCTATCGGCGTGTGTCTGGAAAGAGGAGTGAAGGCATAGTACAGAGTGGATTTTGTGTCCTTGTGCATCGAACAGACACATCGGGAACGGTTCCAACTCATACTTGAAGCCATCCTTTAAATCCTCAGGACCTGTCAGAAAACCACTACTGATAGAAAGCAAACTCTCAGTTTTGGGAAATGGAGGGTGGAGAGCAAACTAGTTTTTGAGTTTTTCCATATCACTGTTATCTCGGACGATTATAGAATGTCTCATGTCTACATGCTGCTCCCCAGTAGGATATGAGTTGCTGCAAAAACTTTCGAGCTCTTCACATAGCCTATGTTCACCATAAACACCATTCCTGATGTCCATCTTGCCAGCACACTGTCTTCATAGATCGCATCATCTTCTGTTCATTTGTTAGGTCTGACCACAAACCAGACCAAATCTTGTCAGACCGGCGAATGGTGAATGAACCTTTTCTGAACATGTATTCACTTTTATCCATCCGATCTTGTAGAGCCATCATATCCTGAAGGTAGAGGTGCGCGCTCTTAGCGTACAAAATAATGTCCAGCTACGTATACAAAAGGGAGCATCTTGTGGACAGTGTACAAATGAAGGTTCTAATAAATAAAAATAAAACAACAAAACCATAAAAAGATGTGAGAACAGTTTATTTGGAATTCCCCCCAAAACCCACTTATGACTGTTTTTTTGTTATTTGCCGTTTTTGAGAGAATCGCTAGGCCTGGTCTGAAATAAAAGCTAATTAAATTTACTACAACTTCATTTCATATAATATTTGACGTGGGATGCGTATTTTAGAAGATATTTCACAAAATAAGTGACCATTTAAAAAAAAATCTCTTTTTGGAAAAAAATGCCTGTTTTTGAAGAACTGTATCTTGGGAACCAATGGCTGTATAGAGCTCGGCCTGGTCTCAAATTGTAGCACATTTAGTCTACTTTAAAAGTACATAGAGTGACCATACCGGTTAGACCCTTGCTTCACTGAGATATTGCGCAAAACCCGAAAAAAGTCCGAAAATGTCATGGTTTTTTGGGTACACCGCCGCTTGCACAGCACTTTTGAAATTGCAAATCTAGTTTTTTAATATTGGTTTAGGTCCTAACAATATATAAAAAATTCAAAACGACCGGACCTTTTGCAAGCATGACCCCTTTTTCATGTTTAACTTGACTGGACTAATTCAGTTCTCTTGGGTTTCTTGACATTAATTTTAATCTTAGAAAGGCTAACTTTCATATCATACTCACTGCTCCTATTTTCAAATTCCAAGATATTAGACTACAGATTTTTGGCACAATTTGCCATTAAGACCAAGTTGTCAGCATGGGCCAGACTGCTTATTACATTTTCACCTAACTAAATCCCTCCCTACCACTTAATATCTTTCAGCAGGTGATCCATGTAAACTATGAGCAACAAAGGTGAAAGATTACAGTCTTGTCTAACCCCTGTAAGTACCTTGAACCAAGAACTCATTCTACCATCAATTCTCACTGCAGCACAACTGTCAATATACATGACAAACATCTTTTCCCTCTAGATCTACGGAACATGAACATAACTGTCTATTCCTCTTATAGAATTTTTCAGCTACCTGGCGCATATTGAAAATCCTGACATCCCCTCTGTGGTCTGAAATCACACTGGTTTCCATCCAACTTCCTCTCAACCACTGATCACTCCCTCCCTTGCATGATGCCAGTGAACACCTTGCCTGGTATACTTATCAATGAGATACCTTGATAGTTGTTGCAATCCTTCTTGTTCCGTTGCTTATAAATACAGTAGGTGTAATGACTGTTTTGTCAAATCTGAAGGTGCCTTACTAACACTCCTTGCAAGATAGATAATATTCAGTAATTATGATTTTATGTTAAGTATACTCTTGGCCATATCATCTTGGAGTTTTTACTTACATTTATGTTTATATATTGGTGAGAAAAGGTCCCATGAGCCTCTGGGTCGTGATAGAGACAGTGCAGTACATATTTCTGTTAAGGTGGCACAATAATTACATTTTATATCCTACAGCTTTCAATCAATCAATCAATCAATCAATCAATCAATCAATCAATCAATCAATCAATCAATCAATCAATCAATCAATCAATCAATCAATCAATCAATCAATCAATCAATCAATCCTGATCTGCATTTAGGACAGTTGCCCAGGTGACATATTTCCTATCTGTTGTTTTCCTAACCTTTTCTTAAATGATTTAAAAGAAATTGGATATTTATTGAACATCTCCTTTGGTAAGTTGTTCCAATCCCTAACTCCCCTTCCTATAAACGAATGTTTGCCCCAATTTGCCCTCTTGAATTCCAACTTTATCTTCATATTGTGATCTTTCCTACTTTTAAAGACACCACTCAAACTTATTCGTCTACTAATGTCATTCCATGCCATCTTTCCACTGACAGCTCGGAACATACCACATGCAAGTGATGAAAATCATTTTTTGTCCGTATTGAAAGTTTTGTAAAATATATAGGAAAATATGTAAAATTTATTTCCACCTATTCAATACAATATAAGATGTTGACATTTAAGTCAAAACATTTTTCATATATGAGACATGTTTCGCCTCTTACTGTGAGGCATCTTCAGTCAGTAATCAAAACCTTATTACTTTTGTCAGACAACATTTCAAACATTCTACAGCTATTATAAAAATGTTCATAAATAAATTTTAAATATTTTCCTATATATTTTACATACCACATAGACGAGCAGCTTGTCTGCTTTCTCCCAAGGCTTCCCATCCCAAACTTTGCAACATTTTTGTTACAAGTACATTGTTGGGTAACTAAGAGATAGTTTTTTAACATGTTAGCACCATGGTTTTTTAGAATTATATTCAGATATTGCATGGCTGTAAGATATTAAATATGGACAATATATTAATGTATTAATTAAAGTAAGTTGTACAGAGGTTATATTAAGATATCTGTATATCAGTAATACTCCTTCAGTTTTTTCTTAAGACATTCAACTGATTTACAGTTCTTCATACCAGGAGACAATACATTATATTCCCTAAACATTGATGATTCTATGCCTTTCACTCCATACTTTACTGAATTGGAGTGAGAGGGATCCTCTAGTCCCATATCTATGAATTTCACTAAAATGGGGGACGTTAACAGTAGAGTGGGTTAATTTCATGCCTAGATTATACATAAAGACTGATGATGAAAATGCAATTTGCTTATGGAATGGCAGAATATTTGACTCTGAAAAACCTTATGTGACAGTTTGAGGAATGGGAATCCATACATGATTTTTATGGCTCTGTTTTGTAGGACTTCCAAATTATTAACATAATTTTTCCTACATCTTCCCCAAATGAAGCTAAAGTATGTTAGATGTGGGTGTACCATTGCATAATAAATACTCTTCAATTGCCAGTGAGAGAAATGACTGTATCTTACTCTGTGTATTAACCTATCAAAGGCATAATTTTGCTAATTACATAATCAATATGGTTTTTCCAGGAAAGTGTAGTCTAATACTATTTTAAGGTACATAGCTGAGTTGACTCTTTCTATTACTTGGTTCTGTGGGGTAACAGTGTTAGCCGCTGTGATCTTTTGGGCTGTTTTATGAAAGATTAAGTATTTTCTTTTAGTCACATTTATGATCATTTCTTGAAGTAAAGACCAGTCCGATAGCTTGTTCAAGTCACAATTTATATCTTCCATAATTTGTGTTTTGCTTAGTCCTTTATAAGTTATTAAGATATCATCGGCAAATAATTTACATTTACCCTTTAGTGTTAAAGATTGTCTGTCATTAATACAAATTAAAAAAAAAAATAGAACAGGACCTACTACCAAGCCCTGCTGTACTCCTACTTTAGTTCAAAATCAAAATCAAAATCTCTTTATTTGCAAATGAGGTGTTTACCTCGGTGGCAAATGGTACACTAAAATACATTATTGTCAAGCACTAAATATTAAATTAACAAGAGAATAAAATTTTCCTATAATACAATATTATATCATTTATTCTAACGATTTTTTCTATTAAACACACAGCTCATCCTTAATAAATTTACATTGTTTACAAAATTCTACTTATAATATCTCCTGTACTACATACAAATATAGTCATCTGATATACAGTATGTGGAATTACTTCAAATGATACTGTACAACTGGTATAAGATTAAAATTGACATTGCATTTATTTACTTTTTCTTTTCTTTACCCATTCTGGAACCTAAGTAGCATGACCTGCTGCGTCTTAACCAGAGCCCCTTTTACCACCACTTTTCAGAGTTCCTGAAGGGCCTTCACAGCTACCGTAGCAGTCCCAGGGCCCTCGAAGTCCCCACTGTACTTCACCCCTACAGGCAGTCCCCTACTTTGGCTGTCCAAACTCCTTAGACCAGGGGATGGAATTAATTAATTTACACACATTTTTAATTTACAATAACCTGCACTGGTCGAATGCCCTCTAACACTTCATTTATTTTCTCTGTTGCTGTTTATTCTCTTTTTGAATATCTGTACAGATTTTGGAAAAGGATCAAACGCTACCCCGGGTAAACTGTTCCACTCCTTCACACCCTTCCCAATGAATGAAAATTTACCCCAATCGCTTCTGCTAAAATTCCTTCTAATTTTATATTTGTGGTCAGTCCTGCCGATATAATTATTTTCCAACTGAAGCCTCTCACGGATATCTCCCCATGCTTAGAGTTTTTAATATCATTAATCATCACATACAGTACTGTGTTCGGTTTGATAAATAATTTTGGAACCATTCATGTGCTAAACCCCTAATTCCTGCTATTTTTAACTTGTTCAGAAATATTTTGTGGTCAACCAGGTCAAATGTCCTGCTGCTAATTTATTTTCATCCAAGGTCTTTCGAACATCTATCACTGTATCAAGTGCCCGGCTTCATGGCTAAATGGTTAGCATACTGGCCTTTGGTAACAGGGGTCCTGGGTTCGATTCCCGCTAGGGTCGGGAATTTCAACCATAATTGGTTAATTCCACTGACATGGGAACTGGGTGTATGCGCTGTCTTCATCATCATTTCATCCTCATCATGACGCGCAGGTTGCCTACGCTCGTCAAATCCAAAGACCTGCACCTGTCCTCGGACACCTCCCGGCACTAAAAGCCATACACCATTTCATTTACTGTATCAAATATGGCATTATCAGTTCCTCCATTTGGGAGAAACCCATATTGATTATCGGAAAAGTAATTAGTTTTGCATAGAAAATTTACCAATCTCATTTTTACTACCATTTCTATGAGTTCTCCAATTGCAGATAATATACTAATTGGCCTGTAATTGGATGGATCAGTATTATCTCCTGATTTAAAGATAGGTACAATTCTGGCACATTTTAGTAATTGGGGTATTTCTCCACTGAGAATTGTATGGTTAATAATTTCCAAGATATATGACACTAAACTTTCAACACAGGTTTTTAACATGACATTGGTTATTTTATCTTCTGTTATCTTTCCCATGGATCTCTGATAATAAGGTTCAGCAGACCCCTGTAATGAATACAATGGACATCCTGGCATTGAAAAAATTCTGTGTGCTATAAATCCTCTTGGTGCATTTGTTCCTGAGGTTGGATTTTCTTTTTATGTTTTCTTTTCTCTTTGGAATGCATATTATTGATAGTTGACAGTCAGAATGATATGGATGCGCTGTAAGACATATTATGTCATTATAGAGGACTAACTGGAGTACATTCTGCAGGGATAGATAATCATAAATTACATACACGAATCTGACTATCAGTGTTTGCTGTGTAGGATGTGGTGAATTTAGCATATGTTGCTTCAGGATCGTACTTTGAACAGTTCCTTGATTACTCTCTTCTGTTGTGGTTTGACACAGTTCTTCAAAAATGTGTTGCTGCCAGATCACTATTGCCATACTTCTTGTAGTGTAGAAGTATTTCATCCAACATGTGTGGCAAAATTCATCAATCTACTCTCACATAAGCTAATGAGTGCTTTCCCGAATTAGTCACCTTTCGAGCATTTGATCAGACTTGTTCGAAGTGATCCTTCAAAGTTAAGTAAACCTAATAATTTTATGAATACCAAATATAAATCAGGCAAGAATATTATTGTAAAACATATGAGTATGTTGGCAACATAAGACATTTAATAGCTCAAACATCACATCATTGGTTAATTCCAGTGACTCGGGGCCTGGGTGCTTGTGCTGTCCCCAATATCCCTGCAACTCACAAATCACACATAATACTATCCTCCACCACAATAACACGCAGTTACCTACTTATGGCAGATGCCGCCCACCCTCATAGTAGGGTCTGCCTTACAAGGGCTGCACTTGGATAGAAATAGCCACACAAAATTAATGATCATATCATTACCTGCTGTCCATTTCACAATATTGTCGAGGTCTTTGTATACAGAATAACATCATCCGCAAAAAGCCTTATGTCTCATTACAGTTCTTTAGTCATATCATTAATATATATATATAAGAAAACAAAAAGATCCAATAATACTGCCTTGAGGAATTCCCCTTTTAATAATTTCAGGATCAGATAAAGCTTCACCTACTCTAATTCTCTGAGTTCTGTTTCCTAGAAATATAGCTACCCATTCAGTCACTCTTTTGTCTAGTCCCATAGCCCTCATTTTTTGCCATTAGTCTCCCATGATTTACCCTATCAAATGCCTTAGATAGATCAATCGTGATACATTCCATTTGACCTGCTGAATCCAAGATATCTGCTATATCTTGCTGGAATCCTACAAGTTGAGGTTCAGTGGAACAACTTTTCCTAAACCCAAACTGTCCTGTATCAAACCAGTTATTAATTTCACAAACATGTCCAAATGCTTTTCTAGTTTCCACTTTTGTATGTTATTGTAAATGTCATTATCAGAATTTGCAATCAATGAAATTAAATTATGATTTCCTTCTAGGAACCTTATTTTTGATGTCTAATATAATATAATCAGCCGGCCCCATGGTGTAGGGGTAGCGTGCCTGCCTCTTACCCGGAGGCCCCGGGTTCGATTCCCGGCCAGGCCAGGGATTTTTACCTGGACCTGAGGGCTGGTTCGAGGTCCACTCAGCCTATGTGATTAGAATTGAGGAGCTATCTGACGGTGAGATAGCGGCCCCGGTCTAGAAAGCCAAGAATAACGGCCGAGAGGTTCCGTCGTGCTGACCACATGACACCTCGTAATCTACAGGCATTCGGGCTGAGCAGCGGTCGCTTGGTAGGCCAAGGCCCTTCAAGGGCTGTAGTGCCATGGGGTTTGGTTTTGGTTTGGTTTGGAATATAATATAATCAGAGAGAATGCTTTCCCAAAGTTTACATGCAACGCATGTCAAACTTATTGGCCTGTAATTTTCAGCATTATGTGTATCACCTTTTTGTTTATACATAGGGGCTACTATAGAAACTGTCCACTCATTTTGTTTAGCTCCTTCATGCAGACAATAGTCAAATTAGTACTTCGGTTATGGTACTACCGGTATATCCCAACCCATTGTCTTTGGTGTATACACAGAAATCTTATCAATTCCAGCTGCTTTTCTAGTCTTCAACTTTTGTATCTTATTGTAAATATCATTGTCAGAATTAAAATCCGTGAACTGGCTGGAAGTTGAGTCCAGAGCCACTGGATAAGAGGCAGGCACACTACCCCTACATCATTTACTTTATTGTACATACAGATGAGAAAATTGCTCAGCTTCCTTGAATGGATCTGCTGTGTTTTGAATCAATTGGCCTCATGAACCTGAGTGAGCCCCAATCGAGCACTTTATTCAGAATTTTTGGTTTAAGTGCATGGTATCCAAGGAATTGAAGGAAAATGAAATTTTGTAACATATATAAGGCAGATTGCTCTTTAGGTGTATGAAATTTAAAGAGGCTACATACCTCCAATGACTTTATCTTAAAATTACCTCTTTCATCCTCAAGTATATTTTCCCAATTTACTTTTCATTCTCTTGTAATAATAGAGTTTAGTCTTTTTAGTCTTTTGTTGCACACTTACAGTTCATTGAAAAATCAGTTTAATACCTGCTTGTAATTTCCTTCTCATCATCATAGTTTGGTGTGTTGAGTTTTGTTTTAAAAAAAATACAAATATAGGTTAATGATATTAGGATTGAGGTAATTGAGAATAATGAAGTGTCAGGGACGGGCGTGGCCTAAAGTAGGTGAAATTAGGATAAATGAAGTTTAGATAAGAAATCATATTGAGAAGCTTTGAGACACACCCAATGACACGCATGGCAATGTTAAGTTTAGACTTTTAGGCAAGTCACTCTATCCTTCTGAATGCGTGTTTGATAATTTGAAAGCCATTTATTGTCATTACATCTCGATAATTTTGTGAAAGGACATTTTTGCAGTTCTTCATATCATAATTTTCTTATGTGTACCTACTCTAATTTTTTCGTCGTATACTTGTAAAACTCTCCGACATGTATCAAACACCTCAAACTTTGTACTACAACGCTGGAGTCCAGAACTCTACGGTACTAATTGTTAGCCGCGCGGTGCGGCGATTTAGCACCGAAAGATGGCGGCGCTATTGGATCACCCGATGACGTCACACAGCGGTCAGACTCTCGGTCCTTCTTTACAATGAGGTATTGAACACTGCTGTCGCACGTAGTGTCTACGAATTATTTTGATTTTAAAACGTTCATGTTTTTGTAACGCTCAACGGTCCAAGTATTGCTCCGAAACTGAAGACGTATTCTACGTCAATAATGTCCTCGTATGTGCGGGCTAATTTCGAGAATCACTGAACCGATTTTGGCACGTTTTTCACCACTTTATATAGCATTTATCCTGGAAGTTTAGCAACCAAAGGAATCCGAATAATGGCAATTTTAGTGAAGAAAGTAAAAGAAAAACTCGATCATCCGAGTGCTTGGCTTACGCTGCCTGAGACGCCTGCCAAGTAACTAACAGCGTTTAATCTTCGGTAAGTTCTGATACACTGAAGATGGAATTTATTTCCTTGCTTACTGAAGCATGGGTGGATTGATCTGGCGTGCAGCCGACGCTCCAGTCAAGTTCATCCCAAAGATGTTCATTGGGGGTTAAGGTCGAGGCTTTCAGCAGGCCAGTCAGGGCATCCATCTGATTTTCTTCGAGCCACGATGCAATGGTCCTTACTTTCTGTACAGGAGCATTATCATGCTGATACAGAAAATGTCAGATTCCAAACTGTTGCCCACGAACCTACTACGCTGGCGTAGCAGGGGGAGAGGTGATACTCCCACGTGGCGCGTCCCAGGTGGCGGATAGGGGGATCCTAACCAGCTTACCAGCGGATTTGAGGGAAATAAAATACCTCTCGCGGACCAAACACACTACCCCCTGCGGGTGGGGGACGCACATGTAGAGAACACCCGCGGTATCTCCTGTCTGTCGAATTGGCGACTAAAAGGGGCGACCAAGGGATGATCAAACTAGAACCATGAGAATTTCTTGTAATTAGTGCCATCACGCAGGGAACACCATGGGTCGCATTTACTTGCGCGTAGTACCACTATGTTAGGTACGCGATAGGTTTGTGATTAGTAGCGACAGTGTGTGAATCAGGATGAGGGTCTTACAGTACCTGTGATTCGTATCCCTATATGAGCAACACCATGGGAATAGTGACACCATGGTTCTGCCTTGCCTCTGCTTAGTTCCCACTATGTGAGGAATACCACGGGATAGTTCGGGTCCCTGTGGTTATTCCACTTATGTGAGGGACGCCATAGGTTTGTGTTGCCTGTAAATAGCGCCGCAATGTACGAAACAAAATAGGTCTGTGTTACATGTGCACATTACACTACCTTACATTACTACATTACACAGATCTCTGCACATGGTTATGAGGGTGTTTAAAGGGTTGTAGTAAGGATGTAAAGGAGAGGGCATATACGTCTCTGGTAAGACCCCAACTAGAGTATGGTTCCTGTGTATGGGACCCTCACCAGGATTACCTGATTCAAGAACTGGAAAAATCCAAAGAAAAGCAGCTCGATTTGTTCTGGGTTATTTCCGAAAAAAGAGTAGCGTTACAAATATGTTGCAAAGTTTGGGTTGGGAGGAATTGAGAGAAAGAAGAAGGGCTGCTCGAGTAAGTGGTATGTTCCGAGCCGTCAACGGAGAGATGGCGTGGAATGACATTAGTAGACGAATAAGTTTGAATGGCGTTTATAAAAATAGGTAAAGATCACAATATGAAGATAAAGTTGGAATTCAAGAGGACAAATTGGGGCAAATATTCATTTATAGGAAGGGGAGTTAGGGATTGGAATAACATAAAAAGGGAGACGTTCAATAAATTTCTAATTTCTTTGAAATCGTTTCGGAAAAGGCTAGAAAAACAACAGATAGGGAATCTGCCACCTGGGCGACTGCCCTAAATGCAGATCAGTATTGATTGATTGTGAATAGTACCATAATGTGTGGAATACCGCGAGTCTACGCTACTTTGATTAGTACCGCCAAATGACAAATAGCATGGTTCTGCTTTCCTAGCGATAAGTACCATTATCAGGAGCCGATGACTTGGATTTAGGACCCGTTTCGACTACAAGCATAATCGATTCAGCATCGTGCTATAGAAGCAGTCCCTTGGTCAGTAATACTATGGTTTTGTGCCAGCCTCTGTGCACGTGAGGCACTGTGGGTCAGATCCATCCATCCATCCATCCATCCATCCATCCATCCATCCATCCATCCATCCATCCATCCATCCATCCATCCATCCATCCATCCATCCATCCATCCATCCATCCATCCATCCATCCATCCATCCATCCATCCATCCATCCATCCATCCATCCATCCATCCATCCATCCATCCATCCATCCATCCATCCATCCATCCATCCATCCATCCATCCATCCATCCATCCATCCATCCATCCATCCATCCATCCATCCATCCATCCATCCATCCATCCATCCATCCATCCATCCATCCATCCATCCATCCATCCATCCATCCATCCATCCATCCATCCATCCATCCATCCATCCATCCATCCATCCATCCATCCATCCATCCATCCATCCATCCATCCATCCATCCATCCATCCATCCATCCATCCATCCATCCATCCATCCATCCATCCATCCATCCATCCATCCATCCATCCATCCATCCATCCATCCATCCATCCATCCATCCATCCATCCATCCATCCATCCATCCATCCATCCATCCATCCATCCATCCATCCATCCATCCATCCATCCATCCATCCATCCATCCATCCATCCATCCATCCATCCATCCATCCATCCATCCATCCATCCATCCATCCATCCATCCATCCATCCATCCATCCATCCATCCATCCATCCATCCATCCATCCATCCATCCATCCATCCATCCATCCATCCATCCATCCATCCATCCATCCATCCATCCATCCATCCATCCATCCATCCATCCATCCATCCATCCATCCATCCATCCATCCATCCATCCATCCATCCATCCATCCATCCATCCATCCATCCATCCATCCATCCATCCATCCATCCATCCATCCATCCATCCATCCATCCATCCATCCATCCATCCATCCATCCATCCATCCATCCATCCATCCATCCATCCATCCATCCATCCATCCATCCATCCATCCATCCATCCATCCATCCATCCATCCATCCATCCATCCATCCATCCATCCATCCATCCATCCATCCATCCATCCATCCATCCATCCATCCATCCATCCATCCATCCATCCATCCATCCATCCATCCATCCATCCATCCATCCATCCATCCATCCATCCATCCATCCATCCATCCATCCATCCATCCATCCATCCATCCATCCATCCATCCATCCATCCATCCATCCATCCATCCATCCATCCATCCATCCATCCATCCATCCATCCATCCATCCATCCATCCATCCATCCATCCATCCATCCATCCATCCATCCATCCATCCATCCATCCATCCATCCATCCATCCATCCATCCATCCATCCATCCATCCATCCATCCATCCATCCATCCATCCATCCATCCATCCATCCATCCATCCATCCATCCATCCATCCATCCATCCATCCATCCATCCATCCATCCATCCATCCATCCATCCATCCATCCATCCATCCATCCATCCATCCATCCATCCATCCATCCATCCATCCATCCATCCATCCATCCATCCATCCATCCATCCATCCATCCATCCATCCATC
The DNA here is from genome assembly GCF_040414725.1 of Anabrus simplex. Lineage (NCBI taxonomy): Eukaryota > Metazoa > Arthropoda > Insecta > Orthoptera > Tettigoniidae > Anabrus > Anabrus simplex. The sequence continues at coordinate 331,778,610 of NC_090269.1, forward strand.
CATCCATCCATCCATCCATCCATCCATCCATCCATCCATCCATCCATCCATCCATCCATCCATCCATCCATCCATCCATCCATCCATCCATCCATCCATCCATCCATCCATCCATCCATCCATCCATCCATCCATCCATCCATCCATCCATCCATCCATCCATCCATCCATCCATCCATCCATCCATCCATCCATCCATCCATCCATCCATCCATCCATCCATCCATCCATCCATCCATCCATCCATCCATCCATCCATCCATCCATCCATCCATCCATCCATCCATCCATCCATCCATCCATCCATCCATCCATCCATCCATCCATCCATCCATCCATCCATCCATCCATCCATCCATCCATCCATCCATCCATCCATCCATCCATCCATCCATCCATCCATCCATCCATCCATCCATCCATCCATCCATCCATCCATCCATCCATCCATCCATCCATCCATCCATCCATCCATCCATCCATCCATCCATCCATCCATCCATCCATCCATCCATCCATCCATCCATCCATCCATCCATCCATCCATCCATCCATCCATCCATCCATCCATCCATCCATCCATCCATCCATCCATCCATCCATCCATCCATCCATCCATCCATCCATCCATCCATCCATCCATCCATCCATCCATCCATCCATCCATCCATCCATCCATCCATCCATCCATCCATCCATCCATCCATCCATCCATCCATCCATCCATCCATCCATCCATCCATCCATCCATCCATCCATCCATCCATCCATCCATCCATCCATCCATCCATCCATCCATCCATCCATCCATCCATCCATCCATCCATCCATCCATCCATCCATCCATCCATCCATCCATCCATCCATCCATCCATCCATCCATCCATCCATCCATCCATCCATCCATCCATCCATCCATCCATCCATCCATCCATCCATCCATCCATCCATCCATCCATCCATCCATCCATCCATCCATCCATCCATCCATCCATCCATCCATCCATCCATCCATCCATCCATCCATCCATCCATCCATCCATCCATCCATCCATCCATCCATCCATCCATCCATCCATCCATCCATCCATCCATCCATCCATCCATCCATCCATCCATCCATCCATCCATCCATCCATCCATCCATCCATCCATCCATCCATCCATCCATCCATCCATCCATCCATCCATCCATCCATCCATCCATCCATCCATCCATCCATCCATCCATCCATCCATCCATCCATCCATCCATCCATCCATCCATCCATCCATCCATCCATCCATCCATCCATCCATCCATCCATCCATCCATCCATCCATCCATCCATCCATCCATCCATCCATCCATCCATCCATCCATCCATCCATCCATCCATCCATCCATCCATCCATCCATCCATCCATCCATCCATCCATCCATCCATCCATCCATCCATCCATCCATCCATCCATCCATCCATCCATCCATCCATCCATCCATCCATCCATCCATCCATCCATCCATCCATCCATCCATCCATCCATCCATCCATCCATCCATCCATCCATCCATCCATCCATCCATCCATCCATCCATCCATCCATCCATCCATCCATCCATCCATCCATCCATCCATCCATCCATCCATCCATCCATCCATCCATCCATCCATCCATCCATCCATCCATCCATCCATCCATCCATCCATCCATCCATCCATCCATCCATCCATCCATCCATCCATCCATCCATCCATCCATCCATCCATCCATCCATCCATCCATCCATCCATCCATCCATCCATCCATCCATCCATCCATCCATCCATCCATCCATCCATCCATCCATCCATCCATCCATCCATCCATC